>NW_028246448.1:0-434170 GCF_964263255.1 Lissotriton vulgaris | reverse complement strand
CAGTGTTAGAGCTAAAATTAGCATGTTTAAAGTGATTTTCATGCTTCCAGGGGCTCGGGAAGTTAATTAAATACAATTTGGAGGCATTTAATGTTCGAGCAA
The DNA here is from genome assembly GCF_964263255.1 of Lissotriton vulgaris. NCBI lineage: Eukaryota > Metazoa > Chordata > Amphibia > Caudata > Salamandridae > Lissotriton > Lissotriton vulgaris. The sequence goes on along the minus strand of NW_028246448.1, from coordinate 434,068 downwards.
AAACGGCTGATTTTCGACAAAAGAGATAACACCCCCCCATTACGTCATGCTTCAGAAATGTGGAAAATGGTCCGTTTTCAAATGTTTTATTTTTGAACGTCAGTTCACATTTGTAGGTGGATCATCAGTGTTAGAGCTAAAATTAGCATGTTTAAAGTGATTTTCATGCTTCCAGGGGCTCGGGAAGTGAAATAAATACCATTTGGAGGCATTTAATGTTCGAGCAAAAACGGCTGATTTTCGACAAAAGAGATAACACCCCCCCATTACGTCATGCTTCAGAAATGTGGAAAATGGTCCGTTTTCAAATGTTTTATTTTTGAACGTCAGTTCACATTTGTAGGTGGATCATCAGTGTTAGAGCTAAAATTAGCATGTTTAAAGTGATTTTCATGCTTCCAGGGGCCCAAAACACAAGATTTATGGAATGGTTAAAAGTGCATGAAAATGGCCAATTTACTCACTCTGAGTTCTCAAAAAGGGTTTCTTCACCCCGGGAAGTTAATTAAATACCATTTGGAGGCATTTAATGTTCCAGCAAAAACGGCTGATTTTCGACAAAAGAGATAACACCCCCCCATTACGTCATGCTTCAGAAATGTGGAAAATGGTCCGTTTTCAAATGTTTTATTTTTGAACGTCAGTTCACATTTGTAGGTGGATCATCAGTGTTAGAGCTAAAATTAGCATGTTTAAAGTGATTTTCATGCTTCCAGGGGCTCGGGAAGTGAAATAAATACCATTTGGAGGCATTCAATGTTCGAGCAAAAACGGCTGATTTTCGACAAAAGAGATAACACCCCCCCCATTACGTCATGCTTCAGAAATGTGGAAAATGGTCCGTTTTCAAATGTTTTATTTTTGAACGTCAGTTCACATTTGTAGGTGGATCATCAGTGTTAGAGCTAAAATTAGCATGTTTAAAGTGATTTTCATGCTTCCAGGGGCCCAAAACACAAGATTTATGGAATGGTTAAAAGTGCATGAAAATGGCCAATTTACTCACTCTGAGTTCTCAAAAAGGGTTTCTTCACCCCGGGAAGTTAATTAAATACCATTTGGAGGCATTTAATGTTCGAGCAAAAACGGCTGATTTTCGACAAAAGAGATAACACCCCCCCATTACGTCATGCTTCAGAAATGTGGAAAATGGTCCGTTTTCAAATGTTTTATTTTTGAACGTCAGTTCACATTTGTAGGTGGATCATCAGTGTTAGAGCTAAAATTAGCATGTTTAAAGTGATTTTCATGCTTCCAGGGGCCCAAAACACAAGATTTATGGAACGCTTAAAAGTGCATGAAAATGGCCAATTTACTCACTCTGAGTTCTCAAAAAGGGTTTCTTCACCCCGGGAAGTTAATTAAATACCATTTGGAGGCATTTAATGTTCCAGCAAAAACGGCTGATTTTCGACAAAAGAGATAACACCCCCCCATTACGTCATGCTTCAGAAATGTGGAAAATGGTCCGTTTTCAAATGTTTTATTTTTGAACGTCAGTTCACATTTGTAGGTGGATCATCAGTGTTAGAGCTAAAATTAGCATGTTTAAAGTGATTTTCATGCTTCCAGGGGCTCGGGAAGTTAATTAAATACCATTTGGAGGCATTTAATGTTCGAGCAAAAACGGCTGATTTTCGACAAAAGAGATAACACCCCCCCATTACGTCATGCTTCAGAAATGTGGAAAATGGTCCGTTTTCAAATGTTTTATTTTTGAACGTCAGTTCACATTTGAAGGTGGATCATCAGTGTTAGAGCTAAAATTAGCATGTTTAAAGTGATTTTCATGCTTCCAGGGGCTCGGGAAGTTAATTAAATACCATTTGGAGGCATTTAATGTTCGAGCAAAAACGGCTGATTTTCGACAAAAGAGATAACACCCCCCCATTACGTCATGCTTCAGAAATGTGGAAAATGGTCCGTTTTCAAATGTTTTATTTTTGAACGTCAGTTCACATTTGTAGGTGGATCATCAGTGTTAGAGCTAAAATTAGCATGTTAAAAGTGGTTTTCATGCTTCCAGGGGCTCGGGAAGTTAATTAAATACCATTTGGAGGCATTTAATTTTCGAGCAAAAACGGCTGATTTTCGACAAAAGAGATAACACCCCCCCATTACGTCATGCTTCAGAAATGTGGAAAATGGTCCGTTTTCAAATGTTTTATTTTTGAACGTCAGTTCACATTTGTAGGTGGATCATCAGTGATAGAGCTAAAATTAGCATGTTTAAAGTGATTTTCATGCTTCCAGGGGCCCAAAACACAAGATTTATGGAATGGTTAAAAGTGCATGAAAATGGCCAATTTACTCACTCTGAGTTCTCAAAAAGGGTTTCTTCACCCCGGGAAGTTAATTAAATACCATTTGGAGGCATTTAATGTTCGAGCAAAAACGGCTGATTTTCGACAAAAGAGATAACACCCCCCCATTACGTCATGCTTCAGAAATGTGGAAAATGGTCCGTTTTCAAATGTTTTATTTTTGAACGTCAGTTCACATTTGTAGGTGGATCATCAGTGTTAGAGCTAAAATTAGCATGTTTAAAGTGATTTTCATGCTTCCAGGGGCTCGGGAAGTTAATTAAATACCATTTGGAGGCATTTAATGTTCGAGCAAAAACGGCTGATTTTCGACAAAAGAGATAACACCCCCCCATTACGTCATGCTTCAGAAATGTGGAAAATGGTCCGTTTTCAAATGTTTTATTTTTGAACGTCAGTTCACATTTGTAGGTGGATCATCAGTGTTAGAGCTAAAATTAGCATATTTAAAGTGATTTTCATGCTTCCAGGGGCTCGGGAAGTTAATTAAACACAATTTGGAGGCATTTAATGTTCGAGCAAAAACGGCTGATTTTCGACAAAAGAGATAACACCCCCCCATTACGTCATGCTTCAGAAATGTGGAAAATGGTCCGTTTTCAAATGTTTTATTTTTGAACGTCAGTTCACATTTGTAGGTGGATCATCAGTGTTAGAGCTAAAATTAGCATGTTTAAAGTGATTTTCATGCTTCCAGGGGCTCGGGAAGTGAAATAAATACCATTTGGAGGCATTTAATGTTCCAGCAAAAATGGCTGATTTTCGACAAAAGAGATAACACCCCCCCATTACGTCATGCTTCAGAAATGTGGAAAATGGTCCGTTTTCAAATGTTTTATTTTTGAACGTCAGTTCACATTTGTAGGTGGATCATCAGTGTTAGAGCTAAAATTAGCATGTTTAAAGTGATTTTCATGCTTCCAGGGGCCCAAAACACAAGATTTATGGAATGGTTAAAAGTGCATGAAAATGGCCAATTTACTCACTCTGAGTTCTCAAAAAGGGTTTCTTCACCCCGGGAAGTTAATTAAATACCATTTGGAGGCATTTAATGTTCGAGCAAAAACGGCTGATTTTCGACAAAAGAGATAACACCCCCCCATTACGTCATGCTTCAGAAATGTGGAAAATGGTCCGTTTTCAAATGTTTTATTTTTGAACGTCAGTTCACATTTGTAGGTGGATCATCAGTGTTAGAGCTAAAATTAGCATGTTTAAAGTGATTTTCATGCTTCCAGGGGCTCGGGAAGTGAAATAAATACCATTTGGAGGCATTTAATGTTCGAGCAAAAACGGCTGATTTTCGACAAAAGAGATAACACCCCCCCATTACGTCATGCTTCAGAAATGTGGAAAATGGTCCGTTTTCAAATGTTTTATTTTTGAACGTCAGTTCACATTTGTAGGTGGATCATCAGTGTTAGAGCTAAAATTAGCATGTTTAAAGTGATTTTCATGCTTCCAGGGGCTCAGGAAGTTAATTAAATACCATTTGGAGGCATTTAATGTTCGAGCAAAAACGGCTGATTTTCGACAAAAGAGATAACACCCCCCCATTACGTCATGCTTCAGAAATGTGGAAAATGGTCCGTTTTCAAATGTTTTATTTTTGAACGTCAGTTCACATTTGTAGGTGGATCATCAGTGTTAGAGCTAAAATTAGCATGTTTAAAGTGATTTTCATGCTTCCAGGGGCTCGGGAAGTTAATTAAATACCATTTGGAGGCATTTAATGTTCGAGCAAAAACGGCTGATTTTCGACAAAAGAGATAACACCCCCCCATTACGTCATGCTTCAGAAATGTGGAAAATGGTCCGTTTTCAAATGTTTTATTTTTGAACGTCAGTTCACATTTGTAGGTGGATCATCAGTGTTAGAGCTAAAATTAGCATGTTTAAAGTGATGTTCATGCTTCCAGGGGCTCGGGAAGTTAATTAAATACAATTTGGAGGCATTTAATGTTCGAGCAAAAACGGCTGATTTTCGACAAAAGAGATAACACCCCCCCATTACGTCATGCTTCAGAAATGTGGAAAATGGTCCGTTTTCAAATGTTTTATTTTTGAACGTCAGTTCACATTTGTAGGTGGATCATCAGTGTTAGAGCTAAAATTAGCATGTTTAAAGTGATTTTCATGCTTCCAGGGGCTCGGGAAGTGAAATAAATACCATTTGGAGGCATTTAATGTTCGAGCAAAAACGGCTGATTTTCGACAAAAGAGATAACACCCCCCCATTACGTCATGCTTCAGAAATGTGGAAAATGGTCCGTGTTCAAATGTTTTATTTTTGAACGTCAGTTCACATTTGTAGGTGGATCATCAGTGTTAGAGCTAAAATTAGCATGTTTAAAGTGATTTTCATGCTTCCAGGGGCCCAAAACACAAGATTTATGGAATGGTTAAAAGTGCATGAAAATGGCCAATTTACTCACTCTGAGTTCTCAAAAAGGGTTTCTTCACCCCGGGGAAGTTAATTAAATACCATTTGGAGGCATTTAATGTTCCAGCAAAAACGGCTGATTTTCGACAAAAGAGATAACACCCCCCCATTACGTCATGCTTCAGAAATGTGGAAAATGGTCCGTTTTCAAATGTTTTATTTTTGAACGTCAGTTCACATTTGTAGGTGGATCATCAGTGTTAGAGCTAAAATTAGCATGTTTAAAGTGATGTTCATGCTTCCAGGGGCTCGGGAAGTTAATTAAATACAATTTGGAGGCATTTAATGTTCGAGCAAAAACGGCTGATTTTCGACAAAAGAGATAACACCCCCCCATTACGTCATGCTTCAGAAATGTGGAAAATGGTCCGTTTTCAAATGTTTTATTTTTGAACGTCAGTTCACATTTGTAGGTGGATCATCAGTGTTAGAGCTAAAATTAGCATGTTTAAAGTGATTTTCATGCTTCCAGGGGCTCGGGAAGTGAAATAAATACCATTTGGAGGCATTTAATGTTCGAGCAAAAACGGCTGATTTTCGACAAAAGAGATAACACCCCCCCATTACGTCATGCTTCAGAAATGTGGAAAATGGTCCGTTTTCAAATGTTTTATTTTTGAACGTCAGTTCACATTTGTAGGTGGATCATCAGTGTTAGAGCTAAAATTAGCATGTTTAAAGTGATTTTCATGCTTCCAGGGGCCCAAAACACAAGATTTATGGAATGGTTAAAAGTGCATGAAAATGGCCAATTTACTCACTCTGAGTTCTCAAAAAGGGTTTCTTCACCCCGGGAAGTTAATTAAATACCATTTGGAGGCATTTAATGTTCCAGCAAAAACGGCTGATTTTCGACAAAAGAGATAACACCCCCCCATTACGTCATGCTTCAGAAATGTGGAAAATGGTCCGTTTTCAAATGTTTTATTTTTGAACGTCAGTTCACATTTGTAGGTGGATCATCAGTGTTAGAGCTAAAATTAGCATGTTTAAAGTGATTTTCATGCTTCCAGGGGCCCAAAACACAAGATTTATGGAATGGTTAAAAGTGCATGAAAATGGCCAATTTACTCACTCTGAGTTCTCAAAAAGGGTTTCTTCACCCCGGGAAGTTAATTAAATACCATTTGGAGGCATTTAATGTTCGAGCAAAAATGGCTGATTTTCGACAAAAGAGATAACACCCCCCCATTACGTCATGCTTCAGAAATGTGGAAAATGGTCCGTTTTCAAATGTTTTATTTTTGAACGTCAGTTCACATTTGTAGGTGGATCATCAGTGTTAGAGCTAAAATTAGCATGTTTAAAGTGATTTTCATGCTTCCAGGGGCCCAAAACACAAGATTTATGGAACGCTTAAAAGTGCATGAAAATGGCCAATTTACTCACTCTGAGTTCTCAAAAAGGGTTTCTTCACCCCGGGAAGTTAATTAAATACCATTTGGAGGCATTTAATGTTCCAGCAAAAACGGCTGATTTTCGACAAAAGAGATAACACCCCCCCATTACGTCATGCTTCAGAAATGTGGAAAATGGTCCGTTTTCAAATGTTTTATTTTTGAACGTCAGTTCACATTTGTAGGTGGATCATCAGTGTTAGAGCTAAAATTAGCATGTTTAAAGTGATTTTCATGCTTCCAGGGGCTCGGGAAGTTAATTAAATACCATTTGGAGGCATTTAATGTTCGAGCAAAAAAGGCTGATTTTCGACAAAAGAGATAACACCCCCCCATTACGTCATGCTTCAGAAATGTGGAAAATGGTCCGTTTTCAAATGTTTTATTTTTGAACGTCAGTTCACATTTGAAGGTGGATCATCAGTGTTAGACCTAAAATTAGCATGTTTAAAGTGATTTTCATGCTTCCAGGGGCTCGGGAAGTTAATTAAATACCATTTGGAGGCATTTAATGTTCGAGCAAAAACGGCTGATTTTCGACAAAAGAGATAACACCCCCCCATTACGTCATGCTTCAGAAAATGTGGAAAATGGTCCGTTTTCAAATGTTTTATTTTTGAACGTCAGTTCACATTTGTAGGTGGATCATCAGTGTTAGAGCTAAAATTATCATGTTAAAAGTGGTTTTCATGCTTCCAGGGGCTCGGGAAGTTAATTAAATACCATTTGGAGGCATTTAATTTTCGAGCAAAAACGGCTGATTTTCGACAAAAGAGATAACACCCCCCCATTACGTCATGCTTCAGAAATGTGGAAAATGGTCCGTTTTCAAATGTTTTATTTTTGAACGTCAGTTCACATTTGTAGGTGGATCATCAGTGATAGAGCTAAAATTAGCATGTTTAAAGTGATTTTCATGCTTCCAGGGGCCAAAAACACAAGATTTATGGAATGGTTAAAAGTGCATGAAAATGGCCAATTTACTCACTCTGAGTTCTCAAAAAGGGTTTCTTCACCCCGGGAAGTTAATTAAATACCATTTGGAGGCATTTAATGTTCCAGCAAAAACGGCTGATTTTCGACAAAAGAGATAACACCCCCCCATTACGTCATGCTTCAGAAATGTGGAAAATGGTCCGTTTTCAAATGTTTTATTTTTGAACGTCAGTTCACATTTGTAGGTGGATCATCAGTGTTAGAGCTAAAATTAGCATGTTTAAAGTGATTTTCATGCTTCCAGGGGCTCGGGAAGTGAAATAAATACCATTTGGAGGCATTTAATGTTCGAGCAAAAACGGCTGATTTTCGACAAAAGAGATAACACCCCCCCATTACGTCATGCTTCAGAAATGTGGAAAATGGTCCGTTTTCAAATGTTTTATTTTTGAACGTCAGTTCACATTTGTAGGTGGATCATCAGTGTTAGAGCTAAAATTAGCATGTTTAAAGTGATTTTCATGCTTCCAGGGGCCCAAAACACAAGATTTATGGAATGGTTAAAAGTGCATGAAAATTGCCAATTTACTCACTCTGAGTTCTCAAAAAGGGTTTCTTCACCCCGGGAAGTTAATTAAATACCATTTGGAGGCATTTAATGTTCCAGCAAAAACGGCTGATTTTCGACAAAAGAGATAACACCCCCCCCATTACGTCATGCTTCAGAAATGTGGAAAATGGTCCGTTTTCAAATGTTTTATTTTTGAACGTCAGTTCACATTTGTAGGTGGATCATCAGTGTTAGAGCTAAAATTAGCATGTTTAAAGTGATTTTCATGCTTCCAGGGGCTCGGGAAGTGAAATAAATACCATTTGGAGGCATTCAATGTTCGAGCAAAAATGGCTGATTTTCGACAAAAGAGATAACACCCCCCCATTACGTCATGCTTCAGAAATGTGGAAAATGGTCCGTTTTCAAATGTTTTATTTTTGAACGTCAGTTCACATTTGTAGGTGGATCATCAGTGTTAGAGCTAAAATTAGCATGTTTAAAGTGATTTTCATGCTTCCAGGGGCCCAAAACACAAGATTTATGGAATGGTTAAAAGTGCATGAAAATGGCCAATTTACTCACTCTGAGTTCTCAAAAAGGGTTTCTTCACCCCGGGAAGTTAATTAAATACCATTTGGAGGCATTTAATGTTCGAGCAAAAACGGCTGATTTTCGACAAAAGAGATAACACCCCCCCATTACGTCATGCTTCAGAAATGTGGAAAATTGTCCGTTTTCAAATGTTTTATTTTTGAACGTCAGTTCACATTTGTAGGTGGATCATCAGTGTTAGAGCTAAAATTAGCATGTTTAAAGTGATTTTCATGCTTCCAGGGGCCCAAAACACAAGATTTATGGAACGCCTAAAAGTGCATGAAAATGGCCAATTTACTCACTCTGAGTTCTCAAAAAGGGTTTCTTCACCCCGGGAAGTTAATTAAATACCATTTGGAGGCATTTAATGTTCCAGCAAAAACGGCTGATTTTCGACAAAAGAGATAACACCCCCCCATTACGTCATGCTTCAGAAATGTGGAAAATGGTCCGTTTTCAAATGTTTTATTTTTGAACGTCAGTTCACATTTGTAGGTGGATCATCAGTGTTAGAGCTAAAATTAGCATGTTTAAAGTGATTTTCATGCTTCCAGGGGCTCGGGAAGTTCATTAAATACCATTTGGAGGCATTTAATGTTCGAGCAAAAACGGCTGATTTTCGACAAAAGAGATAACACCCCCCCATTACGTCATGCTTCAGAAATGTGGAAAATGGTCCGTTTTCAAATGTTTTATTTTTGAACGTCAGTTCACATTTGAAGGTGGATCATCAGTGTTAGAGCTAAAATTAGCATGTTTAAAGTGATTTTCATGCTTCCAGGGGCTCAGGAAGTTAATTAAATACCATTTGGAGGCATTTAATGTTCGAGCAAAAACGGCTGATTTTCGACAAAAGAGATAACACCCCCCCATTACGTCATGCTTCAGAAATGTGGAAAATGGTCCGTTTTCAAATGTTTTATTTTTGAACGTCAGTTCACATTTGTAGGTGGATCATCAGTGTTAGAGCTAAAATTAGCATGTTAAAAGTGGTTTTCATGCTTCCAGGGGCTCGGGAAGTTAATTAAATACCATTTGGAGGCATTTAATTTTCGAGCAAAAACGGCTGATTTTCGACAAAAGAGATAACACCCCCCCATTACGTCATGCTTCAGAAATGTGGAAAATGGTCCGTTTTCAAATGTTTTATTTTTGAACGTCAGTTCACATTTGTAGGTGGATCATCAGTGATAGAGCTAAAATTCGCATGTTTAAAGTGATTTTCATGCTTCCAGGGGCCCAAAACACAAGATTTATGGAATGGTTAAAAGTGCATGAAAATGGCCAATTTACTCACTCTGAGTTCTCAAAAAGGGTTTCTTCACCCCGGGAAGTTAATTAAATACCATTTGGAGGCATTTAATGTTCGAGCAAAAACGGCTGATTTTCGACAAAAGAGATAACACCCCCCCATTACGTCATGCTTCAGAAATGTGGAAAATGGTCCGTTTTCAAATGTTTTATTTTTGAACGTCAGTTCACATTTGTAGGTGGATCATCAGTGTTAGAGCTAAAATTAGCATGTTTAAAGTGATTTTCATGCTTCCAGGGGCTCGGGAAGTTAATTAAATACCATTTGGAGGCATTTAATGTTCGAGCAAAAACGGCTGATTTTCGACAAAAGAGATAACACCCCCCCATTACGTCATGCTTCAGAAATGTGGAAAATGGTCCGTTTTCAAATGTTTTATTTTTGAACGTCAGTTCACATTTGTAGGTGGATCATCAGTGTTAGAGCTAAAATTAGCATGTTTAAAGTGATTTTCATGCTTCCAGGGGCTCGGGAAGTTAATTAAACACAATTTGGAGGCATTTAATGTTCGAGCAAAAACGGCTGATTTTCGACAAAAGAGATAACACCCCCCCATTACGTCATGCTTCAGAAATGTGGAAAATGGTCCATTTTCAAATGTTTTATTTTTGAACGTCAGTTCACATTTGTAGGTGGATCATCAGTGTTAGAGCTAAAATTAGCATGTTTAAAGTGATTTTCATGCTTCCAGGGGCTCGGGAAGTGAAATAAATACCATTTGGAGGCATTTAATGTTCCAGCAAAAATGGCTGATTTTCGACAAAAGAGATAACACCCCCCCATTACGTCATGCTTCAGAAATGTGGAAAATGGTCCGTTTTCAAATGTTTTATTTTTGAACGTCAGTTCACATTTGTAGGTGGATCATCAGTGTTAGAGCTAAAATTAGCATGTTTAAAGTGATTTTCATGCTTCCAGGGGCCCAAAACACAAGATTTATGGAATGGTTAAAAGTGCATGAAAATGGCCAATTTACTCACTCTGAGTTCTCAAAAAGGGTTTCTTCACCCCGGGAAGTTAATTAAATACGATTTGGAGGCATTTAATGTTCGAGCAAAAACGGCTGATTTTCGACAAAAGAGATAACACCCCCCCATTACGTCATGCTTCAGAAATGTGGAAAATGGTCCGTTTTCAAATGTTTTCTTTTTGAACGTCAGTTCACATTTGTAGGTGGATCATCAGTGTTAGAGCTAAAATTAGCAGGTTTAAAGTGATTTTCATGCTTCCAGGGGCCCAAAACACAAGATTTATGGAACGCTTAAAAGTGCATGAAAATGGCCAATTTACTCACTCTGAGTTCTCAAAAAGGGTTTCTTCACCCCGGGAAGTTAATTAAATACCATTTGGAGGCATTTAATGTTCCAGCAAAAACGGCTGATTTTCGACAAAAGAGATAACACCCCCCCATTACGTCATGCTTCAGAAATGTGGAAAATGGTCCGTTTTCAAATGTTTTATTTTTGAACGTCAGTTCACATTTGTAGGTGGATCATCAGTGTTAGAGCTAAAATTAGCATGTTTAAAGTGATTTTCATGCTTCCAGGGGCTCGGGAAGTTAATTAAATACCATTTGGAGGCATTTAATGTTCGAGCAAAAACGGCTGATTTTCGACAAAAGAGATAACACCCCCCCATTACGTCATGCTTCAGAAATGTGGAAAATGGTCCGTTTTCAAATGTTTTATTTTTGAACGTCAGTTCACATTTGAAGGTGGATCATCAGTGTTAGAGCTAAAATTAGCATGTTTAAAGTGATTTTCATGCTTCCAGGGGCTCGGGAAGTTAATTAAATACCATTTGGAGGCATTTAATGTTCGAGCAAAAACGGCTGATTTTCGACAAAAGAGACAACACCCCCCCATTACGTCATGCTTCAGAAATGTGGAAAATGGTCCGTTTTCAAATGTTTTATTTTTGAACGTCAGTTCACATTTGTAGGTGGATCATCAGTGTTAGAGCTAAAATTAGCATGTTAAAAGTGTTTTTCATGCTTCCAGGGGCTCGGGAAGTTAATTAAATACCATTTGGAGGCATTTAATTTTCGAGCAAAAACGGCTGATTTTCGACAAAAGAGATAACACCCCCCCATTACGTCATGCTTCAGAAATGTGGAAAATGGTCCGTTTTCAAATGTTTTATTTTTGAACGTCAGTTCACATTTGTAGGTGGATCATCAGTGATAGAGCTAAAATTAGCATGTTTAAAGTGATTTTCAAGCTTCCAGGGGCCCAAAACACAAGATTTATGGAATGGTTAAAAGTGCATGAAAATGGCCAATTTACTCACTCTGAGTTCTCAAAAAGGGTTTCTTCACCCCGGGAAGTTAATTAAATACCATTTGGAGGCATTTAATGTTCGAGCAAAAACGGCTGATTTTCGACAAAAGAGATAACACCCCCCCATTACGTCATGCTTCAGAAATGTGGAAAATGGTCCGTTTTCAAATGTTTTCTTTTTGAACGTCAGTTCACATTTGTAGGTGGATCATCAGTGTTAGAGCTAAAATTAGCATGTTTAAAGTGATTTTCATGCTTCCAGGGGCTCGGGAAGTTAATTAAATACCATTTGGAGGCATTTAATGTTCGAGCAAAAACGGCTGATTTTCGACAAAAGAGATAACACCCCCCCATTACGTCATGCTTCAGAAATGTGGAAAATGGTCCGTTTTCAAATGTTTTATTTTTGAACGTCAGTTCACATTTGTAGGTGGATCATCAGTGTTAGAGCTAAAATTAGCATGTTTAAAGTGATTTTCATGCTTCCAGGGGCTCGGGAAGTTAATTAAACACCATTTGGAGGCATTTAATGTTCGAGCAAAAACGGCTGATTTTCGACAAAAGAGATAACACCCCCCCATTACGTCATGCTTCAGAAATGTGGAAAATGGTCCGTTTTCAAATGTTTTATTTTTGAACGTCAGTTCACATTTGTAGGTGGATCATCAGTGTTAGAGCTAAAATTAGCATGTTAAAAGTGGTTTTCATGCTTCCAGGGGCTCGGGAAGTTAATTAAATACCATTTGGAGGCATTTAATTTTCGAGCAAAAACGGCTGATTTTCGACAAAAGAGATAACACCCCCCCATTACGTCATGCTTCAGAAATGTGGAAAATGGTCCGTTTTCAAATGTTTTATTTTTGAACGTCAGTTCACATTTGTAGGTGGATCATCAGTGTTAGAGCTAAAATTAGCATGTTTAAAGTGATTTTCATGCTTCCAGGGGCTCGGGAAGTGAAATAAATACCATTTGGAGGCATTTAATGTTCGAGCAAAAACGGCTGATTTTCGACAAACGAGATAACACCCCCCCATTACGTCATGCTTCAGAAATGTGGAAAATGGTCCGTTTTCAAATGTTTTATTTTTGAACGTCAGTTTACATTTGTAGGTGGATCATCAGTGTTAGAGCTAAAATTAGCATGTTTAAAGTGATTTTCATGCTTCCAGGGGCCCAAAACACAAGATTTATGGAATGGTTAAAAGTGCATGAAAATGGCCAATTTACTCACTCTGAGTTCTCAAAAAGGGTTTCTTCACCCCGGGAAGTTAATTAAATACCATTTGGAGGCATTTAATGTTCCAGCAAAAACGGCTGATTTTCGACAAAAGAGATAACACCCCCCCATTACGTCATGCTTCAGAAATGTGGAAAATGGTCCGTTTTCAAATGTTTTATTTTTGAACGTCAGTTCACATTTGTAGGTGGATCATCAGTGTTAGAGCTAAAATTAGCATGTTTAAAGTGATTTTCATGCTTCCAGGGGCTCGGGAAGTGAAATAAATACCATTTGGAGGCATTTAATGTTCGAGCAAAAACGGCTGATTTTCGACAAAAGAGATAACACCCCCCCATTACGTCATGCTTCAGAAATGTGGAAAATGGTCCGTTTTCAAATGTTTTATTTTTGAACGTCAGTTCACATTTGTAGGTGGATCATCAGTGTTAGAGCTAAAATTAGCATGTTTAAAGTGATTTTCATGCTTACAGGGGCTCAGGAAGTTAATTAAATACCATTTGGAGGCATTTAATGTTCGAGCAAAAACGGCTGATTTTCGACAAAAGAGATAACACCCCCCCATTACGTCATGCTTCAGAAATGTGGAAAATGGTCCGTTTTCAAATGTTTTATTTTTGAACGTCAGTTCACATTTGTAGGCGGATCATCAGTGTTAGAGCTAAAATTAGCATGTTTAAAGTGATTTTCATGCTTCCAGAGGCTCGGGAAGTTAATTAAATACCATTTGGAGGCATTTAATGTTCGAGCAAAAACGGCTGATTTTCGACAAAAGAGATAACACCCCCCCATTACGTCATGATTCAGAAATGTGGAAAATGGTCCGTTTTCAAATGTTTTATTTTTGAACGTCAGTTCACATTTGTAGGTGGATCATCAGTGTTAGAGCTAAAATTAGCATGTTTAAAGTGATGTTCATGCTTCCAGGGGCTCGGGAAGTTAATTAAATACAATTTGGAGGCATTTAATGTTCGAGCAAAAACGGCTGATTTTCGACAAAAGAGATAACACCCCCCCATTACGTCATGCTTCAGAAATGTGGAAAATGGTCCGTTTTCAAATGTTTTATTTTTGAACGTCAGTTCACATTTGTAGGTGGATCATCAGTGTTAGAGCTAAAATTAGCATGTTTAAAGTGATTTTCATGCTTCCAGGGGCTCGGGAAGTGAAATAAATACCATTTGGAGGCATTTAATGTTCGAGCAAAAACGGCTGATTTTCGACAAAAGAGATAACACCCCCCCATTACTCATGCTTCAGAAATGTGGAAAATGGTCCGTTTTCAAATGTTTTATTTTTGAACGTCAGTTCACATTTGTAGGTGGATCATCAGTGTTAGAGCTAAAATTAGCATGTTTAAAGTGATTTTCATGCTTCCAGGGGCCCAAAACACAAGATTTATGGAATGGTTAAAAGTGCATGAAAATGGCCAATTTACTCACTCTGAGTTCTCAAAAAGGGTTTCTTCACCCCGGGAAGTTAATTAAATACCATTTGGAGGCATTTAATGTTCCAGCAAAAACGGCTGATTTTCGACAAAAGAGATAACACCCCCCCATTACGTCATGCTTCAGAAATGTGGAAAATGGTCCGTTTTCAAATGTTTTATTTTTGAACGTCAGTTCACATTTGTAGGTGGATCATCAGTGTTAGAGCTAAAATTAGCATGTTTAAAGTGATTTTCATGCTTCCAGGGGCTCGGGAAGTGAAATAAATACCATTTGGAGGCATTCAATGTTCGAGCAAAAACGGCTGATTTTCGACAAAAGAGATAACACCCCCCCATTACGTCATGCTTCAGAAATGTGGAAAATGGTCCGTTTTCAAATGTTTTATTTTTGAACGTCAGTTCACATTTGTAGGTGGATCATCAGTGTTAGAGCTAAAATTAGCATGTTTAAAGTGATTTCGATGCTTCCAGGGGCCCAAAACACAAGATTTATGGAATGGTTAAAAGTGCATGAAAATGGCCAATTTACTCACTCTGAGTTCTCAAAAAGGGTTTCTTCACCCCGGGAAGTTAATTAAATACCATTTGGAGGCATTTAATGTTCGAGCAAAAACGGCTGATTTTCGACAAAAGAGATAACACCCCCCCATTACGTCATGCTTCAGAAATGTGGAAAATGGTCCGTTTTCAAATGTTTTATTTTTGAACGTCAGTTCACATTTGTAGGTGGATCATCAGTGTTAGAGCTAAAATTAGCATGTTTAAAGTGATTTTCATGCTTCCAGGGGCCCAAAACACAAGATTTATGGAACGCTTAAAAGTGCATGAAAATGGCCAATTTACTCACTCTGAGTTCTCAAAAAGGGTTTCTTCACCTCGGGAAGTTAATTAAATACCATTTGGAGGCATTTAATGTTCCAGCAAAAACGGCTGATTTTCGACAAAAGAGATAACACCCCCCCATTACGTCATGCTTCAGAAATGTGGAAAATGGTCCGTTTTCAAATGTTTTATTTTTGAACGTCAGTTCACATTTGTAGGTGGATCATCAGTGTTAGAGCTAAAATTAGCATGTTTAAAGTGATTTTCATGCTTCCAGGGGCTCGGGAAGTTAATTAAATACCATTTGGAGGCATTTAATGTTCGAGCAAAAACGGCTGATTTTCGACAAAAGAGATAACACCCCCCCATTACGTCATGCTTCAGAAATGTGGAAAATGGTCCGTTTTCAAATGTTTTATTTTTGAACGTCAGTTCACATTTGAAGGTGGATCATCAGTGTTAGAGCTAAAATTAGCATGTTTAAAGTGATTTTCATGCTTCCAGGGGCTCGGGAAGTTAATTAAATACCATTTGGAGGCATTTAATGTTCGAGCAAAAACGGCTGATTTTCGACAAAAGAGACAACACCCCCCCATTACGTCATGCTTCAGAAATGTGGAAAATGGTCCGTTTTCAAATGTTTTATTTTTGAACGTCAGTTCACATTTGTAGGTGGATCATCAGTGTTAGAGCTAAAATTAGCATGTTAAAATTGTTTTTCATGCTTCCAGGGGCTCGGGAAGTTAATTAAATACCATTTGGAGGCATTTAATTTTCGAGCAAAAACGGCAGATTTTCGACAAAAGAGATAACACCCCCCCATTACGTCATGCTTCAGAAATGTGGAAAATGGTCCGTTTTCAAATGTTTTATTTTTGAACGTCAGTTCACATTTGTAGGTGGATCATCAGTGATAGAGCTAAAATTAGCATGTTTAAAGTGATTTTCAAGCTTCCAGGGGCCCAAAACACAAGATTTATGGAATGGTTAAAAGTGCATGAAAATGGCCAATTTACTCACTCTGAGTTCTCAAAAAGGGTTTCTTCACCCCGGGACGTTAATTAAATACCATTTGGAGGCATTTAATGTTCGAGCAAAAACGGCTGATTTTCGACAAAAGAGATAACACCCCCCCATTACGTCATGCTTCAGAAATGTGGAAAATGGTCCGTTTTCAAATGTTTTATTTTTGAACGTCAGTTCACATTTGTAGGTGGATCATCAGTGTTAGAGCTAAAATTAGCATGTTTAAAGTGATTTTCATGCTTCCAGGGGCTCGGGAAGTTAAATAAATACCATTTGGAGGCATTTAATGTTCGAGCAAAAACGGCTGATTTTCGACAAAAGAGATAACACCCCCCATTACGTCATGCTTCAGAAATGTGGAAAATGGTCCGTTTTCAAATGTTTTATTTTTGAACGTCAGTTCACATTTGTAGGTGGATCATCAGTGTTAGAGCTAAAATTAGCATGTTTAAAGTGATTTTCATGCTTCCAGGGGCTCGGGAAGTTAATTAAACACCATTTGGAGGCATTTAATGTTCGAGCAAAAACGGCTGATTTTCGACAAAAGAGATAACACCCCCCCATTACGTCATGCTTCAGAAATGTGGAAAATGGTCCGTTTTCAAATGTTTTATTTTTGAACGTCAGTTCACATTTGTAGGTGGATCATCAGTGTTAGAGCTAAAATTAGCATGTTAAAAGTGGTTTTCATGCTTCCAGGGGCTCGGGAAGTTAATTAAATACCATTTGGAGGCATTTAATTTTCGAGCAAAAACGGCTGATTTTCGACAAAAGAGATAACACCCCCCCATTACGTCATGCTTCAGAAATGTGGAAAATGGTCCGTTTTCAAATGTTTTATTTTTGAACGTCAGTTCACATTTGTAGGTGGATCATCAGTGATAGAGCTAAAATTAGCATGTTTAAAGTGATTTTCATGCTTCCAGGGGCCCAAAACACAAGATTTATGGAATGGTTAAAAGTGCATGAAAATGGCCAATTTACTCACTCTGAGTTCTCAAAAAGGGTTTCTTCACCCCGGGAAGTTAATTAAATACCATTTGGAGGCATTTAATGTTCGAGCAAAAACGGCTGATTTTCGACAAAAGAGATAACACCCCCCCATTACGTCATGCTTCAGAAATGTGGAAAATGGTCCGTTTTCAAATGTTTTATTTTTGAACGTCAGTTCACATTTGTAGGTGGATCATCAGTGTTAGAGCTAAAATTAGCATGTTTAAAGTGATTTTCATGCTTCCAGGGGCTCGGGAAGTGAAATAAATACCATTTGGAGGCATTTAATGTTCGAGCAAAAACGGCTGATTTTCGACAAACGAGATAACACCCCCCCATTACGTCATGCTTCAGAAATGTGGAAAATGGTCCGTTTTCAAATGTTTTATTTTTGAACGTCAGTTTACATTTGTAGGTGGATCATCAGTGTTAGAGCTAAAATTAGCATGTTTAAAGTGATTTTCATGCTTCCAGGGGCCCAAAACACAAGATTTATGGAATGGTTAAAAGTGCATGAAAATGGCCAATTTACTCACTCTGAGTTCTCAAAAAGGGTTTTTTCACCCCGGGAAGTTAATTAAATACCATTTGGAGGCATTTAATGTTCCAGCAAAAACGGCTGATTTTCGACAAAAGAGATAACACCCCCCCATTACGTCATGCTTCAGAAATGTGGAAAATGGTCCGTTTTCAAATGTTTTATTTTTGAACGTCAGTTCAAATTTGTAGGTGGATCATCAGTGTTAGAGCTAAAATTAGCATGTTTAAAGTGATTTTCATGCTTCCAGGGGCTCGGGAAGTGAAATAAATACCATTTGGAGGCATTTAATGTTCGAGCAAAAACGGCTGATTTTCGACAAAAGAGATAACACCTCCCATTACGTCATGCTTCAGAAATGTGGAAAATGGTCCGTTTTCAAATGTTTTATTTTTGAACGTCAGTTCACATTTGTAGGTGGATCATCAGTGTTAGAGCTAAAATTAGCATGTTTAAAGTGATTTTCATGCTTCCAGGGGCTCAGGAAGTTAATTAAATACCATTTGGAGGCATTTAATGTTCGAGCAAAAACGGCTGATTTTCGACAAAAGAGATAACACCCCCCATTACGTCATGCTTCAGAAATGTGGAAAATGGTCCGTTTTCAAATGTTTTATTTTTGAACGTCAGTTCACATTTGTAGGCGGATCATCAGTGTTAGAGCTAAAATTAGCATGTTTAAAGTGATTTTCATGCTTCCAGAGGCTCGGGAAGTTAATTAAATACCATTTGGAGGCATTTAATGTTCGAGCAAAAACGGCTGATTTTCGACAAAAGAGATAACACCCCCCCATTACGTCATGCTTCAGAAATGTGGAAAATGGTCCGTTTTCAAATGTTTTATTTTTGAACGTCAGTTCACATTTGTAGGTGGATCATCAGTGTTAGAGCTAAAATTAGCATGTTTAAAGTGATGTTCATGCTTCCAGGGGCTCGGGAAGTTAATTAAATACAATTTGGAGGCATTTAATGTTCGAGCAAAAACGGCTGATTTTTGACAAAAGAGATAACACCCCCCCATTACGTCATGCTTCAGAAATGTGGAAAATGGTCCGTTTTCAAATGTTTTATTTTTGAACGTCAGTTCACATTTGTAGGTGGATCATCAGTGTTAGAGCTAAAATTAGCATGTTTAAAGTGATTTTCAAGCTTCCAGGGGCCCAAAACACAAGATTTATGGAATGGTTAAAAGTGCATGAAAATGGCCAATTTACTCACTCTGAGTTCTCAAAAAGGGTTTCTTCACCCCGGGAAGTTAATTAAATACCATTTGGAGGCATTTAATGTTCGAGCAAAAACGGCTGATTTTCGACAAAAGAGATAACACCCCCCCATTACGTCATGCTTCAGAAATGTGGAAAATGGTCCGTTTTCAAATGTTTTATTTTTGAACGTCAGTTCACATTTGTAGGTGGATCATCAGTGTTAGAGCTAAAATTAGCATGTTTAAAGTGATTTTCATGCTTCCAGGGGCTCGGGAAGTTAAATAAATACCATTTGGAGGCATTTAATGTTCGAGCAAAAACGGCTGATTTTCGACAAAAGAGATAACACCCCCCCATTACGTCATGCTTCAGAAATGTGGAAAATGGTCCGTTTTCAAATGTTTTATTTTTGAACGTCAGTTCACATTTGTAGGTGGATCATCAGTGTTAGAGCTAAAATTAGCATGTTTAAAGTGATTTTCATGCTTCCAGGGGCTCGGGAAGTTAATTAAACACCATTTGGAGGCATTTAATGTTCGAGCAAAAACGGCTGATTTTCGACAAAAGAGATAACACCCCCCCATTACGTCATGCTTCAGAAATGTGGAAAATGGTCCGTTTTCAAATGTTTTATTTTTGAACGTCAGTTCACATTTGTAGGTGGATCATCAGTGTTAGAGCTAAAATTAGCATGTTAAAAGTGGTTTTCATGCTTCCAGGGGCTCGGGAAGTTAATTAAATACCATTTGGAGGCATTTAATTTTCGAGCAAAAACGGCTGATTTTCGACAAAAGAGATAACACCCCCCCATTACGTCATGCTTCAGAAATGTGGAAAATGGTCCGTTTTCAAATGTTTTATTTTTGAACGTCAGTTCACATTTGTAGGTGGATCATCAGTGATAGAGCTAAAATTAGCATGTTTAAAGTGATTTTCATGCTTCCAGGGGCCCAAAACACAAGATTTATGGAATGGTTAAAAGTGCATGAAAATGGCCAATTTACTCACTCTGAGTTCTCAAAAAGGGTTTCTTCACCCCGGGAAGTTAATTAAATACCATTTGGAGGCATTTAATGTTCGAGCAAAAACGGCTGATTTTCGACAAAAGAGATAACACCCCCCCATTACGTCATGCTTCAGAAATGTGGAAAATGGTCCGTTTTCAAATGTTTTATTTTTGAACGTCAGTTCACATTTGTAGGTGGATCATCAGTGTTAGAGCTAAAATTAGCATGTTTAAAGTGATTTTCATGCTTCCAGGGGCTCAGGAAGTGAAATAAATACCATTTGGAGGCATTTAATGTTCGAGCAAAAACGGCTGATTTTCGACAAACGAGATAACACCCCCCCATTACGTCATGCTTCAGAAATGTGGAAAATGGTCCGTTTTCAAATGTTTTATTTTTGAACGTCAGTTTACATTTGTAGGCGGATCATCAGTGTTAGAGCTAAAATTAGCATGTTTAAAGTGATTTTCATGCTTCCAGAGGCTCGGGAAGTTAATTAAATACCATTTGGAGGCATTTAATGTTCGAGCAAAAACGGCTGATTTTCGACAAAAGAGATAACACCCCCCCATTACGTCATGCTTCAGAAATGTGGAAAATGGTCCGTTTTCAAATGTTTTATTTTTGAACGTCAGTTCACATTTGTAGGTGGATCATCAGTGTTAGAGCTAAAATTAGCATGTTTAAAGTGATGTTCATGCTTCCAGGGGCTCGGGAAGTTAATTAAATACAATTTGGAGGCATTTAATGTTCGAGCAAAAACGGCTGATTTTCGACAAAAGAGATAACACCCCCCCATTACGTCATGCTTCAGAAATGTGGAAAATGGTCCGTTTTCAAATGTTTTATTTTTGAACGTCAGTTCACATTTGTAGGTGGATCATCAGTGTTAGAGCTAAAATTAGCATGTTTAAAGTGATTTTCATGCTTCCAGGGGCTCGGGAAGTGAAATAAATACCATTTGGAGGCATTTAATGTTCGAGCAAAAACGGCTGATTTTCGACAAAAGAGATAACACCCCC
Source organism: Lissotriton vulgaris (assembly GCF_964263255.1). Taxonomy (NCBI): domain Eukaryota; kingdom Metazoa; phylum Chordata; class Amphibia; order Caudata; family Salamandridae; genus Lissotriton; species Lissotriton vulgaris. The sequence continues at coordinate 412,929 of NW_028246448.1, read as the reverse complement.
CCATTACGTCATGCTTCAGAAATGTGGAAAATGGTCCGTTTTCAAATGTTTTATTTTTGAACGTCAGTTCACATTTGTAGGTGGATCATCAGTGTTAGAGCTAAAATTAGCATGTTTAAAGTGATTTTCATGCTTCCAGGGGCCCAAAACACAAGATTTATGGAATGGTTAAAAGTGCATGAAAATGGCCAATTTACTCACTCTGAGTTCTCAAAAAGGGTTTCTTCACCCCGGGAAGTTAATTAAATACCATTTGGAGGCATTTAATGTTCCAGCAAAAACGTCTGATTTTCGACAAAAGAGATAACACCCCCCCATTACGTCATGCTTCAGAAATGTGGAAAATGGTCCGTTTTCAAATGTTTTATTTTTGAACGTCAGTTCACATTTGTAGGTGGATCATCAGTGTTAGAGCTAAAATTAGCATGTTTAAAGTGATTTTCATGCTTCCAGGGGCTCGGGAAGTGAAATAAATACCATTTGGAGGCATTCAATGTTCGAGCAAAAACGGCTGATTTTCGACAAAAGAGATAACACCCCCCCATTACGTCATGCTTCAGAAATGTGGAAAATGGTCCGTTTTCAAATGTTTTATTTTTGAACGTCAGTTCACATTTGTAGGTGGATCATCAGTGTTAGAGCTACAATTAGCATGTTTAAAGTGATTTTCATGCTTCCAGGGGCCCAAAACACAAGATTTATGGAATGGTTAAAAGTGCATGAAAATGGCCAATTTACTCACTCTGAGTTCTCAAAAAGGGTTTCTTCACCCCGGGAAGTTAATTAAATACCATTTGGAGGCATTTAATGTTCGAGCAAAAACGGCTGATTTTCGACAAAAGAGATAACACCCCCCCATTACGTCATGCTTCAGAAATGTGGAAAATGGTCCGTTTTCAAATGTTTTATTTTTGAACGTCAGTTCACATTTGTAGGTGGATCATCAGTGTTAGAGCTAAAATTAGCATGTTTAAAGTGATTTTCATGCTTCCAGGGGCCCAAAACACAAGATTTATGGAACGCTTAAAAGTGCATGAAAATGGCCAATTTACTCACTCTGAGTTCTCAAAAAGGGTTTCTTCACCCCGGGAAGTTAATTAAATACCATTTGGAGGCATTTAATGTTCCAGCAAAAACGGCTGATTTTCGACAAAAGAGATAACACCCCCCCATTACGTCATGCTTCAGAAATGTGGAAAATGGTCCGTTTTCAAATGTTTTATTTTTGAACGTCAGTTCACATTTGTAGGTGGATCATCAGTGTTAGAGCTAAAATTAGCATGTTTAAAGTGATTTTCATGCTTCCAGGGGCTCGGGAAGTTAATTAAATACCATTTGGAGGCATTTAATGTTCGAGCAAAAACGGCTGATTTTCGACAAAAGAGATAACACCCCCCCATTACGTCATGCTTCAGAAATGTGGAAAATGGTCCGTTTTCAAATGTTTTATTTTTGAACGTCAGTTCACATTTGTAGGTGGATCATCAGTGTTAGAGCTAAAATTAGCATGTTTAAAGTGATTTTCATGCTTCCAGGGGCTCGGGAAGTGAAATAAATACCATTTGGAGGCATTTAATGTTCGAGCAAAAACGGCTGATTTTTGACAAATGAGATAACACCCCCCCATTACGTCATGCTTCAGAAATGTGGAAAATGGTCCGTTTTCAAATGTTTTATTTTTGAACGTCAGTTTACATTTGTAGGTGGATCATCAGTGTTAGAGCTAAAATTAGCATGTTTAAAGTGATTTTCATGCTTCCAGGGGCCCAAAACACAAGATTTATGGAATGGTTAAAAGTGCATGAAAATGGCCAATTTACTCACTCTGAGTTCTCAAAAAGGGTTTTTTCACCCCGGGAAGTTAATTAAATACCATTTGGAGGCATTTAATGTTCCAGCAAAAACGGCTGATTTTCGACAAAAGAGATAACACCCCCCCATTACGTCATGCTTCAGAAATGTGGAAAATGGTCCGTTTTCAAATGTTTTATTTTTGAACGTCAGTTCAAATTTGTAGGTGGATCATCAGTGTTAGAGCTAAAATTAGCATGTTTAAAGTGATTTTCATGCTTCCAGGGGCTCGGGAAGTGAAATAAATACCATTTGGAGGCATTTAATGTTCGAGCAAAAACGGCTGATTTTCGACAAAAGAGATAACACCTCCCATTACGTCATGCTTCAGAAATGTGGAAAATGGTCCGTTTTCAAATGTTTTATTTTTGAACGTCAGTTCACATTTGTAGGTGGATCATCAGTGTTAGAGCTAAAATTAGCATGTTTAAAGTGATTTTCATGCTTCCAGGGGCTCAGGAAGTTAATTAAATACCATTTGGAGGCATTTAATGTTCGAGCAAAAACGGCTGATTTTCGACAAAAGAGATAACACCCCCCATTACGTCATGCTTCAGAAATGTGGAAAATGGTCCGTTTTCAAATGTTTTATTTTTGAACGTCAGTTCACATTTGTAGGCGGATCATCAGTGTTAGAGCTAAAATTAGCATGTTTAAAGTGATTTTCATGCTTCCAGAGGCTCGGGAAGTTAATTAAATACCATTTGGAGGCATTTAATGTTCGAGCAAAAACGGCTGATTTTCGACAAAAGAGATAACACCCCCCCATTACGTCATGCTTCAGAAATGTGGAAAATGGTCCGTTTTCAAATGTTTTATTTTTGAACGTCAGTTCACATTTGTAGGTGGATCATCAGTGTTAGAGCTAAAATTAGCATGTTTAAAGTGATGTTCATGCTTCCAGGGGCTCGGGAAGTTAATTAAATACAATTTGGAGGCATTTAATGTTCGAGCAAAAACGGCTGATTTTCGACAAAAGAGATAACACCCCCCCATTACGTCATGCTTCAGAAATGTGGAAAATGGTCCGTTTTCAAATGTTTTATTTTTGAACGTCAGTTCACATTTGTAGGTGGATCATCAGTGTTAGAGCTAAAATTAGCATGTTTAAAGTGATTTTCAAGCTTCCAGGGGCCCAAAACACAAGATTTATGGAATGGTTAAAAGTGCATGAAAATGGCCAATTTACTCACTCTGAGTTCTCAAAAAGGGTTTCTTCACCCCGGGAAGTTAATTAAATACCATTTGGAGGCATTTAATGTTCGAGCAAAAACGGCTGATTTTCGACAAAAGAGATAACACCCCCCCATTACGTCATGCTTCAGAAATGTGGAAAATGGTCCGTTTTCAAATGTTTTATTTTTGAACGTCAGTTCACATTTGTAGGTGGATCATCAGTGTTAGAGCTAAAATTAGCATGTTTAAAGTGATTTTCATGCTTCCAGGGGCTCGGGAAGTTAAATAAATACCATTTGGAGGCATTTAATGTTCGAGCAAAAACGGCTGATTTTCGACAAAAGAGATAACACCCCCCCATTACGTCATGCTTCAGAAATGTGGAAAATGGTCCGTTTTCAAATGTTTTATTTTTGAACGTCAGTTCACATTTGTAGGTGGATCATCAGTGTTAGAGCTAAAATTAGCATGTTTAAAGTGATGTTCATGCTTCCAGGGGCTCGGGAAGTTAATTAAATACAATTTGGAGGCATTTAATGTTCGAGCAAAAACGGCTGATTTTCGACAAAAGAGATAACACCCCCCCATTACGTCATGCTTCAGAAATGTGGAAAATGGTCCGTTTTCAAATGTTTTATTTTTGAACGTCAGTTCACATTTGTAGGTGGATCATCAGTGTTAGAGCTAAAATTAGCATGTTTAAAGTGATTTTCATGCTTCCAGGGGCTCGGGAAGTGAAATAAATACCATTTGGAGGCATTTAATGTTCGAGCAAAAACGGCTGATTTTCGACAAAAGAGATAACACCCCCCCATTACTCATGCTTCAGAAATGTGGAAAATGGTCCGTTTTCAAATGTTTTATTTTTGAACGTCAGTTCACATTTGTAGGTGGATCATCAGTGTTAGAGCTAAAATTAGCATGTTTAAAGTGATTTTCATGCTTCCAGGGGCCCAAAACACAAGATTTATGGAATGGTTAAAAGTGCATGAAAATGGCCAATTTACTCACTCTGAGTTCTCAAAAAGGGTTTCTTCACCCCGGGAAGTTAATTAAATACCATTTGGAGGCATTTAATGTTCCAGCAAAAACGGCTGATTTTCGACAAAAGAGATAACACCCCCCCATTACGTCATGCTTCAGAAATGTGGAAAATGGTCCGTTTTCAAATGTTTTATTTTTGAACGTCAGTTCACATTTGTAGGTGGATCATCAGTGTTAGAGCTAAAATTAGCATGTTTAAAGTGATTTTCATGCTTCCAGGGGCTCGGGAAGTGAAATAAATACCATTTGGAGGCATTCAATGTTCGAGCAAAAACGGCTGATTTTCGACAAAAGAGATAACACCCCCCCATTACGTCATGCTTCAGAAATGTGGAAAATGGTCCGTTTTCAAATGTTTTATTTTTGAACGTCAGTTCACATTTGTAGGTGGATCATCAGTGTTAGAGCTAAAATTAGCATGTTTAAAGTGATTTTCATGCTTCCAGGGGCCCAAAACACAAGATTTATGGAATGGTTAAAAGTGCATGAAAATGGCCAATTTACTCACTCTGAGTTCTCAAAAAGGGTTTCTTCACCCCGGGAAGTTAATTAAATACCATTTGGAGGCATTTAATGTTCGAGCAAAAACGGCTGATTTTCGACAAAAGAGATAACACCCCCCCATTACGTCATGCTTCAGAAATGTGGAAAATGGTCCGTTTTCAAATGTTTTATTTTTGAACGTCAGTTCACATTTGTAGGTGGATCATCAGTGTTAGAGCTAAAATTAGCATGTTTAAAGTGATTTTCATGCTTCCAGGGGCCCAAAACACAAGATTTATGGAACGCTTAAAAGTGCATGAAAATGGCCAATTTACTCACTCTGAGTTCTCAAAAAGGGTTTCTTCACCCCGGGAAGTTAATTAAATACCATTTGGAGGCATTTAATGTTCCAGCAAAAACGGCTGATTTTCGACAAAAGAGATAACACCCCCCCATTACGTCATGCTTCAGAAATGTGGAAAATGGTCCGTTTTCAAATGTTTTATTTTTGAACGTCAGTTCACATTTGTAGGTGGATCATCAGTGTTAGAGCTAAAATTAGCATGTTTAAAGTGATTTTCATGCTTCCAGGGGCTCGGGAAGTTAATTAAATACCATTTGGAGGCATTTAATGTTCGAGCAAAAACGGCTGATTTTCGACAAAAGAGATAACACCCCCCCATTACGTCATGCTTCAGAAATGTGGAAAATGGTCCGTTTTCAAATGTTTTATTTTTGAACGTCAGTTCACATTTGAAGGTGGATCATCAGTGTTAGAGCTAAAATTAGCATGTTTAAAGTGATTTTCATGCTTCCAGGGGCTCGGGAAGTTAATTAAATACCATTTGGAGGCATTTAATGTTCGAGCAAAAACGGCTGATTTTCGACAAAAGAGACAACACCCCCCCATTACGTCATGCTTCAGAAATGTGGAAAATGGTCCGTTTTCAAATGTTTTATTTTTGAACGTCAGTTCACATTTGTAGGTGGATCATCAGTGTTAGAGCTAAAATTAGCATGTTAAAAGTGTTTTTCATGCTTCCAGGGGCTCGGGAAGTTAATTAAATACCATTTGGAGGCATTTAATTTTCGAGCAAAAACGGCAGATTTTCGACAAAAGAGATAACACCCCCCCATTACGTCATGCTTCAGAAATGTGGAAAATGGTCCGTTTTCAAATGTTTTATTTTTGAACGTCAGTTCACATTTGTAGGTGGATCATCAGTGATAGAGCTAAAATTAGCATGTTTAAAGTGATTTTCAAGCTTCCAGGGGCCCAAAACACAAGATTTATGGAATGGTTAAAAGTGCATGAAAATGGCCAATTTACTCACTCTGAGTTCTCAAAAAGGGTTTCTTCACCCCGGGACGTTAATTAAATACCATTTGGAGGCATTTAATGTTCGAGCAAAAACGGCTGATTTTCGACAAAAGAGATAACACCCCCCCATTACGTCATGCTTCAGAAATGTGGAAAATGGTCCGTTTTCAAATGTTTTATTTTTGAACGTCAGTTCACATTTGTAGGTGGATCATCAGTGTTAGAGCTAAAATTAGTATGTTTAAAGTGATTTTCATGCTTCCAGGGGCTCGGGAAGTTAATTAAACACCATTTGGAGGCATTTAATGTTCGAGCAAAAACGGCTGATTTTCGACAAAAGAGATAACACCCCCCCATTACGTCATGCTTCAGAAATGTGGAAAATGGTCCGTTTTCAAATGTTTTATTTTTGAACGTCAGTTCACATTTGTAGGTGGATCATCAGTGTTAGAGCTAAAATTAGCATGTTAAAAGTGGTTTTCATGCTTCCAGGGGCTCGGGAAGTTAATTAAATACCATTTGGAGGCATTTAATTTTCGAGCAAAAACGGCTGATTTTCGACAAAAGAGATAACACCCCCCCATTACGTCATGCTTCAGAAATGTGGAAAATGGTCCGTTTTCAAATGTTTTATTTTTGAACGTCAGTTCACATTTGTAGGTGGATCATCAGTGATAGAGCTAAAATTAGCATGTTTAAAGTGATTTTCATGCTTCCAGGGGCCCAAAACACAAGATTTATGGAATGGTTAAAAGTGCATGAAAATGGCCAATTTACTCACTCTGAGTTCTCAAAAAGGGTTTCTTCACCCCGGGAAGTTAATTAAATACCATTTGGAGGCATTTAATGTTCGAGCAAAAACGGCTGATTTTAGACAAAAGAGATAACACCCCCCCATTACGTCATGCTTCAGAAATGTGGAAAATGGTCCGTTTTCAAATGTTTTATTTTTGAACGTCAGTTCACATTTGTAGGTGGATCATCAGTGTTAGAGCTAAAATTAGCATGTTTAAAGTGATTTTCATGCTTCCAGGGGCTCGGGAAGTTAATTAAATACCATTTGGAGGCATTTAATGTTCGAGCAAAAACGGCTGATTTTCGACAAAAGAAATAACACCCCCCCATTACGTCATGCTTCAGAAATGTGGAAAATGGTCCGTTTTCAAATGTTTTATTTTTGAACGTCAGTTCACATTTGTAGGTGGATCATCAGTGTTAGAGCTAAAATTAGCATGTTTAAAGTGATTTTCATGCTTCCAGGGGCTCGGGAAGTGAAATAAATACCATTTGGAGGCATTTAATGTTCGAGCAAAAACGGCTGATTTTCGACAAACGAGATAACACCCCCCCATTACGTCATGCTTCAGAAATGTGGAAAATGGTCCGTTTTCAAATGTTTTATTTTTGAACGTCAGTTTACATTTGTAGGTGGATCATCAGTGTTAGAGCTAAAATTAGCATGTTTAAAGTGATTTTCATGCTTCCAGGGGCCCAAAACACAAGATTTATGGAATGGTTAAAAGTGCATGAAAATGGCCAATTTACTCACTCTGAGTTCTCAAAAAGGGTTTTTTCACCCCGGGAAGTTAATTAAATACCATTTGGAGGCATTTAATGTTCCAGCAAAAACGGCTGATTTTCGACAAAAGAGATAACACCCCCCCATTACGTCATGCTTCAGAAATGTGGAAAATGGTCCGTTTTCAAATGTTTTATTTTTGAACGTCAGTTCAAATTTGTAGGTGGATCATCAGTGTTAGAGCTAAAATTAGCATGTTTAAAGTGATTTTCATGCTTCCAGGGGCTCGGGAAGTGAAATAAATACCATTTGGAGGCATTTAATGTTCGAGCAAAAACGGCTGATTTTCGACAAAAGAGATAACACCTCCCATTACGTCATGCTTCAGAAATGTGGAAAATGGTCCGTTTTCAAATGTTTTATTTTTGAACGTCAGTTCACATTTGTAGGTGGATCATCAGTGTTAGAGCTAAAATTAGCATGTTTAAAGTGATTTTCATGCTTCCAGGGGCTCAGGAAGTTAATTAAATACCATTTGGAGGCATTTAATGTTCGAGCAAAAACGGCTGATTTTCGACAAAAGAGATAACACCCCCCATTACGTCATGCTTCAGAAATGTGGAAAATGGTCCGTTTTCAAATGTTTTATTTTTGAACGTCAGTTCACATTTGTAGGCGGATCATCAGTGTTAGAGCTAAAATTAGCATGTTTAAAGTGATTTTCATGCTTCCAGAGGCTCGGGAAGTTAATTAAATACCATTTGGAGGCATTTAATGTTCGAGCAAAAACGGCTGATTTTCGACAAAAGAGATAACACCCCCCCATTACGTCATGCTTCAGAAATGTGGAAAATGGTCCGTTTTCAAATGTTTTATTTTTGAACGTCAGTTCACATTTGTAGGTGGATCATCAGTGTTAGAGCTAAAATTAGCATGTTTAAAGTGATGTTCATGCTTCCAGGGGCTCGGGAAGTTAATTAAATACAATTTGGAGGCATTTAATGTTCGAGCAAAAACGGCTGATTTTCGACAAAAGAGATAACACCCCCCCATTACGTCATGCTTCAGAAATGTGGAAAATGGTCCGTTTTCAAATGTTTTATTTTTGAACGTCAGTTCACATTTGTAGGTGGATCATCAGTGTTAGAGCTAAAATTAGCATGTTTAAAGTGATTTTCAAGCTTCCAGGGGCCCAAAACACAAGATTTATGGAATGGTTAAAAGTGCATGAAAATGGCCAATTTACTCACTCTGAGTTCTCAAAAAGGGTTTCTTCACCCCGGGAAGTTAATTAAATACCATTTGGAGGCATTTAATGTTCGAGCAAAAACGGCTGATTTTCGACAAAAGAGATAACACCCCCCCATTACGTCATGCTTCAGAAATGTGGAAAATGGTCCGTTTTCAAATGTTTTATTTTTGAACGTCAGTTCACATTTGTAGGTGGATCATCAGTGTTAGAGCTAAAATTAGCATGTTTAAAGTGATTTTCATGCTTCCAGGGGCTCGGGAAGTTAAATAAATACCATTTGGAGGCATTTAATGTTCGAGCAAAAACGGCTGATTTTCGACAAAAGAGATAACACCCCCCCATTACGTCATGCTTCAGAAATGTGGAAAATGGTCCGTTTTCAAATGTTTTATTTTTGAACGTCAGTTCACATTTGTAGGTGGATCATCAGTGTTAGAGCTAAAATTAGCATGTTTAAAGTGATTTTCATGCTTCCAGGGGCTCGGGAAGTTAATTAAACACCATTTGGAGGCATTTAATGTTCGAGCAAAAACGGCTGATTTTCGACAAAAGAGATAACACCCCCCCATTACGTCATGCTTCAGAAATGTGGAAAATGGTCCGTTTTCAAATGTTTTATTTTTGAACGTCAGTTCACATTTGTAGGTGGATCATCAGTGTTAGAGCTAAAATTAGCATGTTAAAAGTGGTTTTCATGCTTCCAGGGGCTCGGGAAGTTAATTAAATACCATTTGGAGGCATTTAATTTTCGAGCAAAAACGGCTGATTTTCGACAAAAGAGATAACACCCCCCCATTACGTCATGCTTCAGAAATGTGGAAAATGGTCCGTTTTCAAATGTTTTATTTTTGAACGTCAGTTCACATTTGTAGGTGGATCATCAGTGATAGAGCTAAAATTAGCATGTTTAAAGTGATTTTCATGCTTCCAGGGGCCCAAAACACAAGATTTATGGAATGGTTAAAAGTGCATGAAAATGGCCAATTTACTCACTCTGAGTTCTCAAAAAGGGTTTCTTCACCCCGGGAAGTTAATTAAATACCATTTGGAGGCATTTAATGTTCGAGCAAAAACGGCTGATTTTCGACAAAAGAGATAACACCCCCCCATTACGTCATGCTTCAGAAATGTGGAAAATGGTCCGTTTTCAAATGTTTTATTTTTGAACGTCAGTTCACATTTGTAGGTGGATCATCAGTGTTAGAGCTAAAATTAGCATGTTTAAAGTGATTTTCATGCTTCCAGGGGCTCGGGAAGTGAAATAAATACCATTTGGAGGCATTTAATGTTCGAGCAAAAACGGCTGATTTTCGACAAACGAGATAACACCCCCCCCATTATGTCATGCTTCAGAAATGTGGAAAATGGTCCGTTTTCAAATGTTTTATTTTTGAACGTCAGTTTACATTTGTAGGTGGATCATCAGTGTTAGAGCTAAAATTAGCATGTTTAAAGTGATTTTCATGCTTCCAGGGGCCCAAAACACAAGATTTATGGAATGGTTAAAAGTGCATGAAAATGGCCAATTTACTCACTCTGAGTTCTCAAAAAGGGTTTCTTCACCCCGGGAAGTTAATTAAATACCATTTGGAGGCATTTAATGTTCCAGCAAAAACGGCTGATTTTCGACAAAAGAGATAACACCCCCCCATTACGTCATGCTTCAGAAATGTGGAAAATGGTCCGTTTTCAAATGTTTTATTTTTGAACGTCAGTTCACATTTGTAGGTGGATCATCAGTGTTAGAGCTAAAATTAGCATGTTTAAAGTGATTTTCATGCTTCCAGGGGCTCGGGAAGTGAAATAAATACCATTTGGAGGCATTTAATGTTCGAGCAAAAACGGCTGATTTTCGACAAAAGAGATAACACCTCCCATTACGTCATGCTTCAGAAATGTGGAAAATGGTCCGTTTTCAAATGTTTTATTTTTGAACGTCAGTTCACATTTGTAGGTGGATCATCAGTGTTAGAGCTAAAATTAGCATGTTTAAAGTGATTTTCATGCTTCCAGGGGCTCAGGAAGTTAATTAAATACCATTTGGAGGCATTTAATGTTCGAGCAAAAACGGCTGATTTTCGACAAAAGAGATAACACCCCCCATTACGTCATGCTTCAGAAATGTGGAAAATGGTCCGTTTTCAAATGTTTTATTTTTGAACGTCAGTTCACATTTGTAGGCGGATCATCAGTGTTAGAGCTAAAATTAGCATGTTTAAAGTGATTTTCATGCTTCCAGAGGCTCGGGAAGTTAATTAAATACCATTTGGAGGCATTTAATGTTCGAGCAAAAACGGCTGATTTTCGACAAAAGAGATAACACCCCCCCATTACGTCATGCTTCAGAAATGTGGAAAATGGTCCGTTTTCAAATGTTTTATTTTTGAACGTCAGTTCACATTTGTAGGTGGATCATCAGTGTTAGAGCTAAAATTAGCATGTTTAAAGTGATGTTCATGCTTCCAGGGGCTCGGGAAGTTAATTAAATACAATTTGGAGGCATTTAATGTTCGAGCAAAAACGGCTGATTTTCGACAAAAGAGATAACACCCCCCCATTACGTCATGCTTCAGAAATGTGGAAAATGGTCCGTTTTCAAATGTTTTATTTTTGAACGTCAGTTCACATTTGTAGGTGGATCATCAGTGTTAGAGCTAAAATTAGCATGTTTAAAGTGATTTTCAAGCTTCCAGGGGCCCAAAACACAAGATTTATGGAATGGTTAAAAGTGCATGAAAATGGCCAATTTACTCACTCTGAGTTCTCAAAAAGGGTTTCTTCACCCCGGGAAGTTAATTAAATACCATTTGGAGGCATTTAATGTTCGAGCAAAAACGGCTGATTTTCGACAAAAGAGATAACACCCCCCCATTACGTCATGCTTCAGAAATGTGGAAAATGGTCCGTTTTCAAATGTTTTATTTTTGAACGTCAGTTCACATTTGTAGGTGGATCATCAGTGTTAGAGCTAAAATTAGCATGTTTAAAGTGATTTTCATGCTTCCAGGGGCTCGGGAAGTTAAATAAATACCATTTGGAGGCATTTAATGTTCGAGCAAAAACGGCTGATTTTCGACAAAAGAGATAACACCCCCCCATTACGTCATGCTTCAGAAATGTGGAAAATGGTCCGTTTTCAAATGTTTTATTTTTGAACGTCAGTTCACATTTGTAGGTGGATCATCAGTGTTAGAGCTAAAATTAGCATGTTTAAAGTGATGTTCATGCTTCCAGGGGCTCGGGAAGTTAATTAAATACAATTTGGAGGCATTTAATGTTCGAGCAAAAACGGCTGATTTTCGACAAAAGAGATAACACCCCCCCATTACGTCATGCTTCAGAAATGTGGAAAATGGTCCGTTTTCAAATGTTTTATTTTTGAACGTCAGTTCACATTTGTAGGTGGATCATCAGTGTTAGAGCTAAAATTAGCATGTTTAAAGTGATTTTCATGCTTCCAGGGGCTCGGGAAGTGAAATAAATACCATTTGGAGGCATTTAATGTTCGAGCAAAAACGGCTGATTTTCGACAAAAGAGATAACACCCCCCCATTACTCATGCTTCAGAAATGTGGAAAATGGTCCGTTTTCAAATGTTTTATTTTTGAACGTCAGTTCACATTTGTAGGTGGATCATCAGTGTTAGAGCTAAAATTAGCATGTTTAAAGTGATTTTCATGCTTCCAGGGGCCCAAAACACAAGATTTATGGAATGGTTAAAAGTGCATGAAAATGGCCAATTTACTCACTCTGAGTTCTCAAAAAGGGTTTCTTCACCCCGGGAAGTTAATTAAATACCATTTGGAGGCATTTAATGTTCCAGCAAAAACGGCTGATTTTCGACAAAAGAGATAACACCCCCCCATTACGTCATGCTTCAGAAATGTGGAAAATGGTCCGTTTTCAAATGTTTTATTTTTGAACGTCAGTTCACATTTGTAGGTGGATCATCAGTGTTAGAGCTAAAATTAGCATGTTTAAAGTGATTTTCATGCTTCCAGGGGCTCGGGAAGTGAAATAAATACCATTTGGAGGCATTCAATGTTCGAGCAAAAACGGCTGATTTTCGACAAAAGAGATAACACCCCCCCATTACGTCATGCTTCAGAAATGTGGAAAATGGTCCGTTTTCAAATGTTTTATTTTTGAACGTCAGTTCACATTTGTAGGTGGATCATCAGTGTTAGAGCTAAAATTAGCATGTTTAAAGTGATTTTCATGCTTCCAGGGGCCCAAAACACAAGATTTATGGAATGGTTAAAAGTGCATGAAAATGGCCAATTTACTCACTCTGAGTTCTCAAAAAGGGTTTCTTCACCCCGGGAAGTTAATTAAATACCATTTGGAGGCATTTAATGTTCGAGCAAAAACGGCTGATTTTCGACAAAAGAGATAACACCCCCCCATTACGTCATGCTTCAGAAATGTGGAAAATGGTCCGTTTTCAAATGTTTTATTTTTGAACGTCAGTTCACATTTGTAGGTGGATCATCAGTGTTAGAGCTAAAATTAGCATGTTTAAAGTGATTTTCATGCTTCCAGGGGCCCAAAACACAAGATTTATGGAACGCTTAAAAGTGCATGAAAATGGCCAATTTACTCACTCTGAGTTCTCAAAAAGGGTTTCTTCACCCCGGGAAGTTAATTAAATACCATTTGGAGGCATTTAATGTTCCAGCAAAAACGGCTGATTTTCGACAAAAGAGATAACACCCCCCCATTACGTCATGCTTCAGAAATGTGGAAAATGGTCCGTTTTCAAATGTTTTATTTTTGAACGTCAGTTCACATTTGTAGGTGGATCATCAGTGTTAGAGCTAAAATTAGCATGTTTAAAGTGATTTTCATGCTTCCAGGGGCTCGGGAAGTTAATTAAATACCATTTGGAGGCATTTAATGTTCGAGCAAAAACGGCTGATTTTCGACAAAAGAGATAACACCCCCCCATTACGTCATGCTTCAGAAATGTGGAAAATGGTCCGTTTTCAAATGTTTTATTTTTGAACGTCAGTTCACATTTGAAGGTGGATCATCAGTGTTAGAGCTAAAATTAGCATGTTTAAAGTGATTTTCATGCTTCCAGGGGCTCGGGAAGTTAATTAAATACCATTTGGAGGCATTTAATGTTCGAGCAAAAACGGCTGATTTTCGACAAAAGAGACAACACCCCCCCATTACGTCATGCTTCAGAAATGTGGAAAATGGTCCGTTTTCAAATGTTTTATTTTTGAACGTCAGTTCACATTTGTAGGTGGATCATCAGTGTTAGAGCTAAAATTAGCATGTTAAAAGTGTTTTTCATGCTTCCAGGGGCTCGGGAAGTTAATTAAATACCATTTGGAGGCATTTAATTTTCGAGCAAAAACGGCAGATTTTCGACAAAAGAGATAACACCCCCCCATTACGTCATGCTTCAGAAATGTGGAAAATGGTCCGTTTTCAAATGTTTTATTTTTGAACGTCAGTTCACATTTGTAGGTGGATCATCAGTGATAGAGCTAAAATTAGCATGTTTAAAGTGATTTTCAAGCTTCCAGGGGCCCAAAACACAAGATTTATGGAATGGTTAAAAGTGCATGAAAATGGCCAATTTACTCACTCTGAGTTCTCAAAAAGGGTTTCTTCACCCCGGGACGTTAATTAAATACCATTTGGAGGCATTTAATGTTCGAGCAAAAACGGCTGATTTTCGACAAAAGAGATAACACCCCCCCATTACGTCATGCTTCAGAAATGTGGAAAATGGTCCGTTTTCAAATGTTTTATTTTTGAACGTCAGTTCACATTTGTAGGTGGATCATCAGTGTTAGAGCTAAAATTAGCATGTTTAAAGTGATTTTCATGCTTCCAGGGGCTCGGGAAGTTAATTAAACACCATTTGGAGGCATTTAATGTTCGAGCAAAAACGGCTGATTTTCGACAAAAGAGATAACACCCCCCCATTACGTCATGCTTCAGAAATGTGGAAAATGGTCCGTTTTCAAATGTTTTATTTTTGAACGTCAGTTCACATTTGTAGGTGGATCATCAGTGTTAGAGCTAAAATTAGCATGTTAAAAGTGGTTTTCATGCTTCCAGGGGCTCGGGAAGTTAATTAAATACCATTTGGAGGCATTTAATTTTCGAGCAAAAACGGCTGATTTTCGACAAAAGAGATAACACCCCCCCATTACGTCATGCTTCAGAAATGTGGAAAATGGTCCGTTTTCAAATGTTTTATTTTTGAACGTCAGTTCACATTTGTAGGTGGATCATCAGTGATAGAGCTAAAATTAGCATGTTTAAAGTGATTTTCATGCTTCCAGGGGCCCAAAACACAAGATTTATGGAATGGTTAAAAGTGCATGAAAATGGCCAATTTACTCACTCTGAGTTCTCAAAAAGGGTTTCTTCACCCCGGGAAGTTAATTAAATACCATTTGGAGGCATTTAATGTTCGAGCAAAAACGGCTGATTTTCGACAAAAGAGATAACACCCCCCCATTACGTCATGCTTCAGAAATGTGGAAAATGGTCCGTTTTCAAATGTTTTATTTTTGAACGTCAGTTCACATTTGTAGGTGGATCATCAGTGTTAGAGCTAAAATTAGCATGTTTAAAGTGATTTTCATGCTTCCAGGGGCTCGGGAAGTTAATTAAATACCATTTGGAGGCATTTAATGTTCGAGCAAAAACGGCTGATTTTCGACAAAAGAGATAACACCCCCCCATTACGTCATGCTTCAGAAATGTGGAAAATGGTCCGTTTTCAAATGTTTTATTTTTGAACGTCAGTTCACATTTGTAGGTGGATCATCAGTGTTAGAGCTAAAATTAGCATGTTTAAAGTGATTTTCATGCTTCCAGGGGCTCGGGAAGTGAAATAAATACCATTTGGAGGCATTTAATGTTCGAGCAAAAACGGCTGATTTTCGACAAACGAGATAACACCCCCCCATTACGTCATGCTTCAGAAATGTGGAAAATGGTCCGTTTTCAAATGTTTTATTTTTGAACGTCAGTTTACATTTGTAGGTGGATCATCAGTGTTAGAGCTAAAATTAGCATGTTTAAAGTGATTTTCATGCTTCCAGGGGCCCAAAACACAAGATTTATGGAATGGTTAAAAGTGCATGAAAATGGCCAATTTACTCACTCTGAGTTCTCAAAAAGGGTTTTTTCACCCCGGGAAGTTAATTAAATACCATTTGGAGGCATTTAATGTTCCAGCAAAAACGGCTGATTTTCGACAAAAGAGATAACACCCCCCCATTACGTCATGCTTCAGAAATGTGGAAAATGGTCCGTTTTCAAATGTTTTATTTTTGAACGTCAGTTCAAATTTGTAGGTGGATCATCAGTGTTAGAGCTAAAATTAGCATGTTTAAAGTGATTTTCATGCTTCCAGGGGCTCGGGAAGTGAAATAAATACCATTTGGAGGCATTTAATGTTCGAGCAAAAACGGCTGATTTTCGACAAAAGAGATAACACCTCCCATTACGTCATGCTTCAGAAATGTGGAAAATGGTCCGTTTTCAAATGTTTTATTTTTGAACGTCAGTTCACATTTGTAGGTGGATCATCAGTGTTAGAGCTAAAATTAGCATGTTTAAAGTGATTTTCATGCTTCCAGGGGCTCAGGAAGTTAATTAAATACCATTTGGAGGCATTTAATGTTCGAGCAAAAACGGCTGATTTTCGACAAAAGAGATAACACCCCCCATTACGTCATGCTTCAGAAATGTGGAAAATGGTCCGTTTTCAAATGTTTTATTTTTGAACGTCAGTTCACATTTGTAGGCGGATCATCAGTGTTAGAGCTAAAATTAGCATGTTTAAAGTGATTTTCATGCTTCCAGAGGCTCGGGAAGTTAATTAAATACCATTTGGAGGCATTTAATGTTCGAGCAAAAACGGCTGATTTTCGACAAAAGAGATAACACCCCCCCATTACGTCATGCTTCAGAAATGTGGAAAATGGTCCGTTTTCAAATGTTTTATTTTTGAACGTCAGTTCACATTTGTAGGTGGATCATCAGTGTTAGAGCTAAAATTAGCATGTTTAAAGTGATGTTCATGCTTCCAGGGGCTCGGGAAGTTAATTAAATACAATTTGGAGGCATTTAATGTTCGAGCAAAAACGGCTGATTTTCGACAAAAGAGATAACACCCCCCCATTACGTCATGCTTCAGAAATGTGGAAAATGGTCCGTTTTCAAATGTTTTATTTTTGAACGTCAGTTCACATTTGTAGGTGGATCATCAGTGTTAGAGCTAAAATTAGCATGTTTAAAGTGATTTTCAAGCTTCCAGGGGCCCAAAACACAAGATTTATGGAATGGTTAAAAGTGCATGAAAATGGCCAATTTACTCACTCTGAGTTCTCAAAAAGGGTTTCTTCACCCCGGGAAGTTAATTAAATACCATTTGGAGGCATTTAATGTTCGAGCAAAAACGGCTGATTTTCGACAAAAGAGATAACACCCCCCCATTACGTCATGCTTCAGAAATGTGGAAAATGGTCCGTTTTCAAATGTTTTATTTTTGAACGTCAGTTCACATTTGTAGGTGGATCATCAGTGTTAGAGCTAAAATTAGCATGTTTAAAGTGATTTTCATGCTTCCAGGGGCTCGGGAAGTTAAATAAATACCATTTGGAGGCATTTAATGTTCGAGCAAAAACGGCTGATTTTCGACAAAAGAGATAACACCCCCCCATTACGTCATGCTTCAGAAATGTGGAAAATGGTCCGTTTTCAAATGTTTTATTTTTGAACGTCAGTTCACATTTGTAGGTGGATCATCAGTGTTAGAGCTAAAATTAGCATGTTTAAAGTGATTTTCATGCTTCCAGGGGCTCGGGAAGTTAATTAAACACCATTTGGAGGCATTTAATGTTCGAGCAAAAACGGCTGATTTTCGACAAAAGAGATAACACCCCCCCATTACGTCATGCTTCAGAAATGTGGAAAATGGTCCGTTTTCAAATGTTTTATTTTTGAACGTCAGTTCACATTTGTAGGTGGATCATCAGTGTTAGAGCTAAAATTAGCATGTTAAAAGTGGTTTTCATGCTTCCAGGGGCTCGGGAAGTTAATTAAATACCATTTGGAGGCATTTAATTTTCGAGCAAAAACGGCTGATTTTCGACAAAAGAGATAACACCCCCCCATTACGTCATGCTTCAGAAATGTGGAAAATGGTCCGTTTTCAAATGTTTTATTTTTGAACGTCAGTTCACATTTGTAGGTGGATCATCAGTGATAGAGCTAAAATTAGCATGTTTAAAGTGATTTTCATGCTTCCAGGGGCCCAAAACACAAGATTTATGGAATGGTTAAAAGTGCATGAAAATGGCCAATTTACTCACTCTGAGTTCTCAAAAAGGGTTTCTTCACCCCGGGAAGTTAATTAAATACCATTTGGAGGCATTTAATGTTCGAGCAAAAACGGCTGATTTTCGACAAAAGAGATAACACCCCCCCATTACGTCATGCTTCAGAAATGTGGAAAATGGTCCGTTTTCAAATGTTTTATTTTTGAACGTCAGTTCACATTTGTAGGTGGATCATCAGTGTTAGAGCTAAAATTAGCATGTTTAAAGTGATTTTCATGCTTCCAGGGGCTCGGGAAGTGAAATAAATACCATTTGGAGGCATTTAATGTTCGAGCAAAAACGGCTGATTTTCGACAAACGAGATAACACCCCCCCATTATGTCATGCTTCAGAAATGTGGAAAATGGTCCGTTTTCAAATGTTTTATTTTTGAACGTCAGTTTACATTTGTAGGTGGATCATCAGTGTTAGAGCTAAAATTAGCATGTTTAAAGTGATTTTCATGCTTCCAGGGGCCCAAAACACAAGATTTATGGAATGGTTAAAAGTGCATGAAAATGGCCAATTTACTCACTCTGAGTTCTCAAAAAGGGTTTCTTCACCCCGGGAAGTTAATTAAATACCATTTGGAGGCATTTAATGTTCCAGCAAAAACGGCTGATTTTCGACAAAAGAGATAACACCCCCCCATTACGTCATGCTTCAGAAATGTGGAAAATGGTCCGTTTTCAAATGTTTTATTTTTGAACGTCAGTTCACATTTGTAGGTGGATCATCAGTGTTAGAGCTAAAATTAGCATGTTTAAAGTGATTTTCATGCTTCCAGGGGCTCGGGAAGTGAAATAAATACCATTTGGAGGCATTTAATGTTCGAGCAAAAACGGCTGATTTTCGACAAAAGAGATAACACCTCCCATTACGTCATGCTTCAGAAATGTGGAAAATGGTCCGTTTTCAAATGTTTTATTTTTGAACGTCAGTTCACATTTGTAGGTGGATCATCAGTGTTAGAGCTAAAATTAGCATGTTTAAAGTGATTTTCATGCTTCCAGGGGCTCAGGAAGTTAATTAAATACCATTTGAAGGCATTTAATGTTCGAGCAAAAACGGCTGATTTTCGACAAAAGAGATAACACCCCCCATTACGTCATGCTTCAGAAATGTGGAAAATGGTCCGTTTTCAAATGTTTTATTTTTGAACGTCAGTTCACATTTGTAGGCGGATCATCAGTGTTAGAGCTAAAATTAGCATGTTTAAAGTGATTTTCATGCTTCCAGAGGCTCGGGAAGTTAATTAAATACCATTTGGAGGCATTTAATGTTCGAGCAAAAACGGCTGATTTTCGACAAAAGAGATAACACCCCCCCATTACGTCATGCTTCAGAAATGTGGAAAATGGTCCGTTTTCAAATGTTTTATTTTTGAACGTCAGTTCACATTTGTAGGTGGATCATCAGTGTTAGAGCTAAAATTAGCATGTTTAAAGTGATGTTCATGCTTCCAGGGGCTCGGGAAGTTAATTAAATACAATTTGGAGGCATTTAATGTTCGAGCAAAAACGGCTGATTTTCGACAAAAGAGATAACACCCCCCCATTACGTCATGCTTCAGAAATGTGGAAAATGGTCCGTTTTCAAATGTTTTATTTTTGAACGTCAGTTCACATTTGTAGGTGGATCATCAGTGTTAGAGCTAAAATTAGCATGTTTAAAGTGATTTTCATGCTTCCAGGGGCTCGGGAAGTGAAATAAATACCATTTGGAGGCATTTAATGTTCGAGCAAAAACGGCTGATTTTCGACAAAAGAGATAACACCCCCCCATTACGTCATGCTTCAGAAATGTGGAAAATGGTCCATTTTCAAATGTTTTATTTTTGAACGTCAGTTCACATTTGTAGGTGGATCATCAGTGTTAGAGCTAAAATTAGCATGTTTAAAGTGATTTTCATGCTTCCAGGGGCCCAAAACACAAGATTTATGGAATGGTTAAAAGTGCATGAAAATGGCCAATTTACTCACTCTGAGTTCTCAAAAAGGGTTTCTTCACCCCGGGAAGTTAATTAAATACCATTTGGAGGCATTTAATGTTCCAGCAAAAACGTCTGATTTTCGACAAAAGAGATAACACCCCCCCATTACGTCATGCTTCAGAAATGTGGAAAATGGTCCGTTTTCAAATGTTTTATTTTTGAACGTCAGTTCACATTTGTAGGTGGATCATCAGTGTTAGAGCTAAAATTAGCATGTTTAAAGTGATTTTCATGCTTCCAGGGGCTCGGGAAGTGAAATAAATACCATTTGGAGGCATTCAATGTTCGAGCAAAAACGGCTGATTTTCGACAAAAGAGATAACACCCCCCCATTACGTCATGCTTCAGAAATGTGGAAAATGGTCCGTTTTCAAATGTTTTATTTTTGAACGTCAGTTCACATTTGTAGGTGGATCATCAGTGTTAGAGCTACAATTAGCATGTTTAAAGTGATTTTCATGCTTCCAGGGGCCCAAAACACAAGATTTATGGAATGGTTAAAAGTGCATGAAAATGGCCAATTTACTCACTCTGAGTTCTCAAAAAGGGTTTCTTCACCCCGGGAAGTTAATTAAATACCATTTGGAGGCATTTAATGTTCGAGCAAAAACGGCTGATTTTCGACAAAAGAGATAACACCCCCCCATTACGTCATGCTTCAGAATGTGGAAAATGGTCCGTTTTCAAATGTTTTATTTTTGAACGTCAGTTCACATTTGTAGGTGGATCATCAGTGTTAGAGCTAAAATTAGCATGTTTAAAGTGATTTTCATGCTTCCAGGGGCCCAAAACACAAGATTTATGGAACGCTTAAAAGTGCATGAAAATGGCCAATTTACTCACTCTGAGTTCTCAAAAAGGGTTTCTTCACCCCGGGAAGTTAATTAAATACCATTTGGAGGCATTTAATGTTCCAGCAAAAACGGCTGATTTTCGACAAAAGAGATAACACCCCCCCATTACGTCATGCTTCAGAAATGTGGAAAATGGTCCGTTTTCAAATGTTTTATTTTTGAACGTCAGTTCACATTTGTAGGTGGATCATCAGTGTTAGAGCTAAAATTAGCATGTTTAAAGTGATTTTCATGCTTCCAGGGGCTCGGGAAGTTAATTAAATACCATTTGGAGGCATTTAATGTTCGAGCAAAAACGGCTGATTTTCGACAAAAGAGATAACACCCCCCCATTACGTCATGCTTCAGAAATGTGGAAAATGGTCCGTTTTCAAATGTTTTATTTTTGAACGTCAGTTCACATTTGTAGGTGGATCATCAGTGTTAGAGCTAAAATTAGCATGTTTAAAGTGATTTTCATGCTTCCAGGGGCTCCGGAAGTGAAATAAATACCATTTGGAGGCATTTAATGTTCGAGCAAAAACGGCTGATTTTTGACAAACGAGATAACACCCCCCCATTACGTCATGCTTCAGAAATGTGGAAAATGGTCCGTTTTCAAATGTTTTATTTTTAAACGTCAGTTTACATTTGTAGGTGGATCATCAGTGTTAGAGCTAAAATTAGCATGTTTAAAGTGATTTTCATGCTTCCAGGGGCCCAAAACACAAGATTTATGGAATGGTTAAAAGTGCATGAAAATGGCCAATTTACTCACTCTGAGTTCTCAAAAAGGGTTTTTTCACCCCGGGAAGTTAATTAAATACCATTTGGAGGCATTTAATGTTCCAGCAAAAACGGCTGATTTTCGACAAAAGAGATAACACCCCCCCATTACGTCATGCTTCAGAAATGTGGAAAATGGTCCGTTTTCAAATGTTTTATTTTTGAACGTCAGTTCAAATTTGTAGGTGGATCATCAGTGTTAGAGCTAAAATTAGCATGTTTAAAGTGATTTTCATGCTTCCAGGGGCTCGGGAAGTGAAATAAATACCATTTGGAGGCATTTAATGTTCGAGCAAAAACGGCTGATTTTCGACAAAAGAGATAACACCTCCCATTACGTCATGCTTCAGAAATGTGGAAAATGGTCCGTTTTCAAATGTTTTATTTTTGAACGTCAGTTCACATTTGTAGGTGGATCATCAGTGTTAGAGCTAAAATTAGCATGTTTAAAGTGATTTTCATGCTTCCAGGGGCTCAGGAAGTTAATTAAATACCATTTGGAGGCATTTAATGTTCGAGCAAAAACGGCTGATTTTCGACAAAAGAGATAACACCCCCCATTACGTCATGCTTCAGAAATGTGGAAAATGGTCCGTTTTCAAATGTTTTATTTTTGAACGTCAGTTCACATTTGTAGGCGGATCATCAGTGTTAGAGCTAAAATTAGCATGTTTAAAGTGATTTTCATGCTTCCAGAGGCTCGGGAAGTTAATTAAATACCATTTGGAGGCATTTAATGTTCGAGCAAAAACGGCTGATTTTCGACAAAAGAGATAACACCCCCCCATTACGTCATGCTTCAGAAATGTGGAAAATGGTCCGTTTTCAAATGTTTTATTTTTGAACGTCAGTTCACATTTGTAGGTGGATCATCAGTGTTAGAGCTAAAATTAGCATGTTTAAAGTGATGTTCATGCTTCCAGGGGCTCGGGAAGTTAATTAAATACAATTTGGAGGCATTTAATGTTCGAGCAAAAACGGCTGATTTTCGACAAAAGAGATAACACCCCCCCATTACGTCATGCTTCAGAAATGTGGAAAATGGTCCGTTTTCAAATGTTTTATTTTTGAACGTCAGTTCACATTTGTAGGTGGATCATCAGTGTTAGAGCTAAAATTAGCATGTTTAAAGTGATTTTCAAGCTTCCAGGGGCCCAAAACACAAGATTTATGGAATGGTTAAAAGTGCATGAAAATGGCCAATTTACTCACTCTGAGTTCTCAAAAAGGGTTTCTTCACCCCGGGAAGTTAATTAAATACCATTTGGAGGCATTTAATGTTCGAGCAAAAACGGCTGATTTTCGACAAAAGAGATAACACCCCCCCATTACGTCATGCTTCAGAAATGTGGAAAATGGTCCGTTTTCAAATGTTTTATTTTTGAACGTCAGTTCACATTTGTAGGTGGATCATCAGTGTTAGAGCTAAAATTAGCATGTTTAAAGTGATTTTCATGCTTCCAGGGGCTCGGGAAGTTAAATAAATACCATTTGGAGGCATTTAATGTTCGAGCAAAAACGGCTGATTTTCGACAAAAGAGATAACACCCCCCCATTACGTCATGCTTCAGAAATGTGGAAAATGGTCCGTTTTCAAATGTTTTATTTTTGAACGTCAGTTCACATTTGTAGGTGGATCATCAGTGTTAGAGCTAAAATTAGCATGTTTAAAGTGATTTTCATGCTTCCAGGGGCTCGGGAAGTTAATTAAACACCATTTGGAGGCATTTAATGTTCGAGCAAAAACGGCTGATTTTCGACAAAAGAGATAACACCCCCCCATTACGTCATGCTTCAGAAATGTGGAAAATGGTCCGTTTTCAAATGTTTTATTTTTGAACGTCAGTTCACATTTGTAGGTGGATCATCAGTGTTAGAGCTAAAATTAGCATGTTAAAAGTGGTTTTCATGCTTCCAGGGGCTCGGGAAGTTAATTAAATACCATTTGGAGGCATTTAATTTTCGAGCAAAAACGGCTGATTTTCGACAAAAGAGATAACACCCCCCCATTACGTCATGCTTCAGAAATGTGGAAAATGGTCCGTTTTCAAATGTTTTATTTTTGAACGTCAGTTCACATTTGTAGGTGGATCATCAGTGATAGAGCTAAAATTAGCATGTTTAAAGTGATTTTCATGCTTCCAGGGGCCCAAAACACAAGATTTATGGAATGGTTAAAAGTGCATGAAAATGGCCAATTTACTCACTCTGAGTTCTCAAAAAGGGTTTCTTCACCCCGGGAAGTTAATTAAATACCATTTGGAGGCATTTAATGTTCGAGCAAAAACGGCTGATTTTCGACAAAAGAGATAACACCCCCCCATTACGTCATGCTTCAGAAATGTGGAAAATGGTCCGTTTTCAAATGTTTTATTTTTGAACGTCAGTTCACATTTGTAGGTGGATCATCAGTGTTAGAGCTAAAATTAGCATGTTTAAAGTGATTTTCATGCTTCCAGGGGATCGGGAAGTGAAATAAATACCATTTGGAGGCATTTAATGTTCGAGCAAAAACGGCTGATTTTCGACAAACGAGATAACACCCCCCCATTACGTCATGCTTCAGAAATGTGGAAAATGGTCCGTTTTCAAATGTTTTATTTTTGAACGTCAGTTTACATTTGTAGGTGGATCATCAGTGTTAGAGCTAAAATTAGCATGTTTAAAGTGATTTTCATGCTTCCAGGGGCCCAAAACACAAGATTTATGGAATGGTTAAAAGTGCATGAAAATGGCCAATTTACTCACTCTGAGTTCTCAAAAAGGGTTTCTTCACCCCGGGAAGTTAATTAAATACCATTTGGAGGCATTTAATGTTCCAGCAAAAACGGCTGATTTTCGACAAAAGAGATAACACCCCCCCATTACGTCATGCTTCAGAAATGTGGAAAATGGTCCGTTTTCAAATGTTTTATTTTTGAACGTCAGTTCACATTTGTAGGTGGATCATCAGTGTTAGAGCTAAAATTAGCATGTTTAAAGTGATTTTCATGCTTCCAGGGGCTCGGGAAGTGAAATAAATACCATTTGGAGGCATTTAATGTTCGAGCAAAAACGGCTGATTTTCGACAAAAGAGATAACACCTCCCATTACGTCATGCTTCAGAAATGTGGAAAATGGTCCGTTTTCAAATGTTTTATTTTTGAACGTCAGTTCACATTTGTAGGTGGATCATCAGTGTTAGAGCTAAAATTAGCATGTTTAAAGTGATTTTCATGCTTCCAGGGGCTCAGGAAGTTAATTAAATACCATTTGAAGGCATTTAATGTTCGAGCAAAAACGGCTGATTTTCGACAAAAGAGATAACACCCCCCATTACGTCATGCTTCAGAAATGTGGAAAATGGTCCGTTTTCAAATGTTTTATTTTTGAACGTCAGTTCACATTTGTAGGCGGATCATCAGTGTTAGAGCTAAAATTAGCATGTTTAAAGTGATTTTCATGCTTCCAGAGGCTCGGGAAGTTAATTAAATACCATTTGGAGGCATTTAATGTTCGAGCAAAAACGGCTGATTTTCGACAAAAGAGATAACACCCCCCCATTACGTCATGCTTCAGAAATGTGGAAAATGGTCCGTTTTCAAATGTTTTATTTTTGAACGTCAGTTCACATTTGTAGGTGGATCATCAGTGTTAGAGCTAAAATTAGCATGTTTAAAGTGATGTTCATGCTTCCAGGGGCTCGGGAAGTTAATTAAATACAATTTGGAGGCATTTAATGTTCGAGCAAAAACGGCTGATTTTCGACAAAAGAGATAACACCCCCCCATTACGTCATGCTTCAGAAATGTGGAAAATGGTCCGTTTTCAAATGTTTTATTTTTGAACGTCAGTTCACATTTGTAGGTGGATCATCAGTGTTAGAGCTAAACTTAGCATGTTTAAAGTGATTTTCATGCTTCCAGGGGCTCGGGAAGTGAAATAAATACCATTTGGAGGCATTTAATGTTCGAGCAAAAACGGCTGATTTTCGACAAAAGAGATAACACCCCCCCATTACGTCATGCTTCAGAAATGTGGAAAATGGTCCGTTTTCAAATGTTTTATTTTTGAACGTCAGTTCACATTTGTAGGTGGATCATCAGTGTTAGAGCTAAAATTAGCATGTTTAAAGTGATTTTCATGCTTCCAGGGGCCCAAAACACAAGATTTATGGAATGGTTAAAAGTGCATGAAAATGGCCAATTTACTCACTCTGAGTTCTCAAAAAGGGTTTCTTCACCCCGGGAAGTTAATTAAATACCATTTGGAGGCATTTAATGTTCCAGCAAAAACGTCTGATTTTCGACAAAAGAGATAACACCCCCCCATTACGTCATGCTTCAGAAATGTGGAAAATGGTCCGTTTTCAAATGTTTTATTTTTGAACGTCAGTTCACATTTGTAGGTGGATCATCAGTGTTAGAGCTAAAATTAGCATGTTTAAAGTGATTTTCATGCTTCCAGGGGCTCGGGAAGTGAAATAAATACCATTTGGAGGCATTCAATGTTCGAGCAAAAACGGCTGATTTTCGACAAAAGAGATAACACCCCCCCATTACGTCATGCTTCAGAAATGTGGAAAATGGTCCGTTTTCAAATGTTTTATTTTTGAACGTCAGTTCACATTTGTAGGTGGATCATCAGTGTTAGAGCTAAAATTAGCATGTTTAAAGTGATTTTCATGCTTCCAGGGGCCCAAAACACAAGATTTATGGAATGGTTAAAAGTGCATGAAAATGGCCAATTTACTCACTCTGAGTTCTCAAAAAGGGTTTCTTCACCCCGGGAAGTTAATTAAATACCATTTGGAGGCATTTAATGTTCGAGCAAAAACGGCTGATTTTCGACAAAAGAGATAACACCCCCCCATTACGTCATGCTTCAGAAATGTGGAAAATGGTCCGTTTTCAAATGTTTTATTTTTGAACGTCAGTTCACATTTGTAGGTGGATCATCAGTGTTAGAGCTAAAATTAGCATGTTTAAAGTGATTTTCATGCTTCCAGGGGCCCAAAACACAAGATTTATGGAACGCTTAAAAGTGCATGAAAATGGCCAATTTACTCACTCTGAGTTCTCAAAAAGGGTTTCTTCACCCCGGGAAGTTAATTAAATACCATTTGGAGGCATTTAATGTTCCAGCAAAAACGGTTGATTTTCGACAAAAGAGATAACACCCCCCCATTACGTCATGCTTCAGAAATGTGGAAAATGGTCCGTTTTCAAATGTTTTATTTTTGAACGTCAGTTCACATTTGTAGGTGGATCATCAGTGTTAGAGCTAAAATTAGCATGTTTAAAGTGATTTTCATGCTTCCAGGGGCTCGGGAAGTTAATTAAATACCATTTGGAGGCATTTAATGTTCGAGCAAAAACGGCTGATTTTGGACAAAAGAGATAACACCCCCCCATTACGTCATGCTTCAGAAATGTGGAAAATGGTCCGTTTTCAAATGTTTTATTTTTGAACGTCAGTTCACATTTGAAGGTGGATCATCAGTGTTAGAGCTAAAATTAGCATGTTTAAAGTGATTTTCATGCTTCCAGGGGCTCGGGAAGTTAATTAAATACCATTTGGAGGCATTTAATGTTCGAGCAAAAACGGCTGATTTTCGACAAAAGAGACAACACCCCCCCATTACGTCATGCTTCAGAAATGTGGAAAATGGTCCGTTTTCAAATGTTTTATTTTTGAACGTCAGTTCACATTTGTAGGTGGATCATCAGTGTTAGAGCTAAAATTAGCATGTTAAAAGTGTTTTTCATGCTTCCAGGGGCTCGGGAAGTTAATTAAATACCATTTGGAGGCATTTAATTATCGAGCAAAAACGGCTGATTTTCGACAAAAGAGATAACACCCCCCCCATTACGTCATGCTTCAGAAATGTGGAAAATGATCCGTTTTCAAATGTTTTATTTTTGAACGTCAGTTCACATTTGTAGGTGGATCATCAGTGATAGAGCTAAAATTAGCATGTTTAAAGTGATTTTCAAGCTTCCAGGGGCCCAAAACACAAGATTTATGGAATGGTTAAAAGTGCATGAAAATGGCCAATTTACTCACTCTGAGTTCTCAAAAAGGGTTTCTTCACCCCGGGAAGTTAATTAAATACCATTTGGAGGCATTTAATGTTCGAGCAAAAACGGCTGATTTTCGACAAAAGAGATAACACCCCCCCATTACGTCATGCTTCAGAAATGTGGAAAATGGTCCGTTTTCAAATGTTTTATTTTTGAACGTCAGTTCACATTTGTAGGTGGATCATCAGTGTTAGAGCTAAAATTAGCATGTTTAAAGTGATTTTCATGCTTCCAGGGGCTCGGGAAGTTAATTAAATACCATTTGGAGGCATTTAATGTTCGAGCAAAAACGGCTGATTTTCGACAAAAGAGATAACACCCCCCCATTACGTCATGCTTCAGAAATGTGGAAAATGGTCCGTTTTCAAATGTTTTATTTTTGAACGTCAGTTCACATTTGTAGGTGGATCATCAGTGTTAGAGCTAAAATTAGCATGTTTAAAGTGATTTTCATGCTTCCAGGGGCTCGGGAAGTTAATTAAACACCATTTGGAGGCATTTAATGTTCGAGCAAAAACGGCTGATTTTCGACAAAAGAGATAACACCCCCCCATTACGTCATGCTTCAGAAATGTGGAAAATGGTCCGTTTTCAAATGTTTTATTTTTGAACGTCAGTTCACATTTGTAGGTGGATCATCAGTGTTAGAGCTAAAATTAGCATGTTTAAAGTGATTTTCATGCTTCCAGGGGCTCGGGAAGTTAATTAAACACCATTTGGAGGCATTTAATGTTTGAGCAAAAACGGCTGATTTTCGACAAAAGAGATAACACCCCCCCATTACGTCATGCTTCAGAAATGTGGAAAATGGTCCGTTTTCAAATGTTTTATTTTTGAACGTCAGTTTACATTTGTAGGTGGATCATCAGTGTTAGAGCTAAAATTAGCATGTTTAAAGTGATTTTCATGCTTCCAGGGGCCCAAAACACAAGATTTATGGAATGGTTAAAAGTGCATGAAAATGGCCAATTTACTCACTCTGAGTTCTCAAAAAGGGTTTCTTCACCCCGGGAAGTTAATTAAATACCATTTGGAGGCATTTAATGTTCCAGCAAAAACGGCTGATTTTCGACAAAAGAGATAACACCCCCCCATTACGTCATGCTTCAGAAATGTGGAAAATGGTCCGTTTTCAAATGTTTTATTTTTGAACGTCAGTTCACATTTGTAGGTGGATCATCAGTGTTAGAGCTAAAATTAGCATGTTTAAAGTGATTTTCATGCTTCCAGGGGCTCGGGAAGTGAAATAAATACCATTTGGAGGCATTTAATGTTCGAGCAAAAACGGCTGATTTTCGACAAAAGAGATAACACCCCCCCATTACGTCATGCTTCAGAAATGTGGAAAATGGTCCGTTTTCAAATGTTTTATTTTTGAACGTCAGTTCACATTTGTAGGTGGATCATCAGTGTTAGAGCTAAAATTAGCATGTTTAAAGTGATTTTCATGCTTCCAGGGGCTCAGGAAGTTAATTAAATACCATTTGGAGGCATTTAATGTTCGAGCAAAAACGGCTGATTTTCGACAAAAGAGATAAAACCCCCCCATTACGTCATGCTTCAGAAATGTGGAAAATGGTCCGTTTTCAAATGTTTTATTTTTGAACGTCAGTTCACATTTGTAGGTGGATCATCAGTGTTAGAGCTAAAATTAGCATGTTTAAAGTGATTTTCATGCTTCCAGGGGCTCGGGAAGTTAATTAAATACCATTTGGAGGCATTTAATGTTCGAGCAAAAACGGCTGATTTTCGACAAAAGAGATAACACCCCCCCATTACGTCATGCTTCAGAAATGTGGAAAATGGTCCGTTTTCAAATGTTTTATTTTTGAACGTCAGTTCACATTTGTAGGTGGATCATCAGTGTTAGAGCTAAAATTAGCATGTTAAAAGTGTTTTTCATGCTTCCAGGGGCTCGGGAAGTTAATTAAATACCATTTGGAGGCATTTAATTATCGAGCAAAAACGGCTGATTTTCGACAAAAGAGATAACACCCCCCCATTACGTCATGCTTCAGAAATGTGGAAAATGGTCCGTTTTCAAATGTTTTATTTTTGAACGTCAGTTCACATTTGTAGGTGGATCATCAGTGATAGAGCTAAAATTAGCATGTTTAAAGTGATTTTCAAGCTTCCAGGGGCCCAAAACACAAGATTTATGGAATGGTTAAAAGTGCATGAAAATGGCCAATTTACTCACTCTGAGTTCTCAAAAAGGGTTTCTTCACCCCGGGAAGTTAATTAAATACCATTTGGAGGCATTTAATGTTCGAGCAAAAACGGCTGATTTTCGACAAAAGAGATAACACCCCCCCATTACGTCATGCTTCAGAAATGTGGAAAATGGTCCGTTTTCAAATGTTTTATTTTTGAACGTCAGTTCACATTTGTAGGTGGATCATCAGTGTTAGAGATAAAATTAGCATGTTTAAAGTGATTTTCATGCTTCCAGGGGCTCGGGAAGTTAATTAAATACCATTTGGAGGCATTTAATGTTCGAGCAAAAACGGCTGATTTTCGACAAAAGAGATAACACCCCCCCATTACGTCATGCTTCAGAAATGTGGAAAATGGTCCGTTTTCAAATGTTTTATTTTTGAACGTCAGTTCACATTTGTAGGTGGATCATCAGTGTTAGAGCTAAAATTAGCATGTTTAAAGTGATTTTCATGCTTCCAGGGGCTCGGGAAGTTAATTAAACACCATTTGGAGGCATTTAATGTTCGAGCAAAAACGGCTGATTTTCGACAAAAGAGATAACACCCCCCCATTACGTCATGCTTCAGAAATGTGGAAAATGGTCCGTTTTCAAATGTTTTATTTTTGAACGTCAGTTCACATTTGTAGGTGGATCATCAGTGTTAGAGCTAAAATTAGCATGTTTAAAGTGATTTTCATGCTTCCAGGGGCTCGGGAAGTTAATTAAACACCATTTGGAGGCATTTAATGTTTGAGCAAAAACGGCTGATTTTCGACAAAAGAGATAACACCCCCCCATTACGTCATGCTTCAGAAATGTGGAAAATGGTCCGTTTTCAAATGTTTTATTTTTGAACGTCAGTTTACATTTGTAGGTGGATCATCAGTGTTAGAGCTAAAATTAGCATGTTTAAAGTGATTTTCATGCTTCCAGGGGCCCAAAACACAAGATTTATGGAATGGTTAAAAGTGCATGAAAATGGCCAATTTACTCACTCTGAGTTCTCAAAAAGGGTTTCTTCACCCCGGGAAGTTAATTAAATACCATTTGGAGGCATTTAATGTTCCAGCAAAAACGGCTGATTTTCGACAAAAGAGATAACACCCCCCCATTACGTCATGCTTCAGAAATGTGGAAAATGGTCCGTTTTCAAATGTTTTATTTTTGAACGTCAGTTCACATTTGTAGGTGGATCATCAGTGTTAGAGCTAAAATTAGCATGTTTAAAGTGATTTTCATGCTTCCAGGGGCTCGGGAAGTGAAATAAATACCATTTGGAGGCATTTAATGTTCGAGCAAAAACGGCTGATTTTCGACAAAAGAGATAACACCCCCCCATTACGTCATGCTTCAGAAATGTGGAAAATGGTCCGTTTTCAAATGTTTTATTTTTGAACGTCAGTTCACATTTGTAGGTGGATCATCAGTGTTAGAGCTAAAATTAGCATGTTTAAAGTGATTTTCATGCTTCCAGGGGCTCAGGAAGTTAATTAAATACCATTTGGAGGCATTTAATGTTCGAGCAAAAACGGCTGATTTTCGACAAAAGAGATAACACCCCCCCATTACGTCATGCTTCAGAAATGTGGAAAATGGTCCGTTTTCAAATGTTTTATTTTTGAACGTCAGTTCACATTTGTAGGTGGATCATCAGTGTTAGAGCTAAAATTAGCATGTTTAAAGTGATTTTCATGCTTCCAGGGGCTCGGGAAGTTAATTAAATACCATTTGGAGGCATTTAATGTTCGAGCAAAAACGGCTGATTTTCGACAAAAGAGATAACACCCCCCCATTACGTCATGCTTCAGAAATGTGGAAAATGGTCCGTTTTCAAATGTTTTATTTTTGAACGTCAGTTCACATTTGTAGGTGGATCATCAGTGTTAGAGCTAAAATTAGCATGTTTAAAGTGATTTTCATGCTTCCAGGGGCTCGGGAAGTTAATTAAATACAATTTGGAGGCATTTAATGTTCGAGCAAAAACGGCTGATTTTCGACAAAAGAGATAACACCCCCCCATTACGTCATGCTTCAGAAATGTGGAAAATGGTCCGTTTTCAAATGTTTTATTTTTGAACGTCAGTTCACATTTGTAGGTGGATCATCAGTGTTAGAGCTAAAATTAGCATGTTTAAAGTGATTTTCATGCTTCCAGGGGCTCGGGAAGTGAAATAAATACCATTTGGAGGCATTTAATGTTCGAGCAAAAACGGCTGATTTTCGACAAAAGAGATAACACCCCCCCATTACGTCATGCTTCAGAAATGTGGAAAATGGTCCGTTTTCAAATGTTTTATTTTTGAACGTCAGTTCACATTTGTAGGTGGATCATCAGTGTTAGAGCTAAAATTAGCATGTTTAAAGTGATTTTCATGCTTCCAGGGGCCCAAAACACAAGATTTATGGAACGGTTAAAAGTGCATGAAAATGGCCAATTTACTCACTCTGAGTTCTCAAAAAGGGTTTCTTCACCCCGGGAAGTTAATTAAATACCATTTGGAGGCATTTAATGTTCCAGCAAAAACGGCTGATTTTCGACAAAAGAGATAACACCCCCCATTACGTCATGCTTCAGAAATGTGGAAAATGGTCCGTTTTCAAATGTTTTATTTTTGAACGTCAGTTCACATTTGTAGGTGGATCATCAGTGTTAGAGCTAAAATTAGCATGTTTAAAGTGATTTTCATGCTTCCAGGGGCTCGGGAAGTTAATTAAATACCATTTGGAGGCATTTAATTTTCGAGCAAAAACGGCTGATTTTCGACAAAAGAGATAACACCCCCCCATTACGTCATGCTTCAGAAATGTGGAAAATGGTCCGTTTTCAAATGTTTTATTTTTGAACGTCAGTTCACATTTGTAGGTGGATCATCAGTGATAGAGCTAAAATTAGCATGTTTAAAGTGATTTTCATGCTTCCAGGGGCCCAAAACACAAGATTTATGGAATGGTTAAAAGTGCATGAAAATGGCCAATTTACTCACTCTGAGTTCTCAAAAAGGGTTTCTTCACCCCGGGAAGTTAATTAAATACCATTTGGAGGCATTTAATGTTCGAGCAAAAACGGCTGATTTTCGACAAAAGAGATAACACCCCCCCATTACGTCATGCTTCAGAAATGTGGAAAATGGTCCGTTTTCAAATGTTTTATTTTTGAACGTCAGTTCACATTTGTAGGTGGATCATCAGTGTTAGAGCTAAAATTAGCATGTTTAAAGTGATTTTCATGCTTCCAGGGGCTCGGGAAGTTAATTAAATACCATTTGGAGGCATTTAATGTTCGAGCAAAAACGGCTGATTTTCGACAAAAGAGATAACACCCCCCCATTACGTCATGCTTCAGAAATGTGGAAAATGGTCCATTTTCAAATGTTTTATTTTTGAACGTCAGTTCACATTTGTAGGTGGATCATCAGTGTTAGAGCTAAAATTAGCAAGTTTAAAGTGATTTTCATGCTTCCAGGGGCTCGGGAAGTTAATTAAACACCATTTGGAGGCATTTAATGTTCGAGCAAAAACGGCTGATTTTCGACAAAAGAGATAACACCCCCCCATTACGTCATGCTTCAGAAATGTGGAAAATGGTCCGTTTTCAAATGTTTTATTTTTGAACGTCAGTTCACATTTGTAGGTGGATCATCAGTGTTAGAGCTAAAATTAGCATGTTTAAAGTGATTTTCATGCTTCCAGGGGCTCGGGAAGTGAAATAAATACCATTTGGAGGCATTTAATGTTCGAGCAAAAACGGCTGATTTTCGACAAACGAGATAACACCCCCCCATTACGTCATGCTTCAGAAATGTGGAAAATGGTCCGTTTTCAAATGTTTTATTTTTGAACGTCAGTTTACATTTGTAGGTGGATCATCAGTGTTAGAGCTAAAATTAGCATGTTTAAAGTGATTTTCATGCTTCCAGGGGCCCAAAACACAAGATTTATGGAATGGTTAAAAGTGCATGAAAATGGCCAATTTACTCACTCTGAGTTCTCAAAAAGGGTTTCTTCACCCCGGGAAGTTAATTAAATACCATTTGGAGGCATTTAATGTTCCAGCAAAAACGGCTGATTTTCGACAAAAGAGATAACACCCCCCCATTACGTCATGCTTCAGAAATGTGGAAAATGGTCCGTTTTCAAATGTTTTATTTTTGAACGTCAGTTCAAATTTGTAGGTGGATCATCAGTGTTAGAGCTAAAATTAGCATGTTTAAAGTGATTTTCATGCTTCCAGGGGCTCGGGAAGTGAAATAAATACCATTTGGAGGCATTTAATGTTCGAGCAAAAACGGCTGATTTTCGACAAAAGAGATAACACCTCCCATTACGTCATGCTTCAGAAATGTGGAAAATGGTCCGTTTTCAAATGTTTTATTTTTGAACGTCAGTTCACATTTGTAGGTGGATCATCAGTGTTAGAGCTAAAATTAGCATGTTTAAAGTGATTTTCATGCTTCCAGGGGCTCAGGAAGTTAATTAAATACCATTTGGAGGCATTTAATGTTCGAGCAAAAACGGCTAATTTTCGACAAAAGAGATAACACCCCCCATTACGTCATGCTTCAGAAATGTGGAAAATGGTCCGTTTTCAAATGTTTTATTTTTGAACGTCAGTTCACATTTGTAGGCGGATCATCAGTGTTAGAGCTAAAATTAGCATGTTTAAAGTGATTTTCATGCTTCCAGAG
Source organism: Lissotriton vulgaris (assembly GCF_964263255.1). Taxonomy (NCBI): domain Eukaryota; kingdom Metazoa; phylum Chordata; class Amphibia; order Caudata; family Salamandridae; genus Lissotriton; species Lissotriton vulgaris. Next base: position 378,367 of record NW_028246448.1, on the reverse strand, counting down.
GCTCGGGAAGTTAATTAAATACCATTTGGAGGCATTTAATGTTCGAGCAAAAACGGCTGATTTTCGACAAAAGAGATAACACCCCCCCATTACGTCATGCTTCAGAAATGTGGAAAATGGTCCGTTTTCAAATGTTTTATTTTTGAACGTCAGTTCACATTTGTAGGTGGATCATCAGTGTTAGAGCTAAAATTAGCATGTTTAAAGTGATGTTCATGCTTCCAGGGGCTCGGGAAGTTAATTAAATACAATTTGGAGGCATTTAATGTTCGAGCAAAAACGGCTGATTTTCGACAAAAGAGATAACACCCCCCCATTACGTCATGCTTCAGAAATGTGGAAAATGGTCCGTTTTCAAATGTTTTATTTTTGAACGTCAGTTCACATTTGTAGGTGGATCATCAGTGTTAGAGCTAAAATTAGCATGTTTAAAGTGATTTTCAAGCTTCCAGGGGCCCAAAACACAAGATTTATGGAATGGTTAAAAGTGCATGAAAATGGCCAATTTACTCACTCTGAGTACTCAAAAAGGGTTTCTTCACCCCGGGAAGTTAATTAAATACCATTTGGAGGCATTTAATGTTCGAGCAAAAACGGCTGATTTTCGACAAAAGAGATAACACCCCCCCATTACGTCATGCTTCAGAAATGTGGAAAATGGTCCGTTTTCAAATGTTTTATTTTTGAACGTCAGTTCACATTTGTAGGTGGATCATCAGTGTTAGAGCTAAAATTAGCATGTTTAAAGTGATTTTCATGCTTCCAGGGGCTCGGGAAGTTAAATAAATACCATTTGGAGGCATTTAATGTTCGAGCAAAAACGGCTGATTTTCGACAAAAGAGATAACACCCCCCCATTACGTCATGCTTCAGAAATGTGGAAAATGGTCCGTTTTCAAATGTTTTATTTTTGAACGTCAGTTCACATTTGTAGGTGGATCATCAGTGTTAGAGCTAAAATTAGCATGTTTAAAGTGATTTTCATGCTTCCAGGGGCTCGGGAAGTTAATTAAACACCATTTGGAGGCATTTAATGTTCGAGCAAAAACGGCTGATTTTCGACAAAAGAGATAACACCCCCCCATTACGTCATGCTTCAGAAATGTGGAAAATGGTCCGTTTTCAAATGTTTTATTTTTGAACGTCAGTTCACATTTGTAGGTGGATCATCAGTGTTAGAGCTAAAATTAGCATGTTAAAAGTGGTTTTCATGCTTCCAGGGGCTCGGGAAGTTAATTAAATACCATTTGGAGGCATTTAATTTTCGAGCAAAAACGGCTGATTTTCGACAAAAGAGATAACACCCCCCCATTACGTCATGCTTCAGAAATGTGGAAAATGGTCCGTTTTCAAATGTTTTATTTTTGAACGTCAGTTCACATTTGTAGGTGGATCATCAGTGATAGAGCTAAAATTAGCATGTTTAAAGTGATTTTCATGCTTCCAGGGGCCCAAAACACAAGATTTATGGAATGGTTAAAAGTGCATGAAAATGGCCAATTTACTCACTCTGAGTTCTCAAAAAGGGTTTCTTCACCCCGGGAAGTTAATTAAATACCATTTGGAGGCATTTAATGTTCGAGCAAAAACGGCTGATTTTCGACAAAAGAGATAACACCCCCCCATTACGTCATGCTTCAGAAATGTGGAAAATGGTCCGTTTTCAAATGTTTTATTTTTGAACGTCAGTTCACATTTGTAGGTGGATCATCAGTGTTAGAGCTAAAATTAGCATGTTTAAAGTGATTTTCATGCTTCCAGGGGCTCGGGAAGTGAAATAAATACCATTTGGAGGCATTTAATGTTCGAGCAAAAACGGCTGATTTTCGACAAACGAGATAACACCCCCCCATTACGTCATGCTTCAGAAATGTGGAAAATGGTCCGTTTTCAAATGTTTTTATTTTTGAACGTCAGTTTACATTTGTAGGTGGATCATCAGTGTTAGAGCTAAAATTAGCATGTTTAAAGTGATTTTCATGCTTCCAGGGGCCCAAACACAAGATTTATGGAATGGTTAAAAGTGCATGAAAATGGCCAATTTACTCACTCTGAGTTCTCAAAAAGGGTTTTCTTCACCCCGGGAAGTTAATTAAATACCATTTGGAGGCATTTAATGTTCCAGCAAAAACGGCTGATTTTCGACAAAAGAGATAACACCCCCCCATTACGTCATGCTTCAGAAATGTGGAAAATCGTCCGTTTTCAAATGTTTTATTTTTGAACGTCAGTTCACATTTGTAGGTGGATCATCAGTGTTAGAGCTAAAATTAGCATGTTTAAAGTGATTTTCATGCTTCCAGGGGCTCGGGAAGTGAAATAAATACCATTTGGAGGCATTTAATGTTCAAGCAAAAACGGCTGATTTTCGACAAAAGAGATAACACCTCCCATTACGTCATGCTTCAGAAATGTGGAAAATGGTCCGTTTTCAAATGTTTTATTTTTGAACGTCAGTTCACATTTGTAGGTGGATCATCAGTGTTAGAGCTAAAATTAGCATGTTTAAAGTGATTTTCATGCTTCCAGGGGCTCAGGAAGTTAATTAAATACCATTTGGAGGCATTTAATGTTCGAGCAAAAACGGCTGATTTTCGACAAAAGAGATAACACCCCCCATTACGTCATGCTTCAGAAATGTGGAAAATGGTCCGTTTTCAAATGTTTTATTTTTGAACGTCAGTTCACATTTGTAGGCGGATCATCAGTGTTAGAGCTAAAATTAGCATGTTTAAAGTGATTTTCATGCTTCCAGATGCTCGGGAAGTTAATTAAATACCATTTGGAGGCATTTAATGTTCGAGCAAAAACGGCTGATTTTCGACAAAAGAGATAACACCCCCCCCATTACGTCATGCTTCAGAAATGTGGAAAATGGTCCGTTTCAAATGTTTTATTTTTGAACGTCAGTTCACATTTGTAGGTGGATCATCAGTGTTAGAGCTAAAATTAGCATGTTTAAAGTGATGTTCATGCTTCCAGGGGCTCGGGAAGTTAATTAAATACAATTTGGAGGCATTTAATGTTCGAGCAAAAACGGCTGATTTTCGACAAAAGAGATAACACCCCCCCATTACGTCATGCTTCAGAAATGTGGAAAATGGTCCGTTTTCAAATGTTTTATTTTTGAACGTCAGTTCACATTTGTAGGTGGATCATCAGTGTTAGAGCTAAAATTAGCATGTTTAAAGTGATTTTCAAGCTTCCAGGGGCCCAAAACACAAGATTTATGGAATGGTTAAAAGTGCATGAAAATGGCCAATTTACTCACTCTGAGTTCTCAAAAAGGGTTTCTTCACCCCGGGAAGTTAATTAAATACCATTTGGAGGCATTTAATGTTCGAGCAAAAACGGCTGATTTTCGACAAAAGAGATAACACCCCCCCATTACGTCATGCTTCAGAAATGTGGAAAATGGTCCGTTTTCAAATGTTTTATTTTTGAACGTCAGTTCACATTTGTAGGTGGATCATCAGTGTTAGAGCTAAAAATTAGCATGTTTAAAGTGATTTTCATGCTTCCAGGGGCTCGGGAAGTTAAATAAATACCATTTGGAGGCATTTAATGTTCGAGCAAAAACGGCTGATTTTCCGACAAAAGAGATAACACCCCCCCATTACGTCATGCTTCAGAAATGTGGAAAATGGTCCGTTTTCAAATGTTTTATTTTTGAACGTCAGTTCACATTTGTAGGTGGATCATCAGTGTTAGAGCTAAAATTAGCATGTTTAAAGTGATTTTCATGCTTCCAGGGCTCGGGAATTAATTAAACACCATTTGGAGGCATTTAATGTTCGAGCAAAAACGGCTGATTTTCGACAAAAGAGATAACACCCCCCATTACGTCATGCTTCAGAAATGTGGAAAATGGTCCGTTTTCAAATGTTTTATTTTTGAACGTCAGTTCACATTTGTAGGTGGATCATCAGTGTTAGAGCTAAAATTAGCATGTTAAAAGTGGTTTTCATGCTTCCAGGGGCTCGGGAAGTTAAATAAATACCATTTGGAGGCATTTAATTTTCGAGCAAAAACGGCTGATTTTCGACAAAAGAGATAACACCCCCCCATTACGTCATGCTTCAGAAATGTGGAAAATGGTCCGTTTTCAAATGGTTTTATTTTTGAACGTCAGTTCACATTTGTAGGTGGATCATCAGTGATAGAGCTAAAATTAGCATGTTTAAAGTGATTTTCATGCTTCCAGGGGCCCAAAACACAAGATTTATGGAATGGTTAAAAGTGCATGAAAATGGCCAATTTACTCACTCTGAGTTCTCAAAAAGGGTTTCTTCACCCCGGAAGTTAATTAAATACCATTTGGAGGCATTTAATGTTCGAGCAAAAAACGGCTGATTTTCGACAAAAGAGATAACACCCCCCCATTACGTCATGCTTCAGAAATGTGGAAAATGGTCCGTTTTCAAATGTTTTATTTTTGAACGTCAGTTCACATTTGTAGGTGGATCATCAGTGTTAGAGCTAAAATTAGCATGTTTAAAAGTGATTTTCATGCTTCCAGGGGCTCGGGAAGTGAAATAAATACCATTTGGAGGCATTTAATGTTCGAGCAAAAACGGCTGATTTTCGACAAACGAGATAACACCCCCCCATTACGTCATGCTTCAGAAATGTGGAAAATGGTCCGTTTTCAAATGTTTTAATCATCAGTGTTAGAGCTAAAATTAGCATGTTTAAAGTGATTTTCATGCTTCCAGGGCCCAAAACACAAGATTTTTGGGAATGGTAAAAGTGCATGAAAATGGCCAATTTACTCACTCTGAGTTCTCAAAAAGGGTTTCTTCACCCCGGGAAGTTAATTAAATACCATTTGGAGGCATTTAATGTTCCAGCAAAAACGGCTGATTTTCGACAAAAGAGATAACACCCCCCCATTACGTCATGCTTCAGAAATGTGGAAAATGGTCCGTTTTCAAATGTTTTATTTTTGAACGTCAGTTCACATTTGTAGGTGGATCATCAGTGTTAGAGCTAAAATTAGCATGTTTAAAGTGATTTTCATGCTTCCAGGGGCTCGGGAAGTGAAATAAATACCATTTGGAGGCATTTAATGTTCGAGCAAAAACGGCTGATTTTCGACAAAAGAGATAACACCTCCCATATTTTCGACAAAAGAGATAACACCTCCCATTACGTCATGCTTCAGAAATGTGGAAAATGGTCCGTTTTCAAATGTTTTATTTTTGAACGTCAGTTCACATTTGTAGGTGGATCATCAGTGTTAGAGCTAAAATTAGCATGTTTAACGTGATTTTCATGCTTCCAGGGGCTCAGGAAGTTAATTAAATACCATTTGGAGGCATTTAATGTTCGAGCAAAAACGGCTGATTTTCGACAAAAGAGATAACACCCCCCATTACGTCATGCTTCAGAAATGTGGAAAATGGTCCGTTTTCAAATGTTTTATTTTTGAACGTCAGTTCACATTTGTAGGCGGATCATCAGTGTTAGAGCTAAAATTAGCATGTTTAAAGTGATTTTCATGCTTCCAGAGGCTCGGGAAGTTAATTAAATACCATTTGGAGGCATTTAATGTTCGAGCAAAAACGGCTGATTTTCGACAAAAGAGATAACACCCCCCCATTACGTCATGCTTCAGAAATGTGGAAAATGGTCCGTTTTCAAATGTTTTATTTTTGAACGTCAGTTCACATTTGTAGGTGGATCATCAGTGTTAGAGTTAAATTAGCATGTTTAAAGTGATGTTCATGCTTCCAGGGGCTCGGGAAGTGAAATAAATACCATTTGGAGGCATTTAATGTTCGAGCAAAAACGGCTGATTTTCGACAAAAGAGATAACACCCCCCCATTACGTCATGCTTCAGAAATGTGGAAAATGGTCCGTTTTCAAATGTTTTATTTTTGAACGTCAGTTCACATTTGTAGGTGGATCATCAGTGTTAGAGCTAAAATTAGCATGTTTAAAGTGATTTTCATGCTTCCAGGGGCCCAAAACACAAGATTTATGGAATGGTTAAAAGTGCATGAAAATGGCCAATTTACTCACTCTGAGTTCTCAAAAAGGGTTTCTTCACCCCGGGAAGTTAATTAAATACCATTTGGAGGCATTTAATGTTCCAGCAAAAACGTCTGATTTTCGACAAAAGAGATAACACCCCCCCATTACGTCATGCTTCAGAAATGTGGAAAATGGTCCGTTTTCAAATGTTTTATTTTTGAACGTCAGTTCACATTTGTAGGTGGATCATCAGTGTTAGAGCTAAAATTAGCATGTTTAAAGTGATTTTCATGCTTCCAGGGGCCCAAAACACAAGATTTATGTAATGGTTAAAAGTGCATGAAAATGGCCAATTTACTCACTCTGAGTTCTCAAAAAGGGTTTCTTCACCCCGGGAAGTTAATTAAATACCATTTGGAGGCATTTAATGTTCGAGCAAAAACGGCTGATTTTCGACAAAAGAGATAACACCCCCCATTACGTCATGCTTCAGAAATGTGGAAAATGGTCCGTTTTCAAATGTTTTATTTTTGAACGTCAGTTCACATTTGTAGGTGGATCATCAGTGTTAGAGCTAAAATTAGCATGTTTAAAGTGATTTTCATGCTTCCAGGGGCCCAAAACACAAGATTTATGGAACGCTTAAAAGTGCATGAAAATGGCCAATTTACTCACTCTGAGTTCTCAAAAAGGGTTTCTTCACCCCGGGAAGTTAATTAAATACCATTTGGAGGCATTTAATGTTCCAGCAAAAACGGCTGATTTTCGACAAAAGAGATAACACCCCCCCATTACGTCATGCTTCAGAAATGTGGAAAATGGTCCGTTTTCAAATGTTTTATTTTTGAACGTCAGTTCACATTTGTAGGTGGATCATCAGTGTTAGAGCTAAAATTAGCATGTTTAAAGTGATTTTCATGCTTCCAGGGGCTCGGGAAGTTAATTAAATACCATTTGGAGGCATTTAATGTTCGAGCAAAAACGGCTGATTTTGGACAAAAGAGATAACACCCCCCCATTACGTCATGCTTCAGAAATGTGGAAAATGGTCCGTTTTCAAATGTTTTATTTTTGAACGTCAGTTCACATTTGAAGGTGGATCATCAGTGTTAGAGCTAAAATTAGCATGTTTAAAGTGATTTTCATGCTTCCAGGGGCTCGGGAAGTTAATTAAATACCATTTGGAGGCATTTAATGTTCGAGCAAAAACGGCTGATTTTCGACAAAAGAGACAACACCCCCCCATTACGTCATGCTTCAGAAATGTGGAAAATGGTCCGTTTTCAAATGTTTTATTTTTGAACGTCAGTTCACATTTGTAGGTGGATCATCAGTGTTAGAGCTAAAATTAGCATGTTAAAAGTGTTTTTCATGCTTCCAGGGGCTCGGGAAGTTAATTAAATACCATTTGGAGGCATTTAATTATCGAGCAAAAACGGCTGATTTTCGACAAAAGAGATAACACCCCCCCATTACGTCATGCTTCAGAAATGTGGAAAATGGTCCGTTTTCAAATGTTTTATTTTTGAACGTCAGTTCACATTTGTAGGTGGATCATCAGTGATAGAGCTAAAATTAGCATGTTTAAAGTGATTTTCAAGCTTCCAGGGGCCCAAAACACAAGATTTATGGAATGGTTAAAAGTGCATGAAAATGGCCAATTTACTCACTCTGAGTTCTCAAAAAGGGTTTCTTCACCCCGGGAAGTTAATTAAATACCATTTGGAGGCATTTAATGTTCGAGCAAAAACGGCTGATTTTCGACAAAAGAGATAACACCCCCCCATTACGTCATGCTTCAGAAATGTGGAAAATGGTCCGTTTTCAAATGTTTTATTTTTGAACGTCAGTTCACATTTGTAGGTGGATCATCAGTGTTAGAGCTAAAATTAGCATGTTTAAAGTGATTTTCATGCTTCCAGGGGCTCGGGAAGTTAATTAAATACCATTTGGAGGCATTTAATGTTCGAGCAAAAACGGCTGATTTTCGACAAAAGAGATAACACCCCCCCATTACGTCATGCTTCAGAAATGTGGAAAATGGTCCGTTTTCAAATGTTTTATTTTTGAACGTCAGTTCACATTTGTAGGTGGATCATCAGTGTTAGAGCTAAAATTAGCATGTTTAAAGTGATTTTCATGCTTCCAGGGGCTCGGGAAGTTAATTAAACACCATTTGGAGGCATTTAATGTTCGAGCAAAAACGGCTGATTTTCGACAAAAGAGATAACACCCCCCCATTACGTCATGCTTCAGAAATGTGGAAAATGGTCCGTTTTCAAATGTTTTATTTTTGAACGTCAGTTCACATTTGTAGGTGGATCATCAGTGTTAGAGCTAAAATTAGCATGTTTAAAGTGATTTTCATGCTTCCAGGGGCTCGGGAAGTTAATTAAACACCATTTGGAGGCATTTAATGTTTGAGCAAAAACGGCTGATTTTCGACAAAAGAGATAACACCCCCCCATTACGTCATGCTTCAGAAATGTGGAAAATGGTCCGTTTTCAAATGTTTTATTTTTGAACGTCAGTTTACATTTGTAGGTGGATCATCAGTGTTAGAGCTAAAATTAGCATGTTTAAAGTGATTTTCATGCTTCCAGGTGCCCAAAACACAAGATTTATGGAATGGTTAAAAGTGCATGAAAATGGCCAATTTACTCACTCTGAGTTCTCAAAAAGGGTTTCTTCACCCCGGGAAGTTAATTAAATACCATTTGGAGGCATTTAATGTTCCAGCAAAAACGGCTGATTTTCGACAAAAGAGATAACACCCCCCCATTACGTCATGCTTCAGAAATGTGGAAAATGGTCCGTTTTCAAATGTTTTATTTTTGAACGTCAGTTCACATTTGTAGGTGGATCATCAGTGTTAGAGCTAAAATTAGCATGTTTAAAGTGATTTTCATGCTTCCAGGGGCTCGGGAAGTGAAATAAATACCATTTGGAGGCATTTAATGTTCGAGCAAAAACGGCTGATTTTCGACAAGAGATAACACCCCCCCATTACGTCATGCTTCAGAAATGTGGAAAATGGTCCGTTTTCAAATGTTTTATTTTTGAACGTCAGTTCACATTTGTAGGTGGATCATCAGTGTTAGAGCTAAAATTAGCATGTTTAAAGTGATTTTCATGCTTCCAGGGGCTCAGGAAGTTAATTAAATACCATTTGGAGGCATTTAATGTTCGAGCAAAAACGGCTGATTTTCGACAAAAGAGATAACACCCCCCCATTACGTCATGCTTCAGAAATGTGGAAAATGGTCCGTTTTCAAATGTTTTATTTTTGAACGTCAGTTCACATTTGTAGGTGGATCATCAGTGTTAGAGCTAAAATTAGCATGTTTAAAGTGATTTTCATGCTTCCAGGGGCTCGGGAAGTTAATTAAATACCATTTGGAGGCATTTAATGTTCGAGCAAAAACGGCTGATTTTCGACAAAAGAGATATTACCCCCCCATTACGTCATGCTTCAGAAATGTGGAAAATGGTCCGTTTTCAAATGTTTTATTTTTGAACGTCAGTTCACATTTGTAGGTGGATCATCAGTGTTAGAGCTAAAATTAGCATGTTAAAAGTGTTTTTCATGCTTCCAGGGGCTCGGGAAGTTAATTAAATACCATTTGGAGGCATTTAATTATCGAGCAAAAACGGCTGATTTTCGACAAAAGAGATAACACCCCCCCATTACGTCATGCTTCAGAAATGTGGAAAATGGTCCGTTTTCAAATGTTTTATTTTTGAACGTCAGTTCACATTTGTAGGTGGATCATCAGTGATAGAGCTAAAATTAGCATGTTTAAAGTGATTTTCAAGCTTCCAGGGGCCCAAAACACAAGATTTATGGAATGGTTAAAAGTGCATGAAAATGGCCAATTTACTCACTCTGAGTTCTCAAAAAGGGTTTCTTCACCCCGGGAAGTTAATTAAATACCATTTGGAGGCATTTAATGTTCGAGCAAAAACGGCTGATTTTCGACAAAAGAGATAACACCCCCCCATTACGTCATGCTTCAGAAATGTGGAAAATGGTCCGTTTTCAAATGTTTTATTTTTGAACGTCAGTTCACATTTGTAGGTGGATCATCAGTGTTAGAGCTAAAATTAGCATGTTTAAAGTGATTTTCATGCTTCCAGGGGCTCGGGAAGTTAATTAAATACCATTTGGAGGCATTTAATGTTCGAGCAAAAACGGCTGATTTTCGACAAAAGAGATAACACCCCCCCATTACGTCATGCTTCAGAAATGTGGAAAATGGTCCGTTTTCAAATGTTTTATTTTTGAACGTCAGTTCACATTTGTAGGTGGATCATCAGTGTTAGAGCTAAAATTAGCATGTTTAAAGTGATTTTCATGCTTCCAGGGGCTCGGGAAGTTAATTAAACACCATTTGGAGGCATTTAATGTTCGAGCAAAAACGGCTGATTTTCGACAAAAGAGATAACACCCCCCCATTACGTCATGCTTCAGAAATGTGGAAAATGGTCCGTTTTCAAATGTTTTATTTTTGAACGTCAGTTCACATTTGTAGGTGGATCATCAGTGTTAGAGCTAAAATTAGCATGTTTAAAGTGATTTTCATGCTTCCAGGGGCTCGGGAAGTTAATTAAACACCATTTGGAGGCATTTAATGTTTGAGCAAAAACGGCTGATTTTCGACAAAAGAGATAACACCCCCCCATTACGTCATGCTTCAGAAATGTGGAAAATGGTCCGTTTTCAAATGTTTTATTTTTGAACGTCAGTTTACATTTGTAGGTGGATCATCAGTGTTAGAGCTAAAATTAGCATGTTTAAAGTGATTTTCATGCTTCCAGGGGCCCAAAACACAAGATTTATGGAATGGTTAAAAGTGCATGAAAATGGCCAATTTACTCACTCTGAGTTCTCAAAAAGGGTTTCTTCACCCCGGGAAGTTAATTAAATACCATTTGGAGGCATTTAATGTTCCAGCAAAAACGGCTGATTTTCGACAAAAGAGATAACACCCCCCCATTACGTCATGCTTCAGAAATGTGGAAAATGGTCCGTTTTCAAATGTTTTATTTTTGAACGTCAGTTCACATTTGTAGGTGGATCATCAGTGTTAGAGCTAAAATTAGCATGTTTAAAGTGATTTTCATGCTTCCAGGGGCTCGGGAAGTGAAATAAATACCATTTGGAGGCATTTAATGTTCGAGCAAAAACGGCTGATTTTCGACAAGAGATAACACCCCCCCATTACGTCATGCTTCAGAAATGTGGAAAATGGTCCGTTTTCAAATGTTTTATTTTTGAACGTCAGTTCACATTTGTAGGTGGATCATCAGTGTTAGAGCTAAAATTAGCATGTTTAAAGTGATTTTCATGCTTCCAGGGGCTCAGGAAGTTAATTAAATACCATTTGGAGGCATTTAATGTTCGAGCAAAAACGGCTGATTTTCGACAAAAGAGATAACACCCCCCCATTACGTCATGCTTCAGAAATGTGGAAAATGGTCCGTTTTCAAATGTTTTATTTTTGAACGTCAGTTCACATTTGTAGGTGGATCATCAGTGTTAGAGCTAAAATTAGCATGTTTAAAGTGATTTTCATGCTTCCAGGGGCTCGGGAAGTTAATTAAATACCATTTGGAGGCATTTAATGTTCGAGCAAAAACGGCTGATTTTCGACAAAAGAGATATTACCCCCCCATTACGTCATGCTTCAGAAATGTGGAAAATGGTCCGTTTTCAAATGTTTTATTTTTGAACGTCAGTTCACATTTGTAGGTGGATCATCAGTGTTAGAGCTAAAATTAGCATGTTAAAAGTGTTTTTCATGCTTCCAGGGGCTCGGGAAGTTAATTAAATACCATTTGGAGGCATTTAATTATCGAGCAAAAACGGCTGATTTTCGACAAAAGAGATAACACCCCCCCATTACGTCATGCTTCAGAAATGTGGAAAATGGTCCGTTTTCAAATGTTTTATTTTTGAACGTCAGTTCACATTTGTAGGTGGATCATCAGTGATAGAGCTAAAATTAGCATGTTTAAAGTGATTTTCAAGCTTCCAGGGGCCCAAAACACAAGATTTATGGAATGGTTAAAAGTGCATGAAAATGGCCAATTTACTCACTCTGAGTTCTCAAAAAGGGTTTCTTCACCCCGGGAAGTTAATTAAATACCATTTGGAGGCATTTAATGTTCGAGCAAAAACGGCTGATTTTCGACAAAAGAGATAACACCCCCCCATTACGTCATGCTTCAGAAATGTGGAAAATGGTCCGTTTTCAAATGTTTTATTTTTGAACGTCAGTTCACATTTGTAGGTGGATCATCAGTGTTAGAGCTAAAATTAGCATGTTTAAAGTGATTTTCATGCTTCCAGGGGCTCGGGAAGTTAATTAAATACCATTTGGAGGCATTTAATGTTCGAGCAAAAACGGCTGATTTTCGACAAAAGAGATAACACCCCCCCATTACGTCATGCTTCAGAAATGTGGAAAATGGTCCGTTTTCAAATGTTTTATTTTTGAACGTCAGTTCACATTTGTAGGTGGATCATCAGTGTTAGAGCTAAAATTAGCATGTTTAAAGTGATTTTCATGCTTCCAGGGGCTCGGGAAGTTAATTAAACACCATTTGGAGGCATTTAATGTTCGAGCAAAAACGGCTGATTTTCGACAAAAGAGATAACACCCCCCCATTACGTCATGCTTCAGAAATGTGGAAAATGGTCCGTTTTCAAATGTTTTATTTTTGAACGTCAGTTCACATTTGTAGGTGGATCATCAGTGTTAGAGCTAAAATTAGCATGTTTAAAGTGATTTTCATGCTTCCAGGGGCTCGGGAAGTTAATTAAACACCATTTGGAGGCATTTAATGTTTGAGCAAAAACGGCTGATTTTCGACAAAAGAGATAACACCCCCCCATTACGTCATGCTTCAGAAATGTGGAAAATGGTCCGTTTTCAAATGTTTTATTTTTGAACGTCAGTTTACATTTGTAGGTGGATCATCAGTGTTAGAGCTAAAATTAGCATGTTTAAAGTGATTTTCATGCTTCCAGGGGCCCAAAACACAAGATTTATGGAATGGTTAAAAGTGCATGAAAATGGCCAATTTACTCACTCTGAGTTCTCAAAAAGGGTTTCTTCACCCCGGGAAGTTAATTAAATACCATTTGGAGGCATTTAATGTTCCAGCAAAAACGGCTGATTTTCGACAAAAGAGATAACACCCCCCCATTACGTCATGCTTCAGAAATGTGGAAAATGGTCCGTTTTCAAATGTTTTATTTTTGAACGTCAGTTCACATTTGTAGGTGGATCATCAGTGTTAGAGCTAAAATTAGCATGTTTAAAGTGATTTTCATGCTTCCAGGGGCTCGGGAAGTGAAATAAATACCATTTGGAGGCATTTAATGTTCGAGCAAAAACGGCTGATTTTCGACAAAAGAGATAACACCCCCCCATTACGTCATGCTTCAGAAATGTGGAAAATGGTCCGTTTTCAAATGTTTTATTTTTGAACGTCAGTTCACATTTGTAGGTGGATCATCAGTGTTAGAGCTAAAATTAGCATGTTTAAAGTGATTTTCATGCTTCCAGGGGCTCAGGAAGTTAATTAAATACCATTTGGAGGCATTTAATGTTCGAGCAAAAACGGCTGATTTTCGACAAAAGAGATAACACCCCCCCATTACGTCATGCTTCAGAAATGTGGAAAATGGTCCGTTTTCAAATGTTTTATTTTTGAACGTCAGTTCACATTTGTAGGTGGATCATCAGTGTTAGAGCTAAAATTAGCATGTTTAAAGTGATTTTCATGCTTCCAGGGGCTCGGGAAGTTAATTAAATACCATTTGGAGGCATTTAATGTTTGAGCAAAAACGGCTGATTTTCGACAAAAGAGATAACACCCCCCCATTACGTCATGCTTCAGAAATGTGGAAAATGGTCCGTTTTCAAATGTTTTATTTTTGAACGTCAGTTCACATTTGTAGGTGGATCATCAGTGTTAGAGCTAAAATTAGCATGTTTAAAGTGATTTTCATGCTTCCAGGGGCTCGGGAAGTTAATTAAATACAATTTGGAGGCATTTAATGTTCGAGCAAAAACGGCTGATTTTCGACAAAAGAGATAACACCCCCCCATTACGTCATGCTTCAGAAATGTGGAAAATGGTCCGTTTTCAAATGTTTTATTTTTGAACGTCAGTTCACATTTGTAGGTGGATCATCAGTGTTAGAGCTAAAATTAGCATGTTTAAAGTGATTTTCATGCTTCCAGGGGCTCGGGAAGTGAAATAAATACCATTTGGAGGCATTTAATGTTCGAGCAAAAACGGCTGATTTTCGACAAAAGAGATAACACCCCCCCATTACGTCATGCTTCAGAAATGTGGAAAATGGTCCGTTTTCAAATGTTTTATTTTTGAACGTCAGTTCACATTTGTAGGTGGATCATCAGTGTTAGAGCTAAAATTAGCATGTTTAAAGTGATTTTCATGCTTCCAGGGGCCCAAAACACAAGATTTATGGAATGGTTAAAAGTGCATGAAAATGGCCAATTTACTCACTCTGAGTTCTCAAAAAGGGTTTCTTCACCCCGGGAAGTTAATTAAATACCATTTGGAGGCATTTAATGTTCCAGCAAAAACGGCTGATTTTCGACAAAAGAGATAACACCCCCCATTACGTCATGCTTCAGAAATGTGGAAAATGGTCCGTTTTCAAATGTTTTATTTTTGAACGTCAGTTCACATTTGTAGGTGGATCATCAGTGTTAGAGCTAAAATTAGCATGTTTAAAGTGATTTTCATGCTTCCAGGGGCTCGGGAAGTGAAATAAATACCATTTGGAGGCATTCAATGTTCGAGCAAAAACGGCTGATTTTCGACAAAAGAGATAACACCCCCCCATTACGTCATGCTTCAGAAATGTGGAAAATGGTCCGTTTTCAAATGTTTTATTTTTGAACGTCAGTTCACATTTGTAGGTGGATCATCAGTGTTAGAGCTAAAATTAGCATGTTTAAAGTGATTTTCATGCTTCCAGGGGCCCAAAACACAAGATTTATGGAATGGTTAAAAGTGCATGAAAATGGCCAATTTACTCACTCTGAGTTCTCAAAAAGGGTTTCTTCACCCCGGGAAGTTAATTAAATACCATTTGGAGGCATTTAATGTTCGAGCAAAAATGGCTGATTTTCGACAAAAGAGATAACACCCCCCCATTACGTCATGCTTCAGAAATGTGGAAAATGGTCCGTTTTCAAATGTTTTATTTGTGAACGTCAGTTCACATTTGTAGGTGGATCATCAGTGTTAGAGCTAAAATTAGCATGTTTAAAGTGATTTTCATGCTTCCAGGGGCCCAAAACACAAGATTTATGGAATGGTTAAAAGTGCATGAAAATGGCCAATTTACTCACTCTGAGTTCTCAAAAAGGGTTTCTTCACCCCGGGAAGTTAATTAAATACCATTTGGAGGCATTTAATGTTCCAGCAAAAACGGCTGATTTTCGACAAAAGAGATAACACCCCCCCATTACGTCATGCTTTAGAAATGTGGAAAATGGTCCGTTTTCAAATGTTTTATTTTTGAACGTCAGTTCACATTTGTAGGTGGATCATCAGTGTTAGAGCTAAAATTAGCATGTTTAAAGTGATTTTCATGCTTCCAGGGGCTCGGGAAGTTAATTAAATACCATTTGGAGGCATTTAATGTTCGAGCAAAAACGGCTGATTTTCGACAAAAGAGATAACACCCCCCCATTACGTCATGCTTCAGAAATGTGGAAAATGGTCCGTTTTCAAATGTTTTATTTTTGAACGTCAGTTCACATTTGAAGGTGGATCATCGGTGTTAGAGCTAAAATTAGCATGTTTAAAGTGATTTTCATGCTTCCAGGGGCTCGGGAAGTTAATTAAATACCATTTGGAGGCATTTAATGTTCGAGCAAAAACGGCTGATTTTCGACAAAAGAGATAACACCCCCCCATTACGTCATGCTTCAGAAATGTGGAAAATGGTCCGTTTTCAAATGTTTTATTTTTGAACGTCAGTTCACATTTGTAGGTGGATCATCAGTGTTAGAGCTAAAATTAGCATGTTAAAAGTGGTTTTCATGCTTCCAAGGGCTCGGGAAGTTAATTACTTACCATTTGGAGGCATTTAATTTTCGAGCAAAAACGGCTGATTTTCGACAAAAGAGATAACACCCCCCCATTACGTCATGCTTCAGAAATGTGGAAAATGGTCCGTTTTCAAATGTTTTATTTTTGAACGTCAGTTCACATTTGTAGGTGGATCATCAGTGTTAGAGCTAAAATTAGCATGTTAAAAGTGGTTTTCATGCTTCCAAGGGCTCGGGAAGTTAATTAAATACCATTTGGAGGCATTTAATTTTCGAGCAAAAACGGCTGATTTTCGACAAAAGAGATAACACCCCCCCATTACGTCATGCTTCAGAAATGTGGAAAATGGTCCGTTTTCAAATGTTTTATTTTTGAACGTCAGTTTACATTTGTAGGTGGATCATCAGTGTAAGAGCTAAAATTAGTATGTTTAAAGTGATTTTCATGCTTCCAGGGGCTCGGGAAGTTAATTAAATACCAGTTGGAGGCATTTAATGTTCGAGCAAAAACGGCTGATTTTCGACAAAAGAGATAACACCCCCCCATTACGTCATGCTTCAGAAATGTGGAAAATGGTCCGTTTTCAAATGTTTTATTTTTGAACGTCAGTTCACATTTGTAGGTGGATCATCAGTGTTAGAGCTAAAATTAGCATGTTTAAAGTGATTTTCATGCTTCCAGGGGCTCGGGAAGTTATTAAATACCATTTGGAGGCATTTAATGTTCGAGCAAAAACGGCTGATTTTCGACAAAAGAGATAACACCCCCCCCATTAAGTCATGCTTCAGAAATGTGGAAAATGGTCCGTTTTCAAATGTTTTATTTTTGAACGTCAGTTCACATTTGTAGGTGGATCATCAGTGTTAGAGCTAAAATTAGCATGTTTAAAGTGATTTTCATGCTTCCAGGGGCTCGGGAAGTTAACTAAATACCATTTGGAGGCATTTAATGTTCGAGCAAAAACGGCTGATTTTCGACAAAAGAGATAACACCCCCCCATTACGTCATGCTTCAGAAATGTGGAAAATGGTCCGTTTTCAAATGTTTTATTTTTGAACGTCAGTTCACATTTGTAGGTGGATCATCAGTGTTAGAGCTAAAATTAGCATGTTTAAAGTGATTTTCATGCTTCCAGGGGCTCGGGAAGTTAATTAAATACCATTTGGAGGCATTTAATGTTCGAGCAAAAACGGCTGATTTTCGACAAAAGATATAACACCCCCCCATTACGTCATGCTTCAGAAATGTGGAAAATGGTCCGTTTTCAAATGTTTTATTTTTGAACGTCAGTTCACATTTGTAGGTGGATCATCAGTGTTAGAGCTAAAATTAGCATGTTTAAAGTGATTTTCATGCTTCCAGGGGCTCGGGAAGTTAATTAAATACCATTTGGAGGCATTTAATGTTCGAGCAAAAACGGCTGATTTTCGACAAAAGAGATAACACCCCCCCATTACGTCATGCTTCAGAAATGTGGAAAATGGTCCGTTTTCAAATGTTTTATTTTTGAACGTCAGTTCACATTTGTAGGTGGGTCATCAGTGTTAGAGCTAAAATTAGCATGTTTAAAGTGATTTTCATGCTTCCAGGGGCTCGGGAAGTGAAATAAATACCATTTGGAGGCATTTAATGTTCGAGCAAAAACGGCTGATTTTCGACAAAAGATATAACACCCCCCCATTACGTCATGCTTCAGAAATGTGGAAAATGGTCCGGTTTCAAATGTTTTATTTTTGAACGTCAGTTCACATTTGTAGGTGGATCATCAGTGTTAGAGCTAAAATTAGCATGTTTAAAGTGATTTTCATGCTTCCAGGGGCTCGGGAAGTTAATTAAATACCATTTGGAGGCATTTAATGTTCGAGCAAAAACGGCTGATTTTCGACAAAAGATATAACACCCCCCCATTACGTCATGCTTCAGAAATGTGGAAAATGGTCCGTTTTCAAATGTTTTATTTTTGAACGTCAGTTCACATTTGTAGGTGGATCATCAGTGTTAGAGCTAAAATTAGCATGTTTAAAGTGATTTTCATGCTTCCAGGGGCTCGGGAAGTTAATTAAATACCATTTGGAGGCATTTAATGTTCGAGCAAAAACGGCTGATTTTCGACAAAAGAGATAACACCCCCCCATTACGTCATGCTTCAGAAATGTGGAAAATGGTCCGTTTTCAAATGTTTTATTTTTGAACGTCAGTTCACATTTGTAGGTGGGTCATCAGTGTTAGAGCTAAAATTAGCATGTTTAAAGTGATTTTCATGCTTCCAGGGGCTCGGGAAGTGAAATAAATACCATTTGGAGGCATTTAATGTTCGAGCAAAAACGGCTGATTTTCGACAAAAGAGATAACTTCCCCCCATTACGTCATGCTTCAGAAATGTGGAAAATGGTCCGTTTTCAAATCTTTTATTTTTGAACGTCAGTTCACATTTGTAGGTGGATCATCAGTGTTAGAGCTAAAATTAGCATGTTTAAAGTGATTTTCATGCTTCCAGGGGCCCAAAACACAAGATTTATGGAATGGTTAAAAGTGCATGAAAATGGCCAATTTACTCACTCTGAGTTCTCAAAAAGGGTTTCTTCACCCCGGGAAGTTAATTAAATACCATTTGGAGGCATTTAATGTTCCAGCAAAAACGGCTGATTTTCGACAAAAGAGATAACACCCCCCCATTACGTCATGCTTCAGAAATGTGGAAAATGGTCCGTTTTCAAATGTTTTATTTTTGAACGTCAGTTCACATTTGTAGGTGGATCATCAGTGTTAGAGCTAAAATTAGCATGTTTAAAGTGATTTTCATGCTTCCAGGGGCTCGGGAAGTGAAATAAATACCATTTGGAGGCATTTAATGTTGGAGCAAAAACGGCTGATTTTCGACAAAAGAGATAACACCCCCCCATTACGTCATGCTTCAGAAATGTGGAAAATGGTCCGTTTTCAAATGTTTTATTTTTGAACGTCAGTTCACATTTGTAGGTGGATCATCAGTGTTAGAGCTAAAATTAGCATGTTTAAAGTGATTTTCATGCTTCCAGGGGCCCAAAACACAAGATTTATGGAATGGTTAAAAGTGCATGAAAATGGCCAATTTACTCACTCTGAGTTCTCAAAAAGGGTTTCTTCACCCCGGGAAGTTAATTAAATACCATTTGGAGGCATTTAATGTTCGAGCAAAAACGGCTGATTTTCGACAAAAGAGATAACACCCCCCCATTACGTCATGCTTCAGAAATGTGGAAAATGGTCCGTTTTCAAATGTTTTATTTTTGAACGTCAGTTCACATTTGTAGGTGGATCATCAGTGTTAGAGCTAAAATTAGCATGTTTAAAGTGATTTTCATGCTTCCAGGGGCTCGGGAAGTTAATTAAATACCATTTGGAGGCATTTAATGTTCGAGCAAAAACGGCTGATTTTCGACAAAAGAGATAACACCCCCCCCATTACGTCATGCGTCAGAAATGTGGAAAATGGTCCGTTTTCAAATGTTTTATTTTTGAACGTCAGTTCACATTTGTAGGTGGATCATCAGTGTTAGAGCTAAAATTAGCATGTTTAAAGTGATTTTCATGCTTCCAGGGGCTCGGGAAGTTAATTAAATACCATTTGGAGGCATTTAATGTTCGAGCAAAAACGGCTGATTTTCGACAAAAGAGATAACATCCCCCCATTACGTCATGCTTCAGAAATGTGGAAAATGGTCCGTTTTCAAATGTTTTATTTTTGAACGTCAGTTCACATTTGTAGGTGGATCATCAGTGTTAGAGCTAAAATTAGCATGTTTAAAGTGATTTTCATGCTTCCAGGGGCCCAAAACACAAGATTTATGGAATGGTTAAAAGTGCATGAAAATGGCCAATTTACTCACTCTGAGTTCTCAAAAAGGGTTTCTTCACCCCGGGAAGTTAATTAAATACCATTTGGAGGCATTTAATGTTCGAGCAAAAACGGCTGATTTTCGACAAAAGAGATAACACCCCCCCATTACGTCATGCTTCAGAAATGTGGAAAATGGTCAGTTTTCAAATGTTTTATTTTTGAACGTCAGTTCACATTTGTAGGTGGATCATCAGTGTTAGAGCTAAAATTAGCATGTTTAAAGTGATTTTCATGCTTCCAGGGGCCCAAAACACAAGATTTATGGAATGCTTAAAAGTGCATGAAAATGGCCAATTTACTCACTCTGAGTTCTCAAAAAGGGTTTCTTCACCCCGGGAAGTTAATTAAATACCATTTGGAGGCATTTAATGTTCGAGCAAAAACGGCTGATTTTCGACAAAAGAGATAACACCCCCCCATTACGTCATGCTTCAGAAATGTGGAAAATGGTCCATTTTCAAATGTTTTATTTTTGAACGTCAGTTCACATTTGTAGGTGGATCATCAGTGTTAGAGCTAAAATTAGCATGTTTAAAGTGATTTTCATGCTTCCAGGGGCTCGGGAAGTGAAATAAATACCATTTGGAGGCATTTAATGTTCGAGCAAAAACGGCTGATTTTCGACAAAAGAGATAACACCCCCCCATTACGTCATGCTTCAGAAATGTGGAAAATGGTCCGTTTTCAAATGTTTTATTTTTGAACGTCAGTTCACATTTGTAGGTGGATCATCAGTGTTAGAGCTAAAATTAGCATGTTAAAAGTGGTTTTCATGCTTCCAAGGGCTCGGGAAGTTAATTAAATACCATTTGGAGGCATTTAATTTTCGAGCAAAAACGGCTGATTTTCGACAAAAGAGATAACACCCCCCCATTACGTCATGCTTCAGAAATGTGGAAAATGGTCCGTTTTCAAATGTTTTATTTTTGAACGTCAGTTTACATTTGTAGGTGGATCATCAGTGTTAGAGCTAAAATTAGCATGTTTAAAGTGATTTTCATGCTTCCAGGGGCTCGGGAAGTTAATTAAATACCAGTTGGAGGCATTTAATGTTCGAGCAAAAACGGCTGATTTTCGACAAAAGAGATAACACCCCCCCCATTACGTCATGCTTCAGAAATGTGGAAAATGGTCCGTTTTCAAATGTTTAATTTTTGAACGTCAGTTCACATTTGTAGGTGGATCATCAGTGTTAGAGCTAAAATTAGCATGTTTAAAGTGATTTTCATGCTTCCAGGGGCTCGGGAAGTTAATTAAATACCATTTGGAGGCATTTAATGTTCGAGCAAAAACGGCTGATTTTCGACAAAAGAGATAACACCCCCCCATTACGTCATGCTTCAGAAATGTGGAAAATGGTCCGTTTTCAAATGTTTTATTTTTGAACGTCAGTTCACATTTGTAGGTGGATCATCAGTGTTAGAGCTAAAATTAGCATGTTTAAAGTGATTTTCATGATTCCAGGGGCTCGGGAAGTTATTAAATACCATTTGGAGGCATTTAATGTTCGAGCAAAAACGGCTGATTTTCTACAAAAGAGATAACACCCCCCCCATTACGTCATGCTTCAGAAATGTGGAAAATGGTCCGTTTTCAAATGTTTTATTTTTGAACGTCAGTTCACATTTGTAGGTGGATCATCAGTGTTAGAGCTAAAATTAGCATGTTTAAAGTGATTTTCATGCTTCCAGGGGCTCGGGAAGTTAATTAAATACCATTTGGAGGCATTTAATGTTCGAGCAAAAACGGCTGATTTTCGACAAAAGAGATAACACCCCCCGATTACGTCATGTTTCAGAAATGTGGAAAATGGTCCGTTTTCAAATGTTTTATTTTTGAACGTCAGTTCACATTTGTAGGTGGATCATCAGTGTTAGAGCTAAAATTAGCATGTTTAAAGTGATTTTCATGCTTCCAGGGGCGCGGGAAGTTAATTAAATACCATTTGGAGGCATTTAATGTTCGAGCAAAAACGGCTGATTTTCGACAAAAGATATAACACCCCCCCCATTACGTCATGCTTCAGAAATGTGGAAAATGGTCCGTTTTCAAATGTTTTATTTTTGAACGTCAGTTCACATTTGTAGGTGGGTCATCAGTGTTAGAGCTAAAATTAGCATGTTTAAAGTGATTTTCATGCTTCCAGGGGCTCGGGAAGTGAAATAAATACCATTTGGAGGCATTTAATGTTCGAGCAAAAACGGCTGATTTTCGACAAAAGAGATAACACCCCCCCATTACGTCATGCTTCAGAAATGTGGAAAATGGTCCGTTTTCAAATCTTTTATTTTTGAACGTCAGTTCACATTTGTAGGTGGATCATCAGTGTTAGAGCTAAAATTAGCATGTTTAAAGTGATTTTCATGCTTCCAGGGGCCCAAAACACAAGATTTATGGAATGGTTAAAAGTGCATGAAAATGGCCAATTTACTCACTCTGAGTTCTCAAAAAGGGTTTCTTCACCCCGGGAAGTTAATTAAATACCATTTGGAGGCATTTAATGTTCCAGCAAAAACGGCTGATTTTCGACAAAAGAGATAACACCCCCCCATTACGTCATGCTTCAGAAATGTGGAAAATGGTCCGTTTTCAAATGTTTTATTTTTGAACGTCAGTTCACATTTGTAGGTGGATCATCAGTGTTAGAGCTAAAATTAGCATGTTTAAAGTGATTTTCATGCTTCCAGGGGCTCGGGAAGTGAAATAAATACAATTTGGAGGCATTTAATGTTCGAGCAAAAACGGCTGATTTTCGACAAAAGAGATAACACCCCCCCATTACGTCATGCTTCAGAAATGTGGAAAATGGTCCGTTTTCAAATGTTTTATTTTTGAACGTCAGTTCACATTTGTAGGTGGATCATCAGTGTTAGAGCTAAAATTAGCATGTTTAAAGTGATTTTCATGCTTCCAGGGGCCCAAAACACAAGATTTATGGAATGGTTAAAAGTGCATGAAAATGGCCAATTTACTCACTCTGAGTTCTCAAAAAGGGTTTCTTCACCCCGGGAAGTTAATTAAATACCATTTGGAGGCATTTAATGTTCGAGCAAAAACGGCTGATTTTCGACAAAAGAGATAACACCCCCCCATTACGTCATGCTTCAGAAATGTGGAAAATGGTCCGTTTTCAAATGTTTTATTTTTGAACGTCAGTTCACATTTGTAGGTGGATCATCAGTGTTAGAGCTAAAATTAGCATGTTTAAAGTGATTTTCATGCTTCCAGGGGCTCGGGAAGTTAATTAAATACCATTTGGAGGCATTTAATGTTCGAGCAAAAACGGCTGATTTTCGACAAAAGAGATAACACCCCCCCATTACGTCATGCTTCAGAAATGTGGAAAATGGTCCGTTTTCAAATGTTTTATTTTTGAACGTCAGTTCACATTTGTAGGTGGATCATCAGTGTTAGAGCTAAAATTAGCATGTTTAAAGTGATTTTCATGCTTCCAGGGGCTTGGGAAGTTAATTAAATACCATTTGGAGGCATTTAATGTTCGAGCAAAAACGGCTGATTTTCGACAAAAGAGATAACACCCCCCCATTACGTCATGCTTCAGAAATGTCGAAAATGGTACGTTTTCAAATGTTTTATTTTTGAACGTCAGTTCACATTTGTAGGTGGATCATCAGTGTTAGAGCTAAAATTAGCATGTTTAAAGTGATTTTCATGCTTCCAGGGGCCCAAAACACAAGATTTATGGAATGGTTAAAAGTGCATGAAAATGGCCAATTTACTCACTCTGAGTTCTCAAAAAGGGTTTCTTCACCCCGGGAAGTTAATTAAATACCATTTGGAGGCATTTAATGTTCCAGCAAAAACGGCTGATTTTCGACAAAAGAGATAACACCCCCCCATTACGTCATGCTTCAGAAATGTGGAAAATGGTCCGTTTTCAAATGTTTTATTTTTGAACGTCAGTTCACATTTGTAGGTGGATCATCAGTGTTAGAGCTAAAATTAGCATGTTTAAAGTGATTTTCATGCTTCCAGGGGCTCGGGAAGTGAAATAAATACCATTTGGAGGCATTTAATGTTCGAGCAAAAACGGCTGATTTTCGACAAAAGAGATAACACCCCCCCATTACGTCATGCTTCAGAAATGTGGAAAATGGTCCGTTTTCAAATGTTTTATTTTTGAACGTCAGTTCACATTTGTAGGTGGATCATCAGTGTTAGAGCTAAAATTAGCATGTTTAAAGTGATTTTCATGCTTCCAGGGGCTCGGGAAGTTAATTAAATACCATTTGGAGGCATTTAATGTTCGAGCAAAAACGGCTGATTTTCGACAAAAGAGATAACACCCCCCCATTACGTCATGCTTCAGAAATGTGGAAAATGGTCCGTTTTCAAATGTTTTATTTTTGAACGTCAGTTCACATTTGTAGGTGGGTCATCAGTGTTAGAGCTAAAATTAGCATGTTTAAAGTGATTTTCATGCTTCCTGGGGCTCGGGAAGTGAAATAAATACCATTTGGAGGCATTTAATGTTCGAGCAAAAACGGCTGATTTTCGACAAAAGAGATAACACCCCCCCATTACGTCATGCTTCAGAAATGTGGAAAATGGTCCGTTTTCAAATCTTTTATTTTTGAACGTCAGTTCACATTTGTAGGTGGATCATCAGTGTTAGAGCTAAAATTAGCATGTTTAAAGTGATTTTCATGCTTCCAGGGGCCCAAAACACAAGATTTATGGAATGGTTAAAAGTGCATGAAAATGGCCAATTTACTCACTCTGAGTTCTCAAAAAGGGTTTCTTCACCCCGGGAAGTTAATTAAATACCATTTGGAGGCATTTAATGTTCCAGCAAAAACGGCTGATTTTCGACAAAAGAGATAACACCCCCCCATTACGTCATGCTTCAGAAATGTGGAAAATGGTCCGTTTTCAAATGTTTTATTTTTGAACGTCAGTTCACATTTGTAGGTGGATCATCAGTGTTAGAGCTAAAATTAGCATGTTTAAAGTGATTTTCATGCTTCCAGGGGCTCGGGAAGTTAATTAAATACCATTTGGAGGCATTTAATGTTCCAGCAAAAACGGCTGATTTTCGACAAAAGAGATAACACCCCCCCATTACGTCATGCTTCAGAAATGTGGAAAATGGTCCGTTTTCAAATGTTTTATTTTTGAACGTCAGTTCACATTTGTAGGTGGATCATCAGTGTTAGAGCTAAAATTAGCATGTTTAAAGTGATTTTCATGCTTCCAGGGGCTCGGGAAGTGAAATAAATACCATTTGGAGGCATTTAATGTTCGAGCAAAAACGGCTGATTTTCGACAAAAGAGATAACACCCCCCCATTACGTCATGCTTCAGAAATGTGGAAAATGGTCCGTTTTCAAATGTTTTATTTTTGAACGTCAGTTCACATTTGTAGGTGGATCATCAGTGTTAGAGCTAAAATTAGCATGTTTAAAGTGATTTTCATGCTTCCAGGGGCTCGGGAAGTTAATTAAATACCATTTGGAGGCATTTAATGTTCGAGCAAAAACGGCTGATTTTCGACAAAAGAGATAACACCCCCCCATTACGTCATGCTTCAGAAATGTGGAAAATGGTCCGTTTTCAAATGTTTTATTTTTGAACGTCAGTTCACATTTGTAGGTGGGTCATCAGTGTTAGAGCTAAAATTAGCATGTTTAAAGTGATTTTCATGCTTCCTGGGGCTCGGGAAGTGAAATAAATACCATTTGGAGGCATTTAATGTTCGAGCAAAAACGGCTGATTTTCGACAAAAGAGATAACACCCCCCCATTACGTCATGCTTCAGAAATGTGGAAAATGGTCCGTTTTCAAATCTTTTATTTTTGAACGTCAGTTCACATTTGTAGGTGGATCATCAGTGTTAGAGCTAAAATTAGCATGTTTAAAGTGATTTTCATGCTTCCAGGGGCCCAAAACACAAGATTTATGGAATGGTTAAAAGTGCATGAAAATGGCCAATTTACTCACTCTGAGTTCTCAAAAAGGGTTTCTTCACCCCGGGAAGTTAATTAAATACCATTTGGAGGCATTTAATGTTCCAGCAAAAACGGCTGATTTTCGACAAAAGAGATAACACCCCCCCATTACGTCATGCTTCAGAAATGTGGAAAATGGTCCGTTTTCAAATGTTTTATTTTTGAACGTCAGTTCACATTTGTAGGTGGATCATCAGTGTTAGAGCTAAAATTAGCATGTTTAAAGTGATTTTCATGCTTCCAGGGGCTCGGGAAGTGAAATAAATACCATTTGGAGGCATTTAATGTTCGAGCAAAAACGGCTGATTTTCGACAAAAGAGATAACACCCCCCCATTACGTCATGCTTCAGAAATGTGGAAAATGGTCCGTTTTCAAATGTTTTATTTTTGAACGTCAGTTCACATTTGTAGGTGGATCATCAGTGTTAGAGCTAAAATTAGCATGTTTAAAGTGATTTTCATGCTTCCAGGGGCCCAAAACACAAGATTTATGGAATGGTTAAAAGTGCATGAAAATGGCCAATTTACTCACTCTGAGTTCTCAAAAAGGGTTTCTTCACCCCGGGAAGTTAATTAAATACCATTTGGAGGCATTTAATGTTCGAGCAAAAACGGCTGATTTTCGACAAAAGAGATAACACCCCCCCATTACGTCATGCTTCAGAAATGTGGAAAATGGTCCGTTTTCAAATGTTTTATTTTTGAACGTCAGTTCACATTTGTAGGTGGATCATCAGTGTTAGAGCTAAAATTAGCATGTTTAAAGTGATTTTCATGCTTCCAGGGGCTCGGTAAGTTAATTAAATACCATTTGGAGGCATTTAATGTTCGAGCAAAAACGGCTGATTTTCGACAAAAGAGATAACACCCCCCCATTACGTCATGCTTCAGAAATGTGGAAAATGGTCCGTTTTCAAATGTTTTATTTTTGAACGTCAGTTCACATTTGTAGGTGGATCATCAGTGTTAGAGCTAAAATTAGCATGTTTAAAGTGATTTTCATGCTTCCAGGGGCTCGGTAAGTTAATTAAATACCATTTGGAGGCATTTAATGTTCGAGCAAAAACGGCTGATTTTCGACAAAAGAGATAACACCCCCCCATTACGTCATGCTTCAGAAATGTGGAAAATGGTCCATTTTCAAATGTTTTATTTTTGAACGTCAGTTCACATTTGTAGGTGGATCATCAGTGTTAGAGCTAAAATTAGCATGTTTAAAGTGATTTTCATGCTTCCAGGGGCTCGGGAAGTGAAATAAATACCATTTGGAGGCATTTAATGTTCGAGCAAAAACGGCTGATTTTCGACAAAAGAGATAACACCCCCCCATTACGTCATGCTTCAGAAATGTGGAAAATGGTCCGTTTTCAAATGTTTTATTTTTGAACGTCAGTTCACATTTGTAGGTGGATCATCAGTGTTAGAGCTAAAATTAGCATGTTAAAAGTGGTTTTCATGCTTCCAAGGGCTCGGGAAGTTAATTAAATACCATTTGGAGGCATTTAATTTTCGAGCAAAAACGGCTGATTTTCGACAAAAGAGATAACACCCCCCCATTACGTCATGCTTCAGAAATGTGGAAAATGGTCCGTTTTCAAATGTTTTATTTTTGAACGTCAGTTTACATTTGTAGGTGGATCATCAGTGTTAGAGCTAAAATTAGCATGTTTAAAGTGATTTTCATGCTTCCAGGGGCTCGGGAAGTTAATTAAATACCAGTTGGAGGCATTTAATGTTCGAGCAAAAACGGCTGATTTTCGACAAAAGAGATAACACCCCCCCCATTACGTCATGCTTCAGAAATGTGGAAAATGGTCCGTTTTCAAATGTTTAATTTTTGAACGTCAGTTCACATTTGTAGGTGGATCATCAGTGTTAGAGCTAAAATTAGCATGTTTAAAGTGATTTTCATGCTTCCAGGGGCTCGGGAAGTTAATTAAATACCATTTGGAGGCATTTAATGTTCGAGCAAAAACGGCTGATTTTCGACAAAAGAGATAACACCCCCCATTACGTCATGCTTCAGAAATGTGGAAAATGGTCCGTTTTCAAATGTTTTATTTTTGAACGTCAGTTCACATTTGTAGGTGGATCATCAGTGTTAGAGCTAAAATTAGCATGTTTAAAGTGATTTTCATGCTTCCAGGGGCTCGGGAAGTTATTAAATACCATTTGGAGGCATTTAATGTTCGAGCAAAAACGGCTGATTTTCGACAAAAGAGATAACACCCCCCCCATTACGTCATGCTTCAGAAATGTGGAAAATGGTCCGTTTTCAAATGTTTTATTTTTGAACGTCAGTTCACATTTGTAGGTGGATCATCAGTGTTAGAGCTAAAATTAGCATGTTTAAAGTGATTTTCATGCTTCCAGGGGCTCGGGAAGTTAATTAAATACCATTTGGAGGCATTTAATGTTCGAGCAAAAACGGCTGATTTTCGACAAAAGAGATAACACCCCCCGATTACGTCATGCTTCAGAAATGTGGAAAATGGTCCGTTTTCAAATGTTTTATTTTTGAACGTCAGTTCACATTTGTAGGTGGATCATCAGTGTTAGAGCTAAAATTAGCATGTTTAAAGTGATTTTCATGCTTCCAGGGGCTCGGGAAGTTAATTAAATACCATTTGGAGGCATTTAATGTTCGAGCAAAAACGGCTGATTTTCGACAAAAGATATAACACCCCCCCCATTACGTCATGCTTCAGAAATGTGGAAAATGGTCCGTTTTCAAATGTTTTATTTTTGAACGTCAGTTCACATTTGTAGGTGGGTCATCAGTGTTAGAGCTAAAATTAGCATGTTTAAAGTGATTTTCATGCTACCAGGGGCTCGGGAAGTGAAATAAATACCATTTGGAGGCATTTAATGTTCGAGCAAAAACGGCTGATTTTCGACAAAAGAGATAACACCCCCCCATTACGTCATGCTTCAGAAATGTGGAAAATGGTCCGTTTTCAAATCTTTTATTTTTGAACGTCAGTTCACATTTGTAGGTGGATCATCAGTGTTAGAGCTAAAATTAGCATGTTTAAAGTGATTTTCATGCTTCCAGGGGCCCAAAACACAAGATTTATGGAATGGTTAAAAGTGCATGAAAATGGCCAATTTACTCACTCTGAGTTCTCAAAAAGGGTTTCTTCACCCCGGGAAGTTAATTAAATACCATTTGGAGGCATTTAATGTTCCAGCAAAAACGGCTGATTTTCGACAAAAGAGATAACACCCCCCCATTACGTCATGCTTCAGAAATGTGGAAAATGGTCCGTTTTCAAATGTTTTATTTTTGAACGTCAGTTCACATTTGTAGGTGGATCATCAGTGTTAGAGCTAAAATTAGCATGTTTAAAGTGATTTTCATGCTTCCAGGGGCTCGGGAAGTGAAATAAATACAATTTGGAGGCATTTAATGTTCGAGCAAAAACGGCTGATTTTCGACAAAAGAGATAACACCCCCCCATTACGTCATGCTTCAGAAATGTGGAAAATGGTCCGTTTTCAAATGTTTTATTTTTGAACGTCAGTTCACATTTGTAGGTGGATCATCAGTGTTAGAGCTAAAATTAGCATGTTTAAAGTGATTTTCATGCTTCCAGGGGCCCAAAACACAAGATTTATGGAATGGTTAAAAGTGCATGAAAATGGCCAATTTACTCACTCTGAGTTCTCAAAAAGGGTTTCTTCACCCCGGGAAGTTAATTAAATACCATTTGGAGGCATTTAATGTTCGAGCAAAAACGGCTGATTTTCGACAAAAGAGATAACACCCCCCCATTACGTCATGCTTCAGAAATGTGGAAAATGGTCCGTTTTCAAATGTTTTATTTTTGAACGTCAGTTCACATTTGTAGGTGGATCATCAGTGTTAGAGCTAAAATTAGCATGTTTAAAGTGATTTTCATGCTTCCAGGGGCTCGGGAAGTTAATTAAATACCATTTGGAGGCATTTAATGTTCGAGCAAAAACGGCTGATTTTCGACAAAAGAGATAACACCCCCCCATTACGTCATGCTTCAGAAATGTGGAAAATGGTCCGTTTTCAAATGTTTTATTTTTGAACGTCAGTTCACATTTGTAGGTGGATCATCAGTGTTAGAGCTAAAATTAGCATGTTTAAAGTGATTTTCATGCTTCCAGGGGCTTGGGAAGTTAATTAAATACCATTTGGAGGCATTTAATGTTCGAGCAAAAACGGCTGATTTTCGACAAAAGAGATAACACCCCCCCATTACGTCATGCTTCAGAAATGTGGAAAATGGTCCGTTTTCAAATGTTTTATTTTTGAACGTCAGTTCACATTTGTAGGTGGATCATCAGTGTTAGAGCTAAAATTAGCATGTTTAAAGTGATTTTCATGCTTCCAGGGGCTCGGGAAGTGAAATAAATACCATTTGGAGGCATTTAATGTTCGAGCAAAAACGGCTGATTTTCGACAAAAGAGATAACACCCCCCCATTACGTCATGCTTCAGAAATGTGGAAAATGGTACGTTTTCAAATGTTTTATTTTTGAACGTCAGTTCACATTTGTAGGTGGATCATCAGTGTTAGAGCTAAAATTAGCATGTTTAAAGTGATTTTCATGCTTCCAGGGGCCCAAAACACAAGATTTATGGAATGGTTAAAAGTGCATGAAAATGGCCAATTTACTCACTCTGGGTTCTCAAAAAGGGTTTCTTCACCCCGGGAAGTTAATTAAATACCATTTGGAGGCATTTAATGTTCCAGCAAAAACGGCTGATTTTCGACAAAAGAGATAACACCCCCCCATTACGTCATGCTTCAGAAATGTGGAAAATGGTCCGTTTTCAAATGTTTTATTTTTGAACGTCAGTTCACATTTGTAGGTGGATCATCAGTGTTAGAGCTAAAATTAGCATGTTTAAAGTGATTTTCATGCTTCCAGGGGCTCGGGAAGTGAAATAAATACCATTTGGAGGCATTTAATGTTCGAGCAAAAACGGCTGATTTTCGACAAAAGAGATAACACCCCCCCATTACGTCATGCTTCAGAAATGTGGAAAATGGTCCGTTTTCAAATGTTTTATTTTTGAACGTCAGTTCACATTTGTAGGTGGATCATCAGTGTTAGAGCTAAAATTAGCATGTTTAAAGTGATTTTCATGCTTCCAGGGGCTCGGGAAGTTAATTAAATACCATTTGGAGGCATTTAATGTTCGAGCAAAAACGGCTGATTTTCGACAAAAGAGATAACACCCCCCCATTACGTCATGCTTCAGAAATGTGGAAAATGGTCCGTTTTCAAATGTTTTATTTTTGAACGTCAGTTCACATTTGTAGGTGGGTCATCAGTGTTAGAGCTAAAATTAGCATGTTTAAAGTGATTTTCATGCTTCCTGGGGCTCGGGAAGTGAAATAAATACCATTTGGAGGCATTTAATGTTCGAGCAAAAACGGCTGATTTTCGACAAAAGAGATAACACCCCCCCATTACGTCATGCTTCAGAAATGTGGAAAATGGTCCGTTTTCAAATCTTTTATTTTTGAACGTCAGTTCACATTTGTAGGTGGATCATCAGTGTTAGAGCTAAAATTAGCATGTTTAAAGTGATTTTCATGCTTCCAGGGGCCCAAAACACAAGATTTATGGAATGGTTAAAAGTGCATGAAAATGGCCAATTTACTCACTCTGAGTTCTCAAAAAGGGTTTCTTCACCCCGGGAAGTTAATTAAATACCATTTGGAGGCATTTAATGTTCGAGCAAAAACGGCTGATTTTCGACAAAAGAGATAACACCCCCCCATTACGTCATGCTTCAGAAATGTGGAAAATGGTCCGTTTTCAAATGTTTTATTTTTGAACGTCAGTTCACATTTGTAGGTGGATCATCAGTGTTAGAGCTAAAATTAGCATGTTTAAAGTGATTTTCATGCTTCCAGGGGCTCGGTAAGTTAATTAAATACCATTTGGAGGCATTTAATGTTCGAGCAAAAACGGCTGATTTTCGACAAAAGAGATAACACCCCCCCATTACGTCATGCTTGAGAAATGTGGAAAATGGTCCGTTTTCAAATGTTTTATTTTTGAACGTCAGTTCACATTTGTAGGTGGATCATCAGTGTTAGAGCTAAAATTAGCATGTTTAAAGTGATTTTCATGCTTCCAGGGGCTCGGGAAGTGAAATAAATACCATTTGGAGGCATTTAATGCTCGAGCAAAAACGGCTGATTTTCGACAAAAGAGATAACACCCCCCCATTACGTCATGCTTCAGAAATGTGGAAAATGGTACGTTTTCAAATGTTTTATTTTTGAACGTCAGTTCACATTTGTAGGTGGATCATCAGTGTTAGAGCTAAAATTAGCATGTTTAAAGTGATTTTCATGCTTCCAGGGGCCCAAAACACAAGATTTATGGAATGGTTAAAAGTGCATGAAAATGGCCAATTTACTCACTCTGAGTTCTCAAAATGGGTTTCTTCACCCCGGGAAGTTAATTAAATACCATTTGGAGGCATTTAATGTTCCAGCAAAAACGGCTGATTTTCGACAAAAGAGATAACACCCCCCCATTACGTCATGCTTCAGAAATGTGGAAAATGGTCCGTTTTCAAATGTTTTATTTTTGAACGTCAGTTCACATTTGTAGGTGGATCATCAGTGTTAGAGCTAAAATTAGCATGTTTAAAGTGATTTTCATGCTTCCAGGGGCTCGGGAAGTGAAATAAATACCATTTGGAGGCATTTAATGTTCGAGCAAAAACGGCTGATTTTCGACAAAAGAGATAACACCCCCCCATTACGTCATGCTTCAGAAATGTGGAAAATGGTCCGTTTTCAAATGTTTTATTTTTGAACGTCAGTTCACATTTGTAGGTGGATCATCAGTGTTAGAGCTAAAATTAGCATGTTTAAAGTGATTTTCATGCTTCCAGGGGCCCAAAACACAAGATTTATGGAATGGTTAAAAGTGCATGAAAATGGCCAATTTACTCACTCTGAGTTCTCAAAAAGGGTTTCTTCACCCCGGGAAGTTAATTAAATACCATTTGGAGGCATTTAATGTTCGAGCAAAAACGGCTGATTTTCGACAAAAGAGATAACACCCCCCCATTACGTCATGCTTCAGAAATGTGGAAAATGGTCCGTTTTCAAATGTTTTATTTTTGAACGTCAGTTCACATTTGTAGGTGGATCATCAGTGTTAGAGCTAAAATTAGCATGTTTAAAGTGATTTTCATGCTTCCAGGGGCTCGGGAAGTGAAATAAATACCATTTGGAGGCATTTAATGTTCGAGCAAAAACGGCTGATTTTCGACAAAAGAGATAACACCCCCCCATTACGTCATGCTTCAGAAATGTGGAAAATGGTCCGTTTTCAAATGTTTTATTTTTGAACGTCAGTTCACATTTGTAGGTGGATCATCAGTGTTAGAGCTAAAATTAGCATGTTTAAAGTGATTTTCATGCTTCCAGGGGCTCGGGAAGTTAATTAAATACCATTTGGAGGCATTTAATGTTCGAGCAAAAACGGCTAATTTTCGACAAAAGAGATAACACCCCCCATTACGTCATGCTTCAGAAATGTGGAAAATGGTCCGTTTTCAAATGTTTTATTTTTGAACGTCAGTTCACATTTGTAGGTGGATCATCAGTGTTAGAGCTAAAATTAGCATGTTTAAAGTGATTTTCATGCTTCCAGGGGCTCGGGAAGTGAAATAAATACCATTTG
Organism: Lissotriton vulgaris; assembly: GCF_964263255.1. Taxonomy (NCBI): domain Eukaryota; kingdom Metazoa; phylum Chordata; class Amphibia; order Caudata; family Salamandridae; genus Lissotriton; species Lissotriton vulgaris. Next base: position 344,744 of record NW_028246448.1, on the reverse strand, counting down.
GAGGCATTTAATGTTCGAGCAAAAACGGCTGATTTTCGACAAAAGAGATAACACCCCCCCATTACGTCATGCTTCAGAAATGTGGAAAATGGTCCGTTTTCAAATGTTTTATTTTTGAACGTCAGTTCACATTTGTAGGTGGATCATCAGTGTTAGAGCTAAAATTAGCATGTTTAAAGTGATTTTCATGCTTCCAGGGGCCCAAAACACAAGATTTATGGAATGGTTAAAAGTGCATGAAAATGGCCAATTTACTCACTCTGAGTTCTCAAAAAGGGTTTCTTCACCCCGGGAAGTTAATTAAATACCATTTGGAGGCATTTAATGTTCCAGCAAAAACGGCTGATTTTCGACAAAAGAGATAACACCCCCCCATTACGTCATGCTTCAGAAATGTGGAAAATGGTCCGTTTTCAAATGTTTTATTTTTGAACGTCAGTTCACATTTGTAGGTGGATCATCAGTGTTAGAGCTAAAATTAGCATGTTTAAAGTGATTTTCATGCTTCCAGGGGCTCGGGAAGTGAAATAAATACCATTTGGAGGCATTCAATGTTCGAGCAAAAACGGCTGATTTTCGACAAAAGAGGTAAACACCCCCCCATTACGTCATGCTTCAGAAATGTGGAAAATGGTCCGTTTTCAAATGTTTTATTTTTGAACGTCAGTTCACATTTGTAGGTGGATCATCAGTGTTAGAGCTAAAATTAGCATGTTAAAAGTGGTTTTCATGCTTCCAGGGGCTCGGGTAGTTAATTAAATACCAATTGGAGGCATTTAATTTTCGAGCAAAAACGGCTGATTTTCGACAAAAGAGATAACACCCCCCCATTACGTCATGCTTCAGAAATGTGGAAAATGGTCCGTTTTCAAATGTTTTATTTTTGAACGTCAGTTCACATTTGTAGGTGGATCATCAGTGATAGAGCTAAAATTAGCATGTTTAAAGTGATTTTCATGCTTCCAGGGGCCCAAAACACAAGATTTATGGAATGGTTAAAAGTGCATGAAAATGGCCAATTTACTCACTCTGAGTTCTCAAAAAGGGTTTCTTCACCCCGGGAAGTTAATTAAATACCATTTGGAGGCATTTAATGTTCGAGCAAAAACGGCTGATTTTCAACAAAAGAGATAACACCCCCCCATTACGTCATGCTTCAGAAATGTGGAAAATGGTCCGTTTTCAAATGTTTTATTTTTGAACGTCAGTTCACATTTGTAGGTGGATCATCAGTGTTAGAGCTAAAATTAGCATGTTTAAAGTGATTTTCATGCTTCCAGGGGCTCGGGAAGTTAATTAAATACCATTTGGAGGCATTTAATGTTCGAGCAAAAACGGCTGATTTTCGACAAAAGAGATAACACCCCCCCATTACGTCATGCTTCAGAAATGTGGAAAATGGTCCGTTTTCAAATGTTTTATTTTTGAACGTCAGTTCACATTTGTAGGTGGATCATCAGTGTTAGAGCTAAAATTAGCATGTTTAAAGTGATTTTCATGCTTCCAGGGGCTCGGGAAGTTAATTAAATACCATTTGGAGGCATTTAATGTTCGAGCAAAAACGGCTGATTTTCGACAAAAGAGATAACACCCCCCCCATTACGTCATGCTTCAGAAATGTGGAAAATGGTCCGTTTTCAAATGTTTTTTTTTTGAACGTCAGTTCACATTTGTAGGTGGATCATCAGTGTTAGAGCTAAAATTAGCATGTTTAAAGTGATTTTCATGCTTCCAGGGGCTCGGGAAGTGAAATAAATACCATTTGGAGGCATTTAATGTTCGAGCAAAAACGGCTGATTTTCGACAAAAGAGATAACACCCCCCCATTACGTCATGCTTCAGAAATGTGGAAAATGGTCCGTTTTCAAATGTTTTATTTTTGAACGTCAGTTTACATTTGTAGGTGGATCATCAGTGTTAGAGCTAAAATTAGCATGTTTAAAGTGATTTTCATGCTTCCAGGGGCCCAAAACACAAGATTTATGGAATGGTTAAAAGTGCATGAAAATGGCCAATTTACTCACTCTGAGTTCTCAAAAAGGGTTTCTTCACCCCGGGAAGTTAGTTAAATACCATTTGGAGGCATTTAATGTTCCAGCAAAAACGGCTGATTTTCGACAAAAGAGATAACACCCCCCCATTACGTCATGCTTCAGAAATGTGGAAAATGGTCCGTTTTCAAATGTTTTATTTTTGAACGTCAGTTCACATTTGTAGGTGGATCATCAGTGTTAGAGCTAAAATTAGCATGTTTAAAGTGATTTTCATGCTTCCAGGGGCTCGGGAAGTGAAATAAATACCATTTGGAGGCATTTAATGTTCGAGCAAAAATGGCTGATTTTCCACAAAAGAGATAACACCCCCCCATTACGTCATGCTTCAGAAATGTGGAAAATGGTCCGTTTTCAAATGTTTTATTTTTGAACGTCAGTTCACATTTGTAGGTTGGTCATCAGTGTTAGAGCTAAAATTAGCATGTTTAAAGTGATTTTCATGCTTCCAGGGGCTCAGGAAGTTAATTAAATACCATTTGGAGGCATTTAATGTTCGAGCAAAAATGGCTGATTTTCGACAAAAGAGATAACACCCCCCCATTACGTCATGCTTCAGAAATGTGGAAAATGGTCCGTTTTCAAATGTTTTATTTTTGAACGTCAGTTCACATTTGTAGGTGGATCATCAGTGTTAGAGCTAAAATTAGCATGTTTAAAGTGATTTTCATGCTTCCAGGGGCTCGGGAAGTTAATTAAATACCATTTGGAGGCATTTAATGTTCGAGCAAAAACGGCTGATTTTCGACAAAAGAGATAACACCCCCCCATTACGTCATGCTTCAGAAATGTGGAAAATGGTCCGTTTTCAAATGTTTTATTTTTGAACGTCAGTTCACATTTGTAGGTGGATCATCAGTGTTAGAGCTAAAATTAGCATGTTTAAAGTGATTTTCATGCTTCCAGGGGCTCGGGAAGTTAATTAAATACAATTTGGAGGCATTTAATGTTCGAGCAAAAACGGCTGATTTTCGACAAAAGAGATAACACCCCCCCATTACGTCATGCTTCAGAAATGTGGAAAATGGTCCGTTTTCAAATGTTTTATTTTTGAACGTCAGTTTACATTTGTAGGTGGATCATCAGTGTTAGAGCTAAAATTAGCATGTTTAAAGTGATTTTCATGCTTCCAGGGGCCCAAAACACAAGATTTATGGAATGGTTAAAAGTGCATGAAAATGGCCAATTTACTCACTCTGAGTTCTCAAAAAGGGTTTCTTCACCCCGGGAAGTTAATTAAATACCATTTGGAGGCATTTAATGTTCCAGCAAAAACGGCTGATTTTCGACAAAAGAGATAACACCCCCCCATTACGTCATGCTTCAGAAATGTGGAAAATGGTCCGTTTTCAAATGTTTTATTTTTGAACGTCAGTTCACATTTGAAGGTGGATCATCAGTGTTAGAGCTAAAATTAGCATGTTTAAAGTGATTTTCATGCTTCCAGGGGCTCGGGAAGTTAATTAAATACCATTTGGAGGCATTTAATGTTCGAGCAAAAACGGCTGATTTTCGACAAAAGAGATAACACCCCCCCATTACGTCATGCTTCAGAAATGTGGAAAATGGTCCGTTTTCAAATGTTTTATTTTTGAACGTCAGTTCACATTTGTAGGTGGATCATCAGTGTTAGAGCTAAAATTAGCATGTTAAAAGTGGTTTTCATGCTTCCAGGGGCTCGGGAAGTTAATTAAATACCAATTGGAGGCATTTAATTTTCGAGCAAAAAACGGCTGATTTTCGACAAAAGAGATAACACCCCCCCATTACGTCATGCTTCAGAAATGTGGAAAATGGTCCGTTTTCAAATGTTTTATTTTTGAACGTCAGTTCACATTTGTAGGTGGATCATCAGTGATAGAGCTAAAATTAGCATGTTTAAAGTGATTTTCATGCTTCCAGGGGCCCAAAACACAAGATTTATGGAATGGTTAAAAGTGCATGAAAATGGCCAATTTACTCACTCTGAGTTCTCAAAAAGGGTTTCTTCACCCCGGGAAGTTAATTAAATACCATTTGGAGGCATTTAATGTTCGAGCAAAAACGGCTGATTTTCAACAAAAGAGATAACACCCCCCCATTACGTCATGCTTCAGAAATGTGGAAAATGGTCCGTTTTCAAATGTTTTATTTTTGAACGTCAGTTCACATTTGTAGGTGGATCATCAGTGTTAGAGCTAAAATTAGCATGTTTAAAGTGATTTTCATGCTTCCAGGGGCTCGGGAAGTTAATTAAATACCATTTGGAGGCATTTAATGTTCGAGCAAAAACGGCTGATTTTCGACAAAAGAGATAACACCCCCCCATTACGTCATGCTTCAGAAATGTGGAAAATGGTCCGTTTTCAAATGTTTTATTTTTGAACGTCAGTTCACATTTGTAGGTGGATCATCAGTGTTAGAGCTAAAATTAGCATGTTTAAAGTGATTTTCATGCTTCCAGGGGCTCGGGAAGTTAATTAAATACCATTTGGAGGCATTTAATGTTCGAGCAAAAACGGCTGATTTTCGACAAAAGAGATAACACCCCCCCATTACGTCATGCTTCAGAAATGTGGAAAATGGTCCGTTTTCAAATGTTTTTTTTTTGAACGTCAGTTCACATTTGTAGGTGGATCATCAGTGTTAGAGCTAAAATTAGCATGTTTAAAGTGATTTTCATGCTTCCAGGGGCTCGGGAAGTGAAATAAATACCATTTGGAGGCATTTAATGTTCGAGCAAAAACGGCTGATTTTCGACAAAAGAGATAACACCCCCCCATTACGTCATGCTTCAGAAATGTGGAAAATGGTCCGTTTTCAAATGTTTTATTTTTGAACGTCAGTTTACATTTGTAGGTGGATCATCAGTGTTAGAGCTAAAATTAGCATGTTTAAAGTGATTTTCATGCTTCCAGGGGCCCAAAACACAAGATTTATGGAATGGTTAAAAGTGCATGAAAATGGCCAATTTACTCACTCTGAGTTCTCAAAAAGGGTTTCTTCACCCCGGGAAGTTAATTAAATACCATTTGGAGGCATTTAATGTTCCAGCAAAAACGGCTGATTTTCGACAAAAGAGATAACACCCCCCCATTACGTCATGCTTCAGAAATGTGGAAAATGGTCCGTTTTCAAATGTTTTATTTTTGAACGTCAGTTCACATTTGTAGGTGGATCATCAGTGTTAGAGCTAAAATTAGCATGTTTAAAGTGATTTTCATGCTTCCAGGGGCTCGGGAAGTGAAATAAATACCATTTGGAGGCATTTAATGTTCGAGCAAAAATGGCTGATTTTCCACAAAAGAGATAACACCCCCCCATTACGTCATGCTTCAGAAATGTGGAAAATGGTCCGTTTTCAAATGTTTTATTTTTGAACGTCAGTTCACATTTGTAGGTTGGTCATCAGTGTTAGAGCTAAAATTAGCATGTTTAAAGTGATTTTCATGCTTCCAGGGGCTCAGGAAGTTAATTAAATACCATTTGGAGGCATTTAATGTTCGAGCAAAAATGGCTGATTTTCGACAAAAGAGATAACACCCCCCCATTACGTCATGCTTCAGAAATGTGGAAAATGGTCCGTTTTCAAATGTTTTATTTTTGAACGTCAGTTCACATTTGTAGGTGGATCATCAGTGTTAGAGCTAAAATTAGCATGTTTAAAGTGATTTTCATGCTTCCAGGGGCTCGGGAAGTTAATTAAATACCATTTGGAGGCATTTAATGTTCGAGCAAAAACGGCTGATTTTCGACAAAAGAGATAACACCCCCCCATTACGTCATGCTTCAGAAATGTGGAAAATGGTCCGTTTTCAAATGTTTTATTTTTGAACGTCAGTTCACATTTGTAGGTGGATCATCAGTGTTAGAGCTAAAATTAGCATGTTTAAAGTGATTTTCATGCTTCCAGGGGCTCGGGAAGTTAATTAAATACAATTTGGAGGCATTTAATGTTCAAGCAAAAACGGCTGATTTTCGACAAAAGAGATAACACCCCCCCATTACGTCATGCTTCAGAAATGTGGAAAATGGTCCGTTTTCAAATGTTTTATTTTTGAACGTCAGTTTACATTTGTAGGTGGATCATCAGTGTTAGAGCTAAAATTAGCATGTTTAAAGTGATTTTCATGCTTCCAGGGGCCCAAAACACAAGATTTATGGAATGGTTAAAAGTGCATGAAAATGGCCAATTTACTCACTCTGAGTTCTCAAAAAGGGTTTCTTCACCCCGGGAAGTTAATTAAATACCATTTGGAGGCATTTAATGTTCCAGCAAAAACGGCTGATTTTCGACAAAAGAGATAACACCCCCCCATTACGTCATGCTTCAGAAATGTGGAAAATGGTCCGTTTTCAAATGTTTTATTTTTGAACGTCAGTTCACATTTGTAGGTGGATCATCAGTGTTAGAGCTAAAATTAGCATGTTTAAAGTGATTTTCATGCTTCCAGGGGCTCGGGAAGTGAAATAAATACCATTTGGAGGCATTTAATGTTCGAGCAAAAATGGCTGATTTTCCACAAAAGAGATAACACCCCCCCATTACGTCATGCTTCAGAAATGTGGAAAATGGTCCGTTTTCAAATGTTTTATTTTTGAACGTCAGTTCACATTTGTAGGTTGGTCATCAGTGTTAGAGCTAAAATTAGCATGTTTAAAGTGATTTTCATGCTTCCAGGGGCTCAGGAAGTTAATTAAATACCATTTGGAGGCATTTAATGTTCGAGCAAAAATGGCTGATTTTCGACAAAAGAGATAACACCCCCCCATTACGTCATGCTTCAGAAATGTGGAAAATGGTCCGTTTTCAAATGTTTTATTTTTGAACGTCAGTTCACATTTGTAGGTGGATCATCAGTGTTAGAGCTAAAATTAGCATGTTTAAAGTGATTTTCATGCTTCCAGGGGCTCGGGAAGTTAATTAAATACCATTTGGAGGCATTTAATGTTCGAGCAAAAACGGCTGATTTTCGACAAAAGAGATAACACCCCCCCATTACGTCATGCTTCAGAAATGTGGAAAATGGTCCGTTTTCAAATGTTTTATTTTTGAACGTCAGTTCACATTTGTAGGTGGATCATCAGTGTTAGAGCTAAAATTAGCATGTTTAAAGTGATTTTCATGCTTCCAGGGGCTCGGGAAGTTAATTAAATACAATTTAGAGGCATTTAATGTTCGAGCAAAAACGGCTGATTTTCGACAAAAGAGATAACACCCCCCCATTACGTCATGCTTCAGAAATGTGGAAAATGGTCCGTTTTCAAATGTTTTATTTTTGAACATCAGTTCACATTTGTAGGTGGATCATCAGTGTTAGAGCTAAAATTAGCATGTTTAAAGTGATTTTCATGCTTCCAGGGGCTCGGGAAGTGAAATAAATACCATTTGGAGGCATTTAATGTTCGAGCAAAAACGGCTGATTTTCGACAAAAGAGATAACACCCCCCCATTACGTCATGCTTCAGAAATGTGGAAAATGGTCCGTTTTCAAATGTTTTATTTTTGAACGTCAGTTCACATTTGTAGGTGGATCATCAGTGTTAGAGCTAAAATTAGCATGTTTAAAGTGATTTTCATGCTTCCAGGGGCCCAAAACACAAGATTTATGGAATGGTAAAAGTGCATGAAAATGGCCAATTTACTCACTCTGAGTTCTCAAAAAGGGTTTCTTCACCCCGGGAAGTTAATTAAATACCATTTGGAGGCATTTAATGTTCCAGCAAAAACGGCTGATTTTCGACAAAAGAGATAACACCCCCCCATTACGTCATGCTTCAGAAATGTGGAAAATGGTCCGTTTTCAAATGTTTTATTTTTGAAAGTCAGTTCACATTTGTAGGTGGATCATCAGTGTTAGAGCTAAAATTAGCATGTTTAAAGTGATTTTCATGCTTCCAGGGGCTCGGGAAGTGAAATAAATACCATTTGGAGGCATTCAATGTTCGAGCAAAAACGGCTGATTTTCGACAAAAGAGATAACACCCCCCCATTACGTCATGCTTCAGAAATGTGGAAAATGGTCCGTTTTCAAATGTTTTATTTTTGAACGTCAGTTCACATTTGTAGGTGGATCATCAGTGTTAGAGCTAAAATTAGCATGTTTAAAGTGATTTTCATGCTTCCAGGGGCCCAAAACACAAGATTTATGGAATGGTTAAAAGTGCATGAAAATGGCCAATTTACTCACTCTGAGTTCTCAAAAAGGGTTTCTTCACCCCGGGAAGTTAATTAAATACCATTTGGAGGCATTTAATGTTCGAGCAAAAACGGCAGATTTTCGACAAAAGAGATAACACCCCCCCATTACGTCATGCTTCAGAAATGTGGAAAATGGTCCGTTTTCAAATGTTTTATTTTTGAACGTCAGTTCACATTTGTAGGTGGATCATCAGTGTTAGAGCTAAAATTAGCATGTTTAAAGTGATTTTCATGCTTCCAGGGGCCCAAAACACAAGATTTATGGAATGGTTAAAAGTGCATGAAAATGGCCAATTTACTCACTCTGAGTTCTCAAAAAGGGTTTCTTCACCCCGGGAAGTTAATTAAATACCATTTGGAGGCATTTAATGTTCCAGCAAAAACGGCTGATTTTCGACAAAAGAGATAACACCCCCCCATTACGTCATGCTTCAGAAATGTGGAAAATGGTCCGTTTTCAAATGTTTTATTTTTGAACGTCAGTTCACATTTGTAGGTGGATCATCAGTGTTAGAGCTAAAATTAGCATGTTTAAAGTGATTTTCATGCTTCCAGGGGCTCGGGAAGTGAAATAAATACCATTTGGAGGCATTTAATGTTCGAGCAAAAACGGCTGATTTTCCACAAAAGAGATAACACCCCCCCATTACGTCATGCTTCAGAAATGTGGAAAATGGTCCGTTTTCAAATGTTTTATTTTTGAACGTCAGTTCACATTTGTAGGTTGGTCATCAGTGTTAGAGCTAAAATTAGCATGTTTAAAGTGATTTTCATGCTTCCAGGGGCTCAGGAAGTTAATTAAATACCATTTGGAGGCATTTAATGTTCGAGCAAAAATGGCTGATTTTCGACAAAAGAGATAACACCCCCCCATTACGTCATGCTTCAGAAATGTGAAAAATGGTCCGTTTTCAAATGTTTTATTTTTGAACGTCAGTTCACATTTGTAGGTGGATCATCAGTGTTAGAGCTAAAATTAGCATGTTTAAAGTGATTTTCATGCTTCCAGGGGCTCGGGAAGTTAATTAAATACCATTTGGAGGCATTTAATGTTCGAGCAAAAACGGCTGATTTTCGACAAAAGAGATAACACCCCCCCATTACGTCATGCTTCAGAAATGTGGAAAATGGTCCGTTTTCAAATGTTTTATTTTTGAACGTCAGTTCACATTTGTAGGTGGATCATCAGTGTTAGAGCTAAAATTAGCATGTTTAAAGTGATTTTCATGCTTCCAGGGGCTCGGGAAGTTAATTAAATACAATTTGGAGGCATTTAATGTTCGAGCAAAAACGGCTGATTTTCGACAAAAGAGATAACACCCCCCCATTACGTCATGCTTCAGAAATGTGGAAAATGGTCCGTTTTCAAATGTTTTATTTTTGAACATCAGTTCACATTTGTAGGTGGATCATCAGTGTTAGAGCTAAAATTAGCATGTTTAAAGTGATTTTCATGCTTCCAGGGGCTCGGGAAGTGAAATAAATACCATTTGGAGGCATTTAATGTTCGAGCAAAAACGGCTGATTTTCGACAAAAGAGATAACACCCCCCCATTACGTCATGCTTCAGAAATGTGGAAAATGGTCCGTTTTCAAATGTTTTATTTTTGAACGTCAGTTCACATTTGTAGGTGGATCATCAGTGTTAGAGCTAAAATTAGCATGTTTAAAGTGATTTTCATGCTTCTAGGGGCCCAAAACACAAGATTTATGGAATGGTAAAAGTGCATGAAAATGGCCAATTTACTCACTCTGAGTTCTCAAAAAGGGTTTCTTCACCCCGGGAAGTTAATTAAATACCATTTGGAGGCATTTAATGTTCCAGCAAAAACGGCTGATTTTCGACAAAAGAGATAACACCCCCCCATTACGTCATGCTTCAGAAATGTGGAAAATGGTCCGTTTTCAAATGTTTTATTTTTGAACGTCAGTTCACATTTGTAGGTGGATCATCAGTGTTAGAGCTAAAATTAGCATGTTTAAAGTGATTTTCATGCTTCCAGGGGCTCGGGAAGTGAAATAAATACCATTTGGAGGCATTCAATGTTCGAGCAAAAACGGCTGATTTTCGACAAAAGAGATAACACCCCCCCCCATTACGTCATGCTTCAGAAATGTGGAAAATGGTCCGTTTTCAAATGTTTTCTTTTTGAACGTCAGTTCACATTTGTAGGTGGATCATCAGTGTTAGAGCTAAAATTAGCATGTTTAAAGTGATTTTCATGCTTCCAGGGGCCCAAAACACAAGATTTATGGAATGGTTAAAAGTGCATGAAAATGGCCAATTTACTCACTCTGAGTTCTCAAAAAGGGTTTCTTCACCCCGGGAAGTTAATTAAATACCATTTGGAGGCATTTAATGTTCGAGCAAAAACGGCTGATTTTCGACAAAAGAGATAACACCCCCCCATTACGTCATGCTTCAGAAATGTGGAAAATGGTCCGTTTTCAAATGTTTTATTTTTGAACGTCAGTTCACATTTGTAGGTGGATCATCAGTGTTAGAGCTAAAATTAGCATGTTTAAAGTGATTTTCATGCTTCCAGGGGCCCAAAACACAAGATTTATGGAACGCTTAAAAGTGCATGAAAATGGCCAATTTACTCACTCTGAGTTCTCAAAAAGGGTTTCTTCACCCCGGGAAGTTAATTAAATACCATTTGGAGGCATTTAATGTTCCAGCAAAAACGGCTGATTTTCGACAAAAGAGATAACACCCCCCCATTACGTCATGCTTCAGAAATGTGGAAAATGGTCCGTTTTCAAATGTTTTATTTTTGAACGTCAGTTCACATTTGTAGGTGGATCATCAGTGTTAGAGCTAAAATTAGCATGTTTAAAGTGAATTTCATGCTTCCAGGGGCTCGGGAAGTTAATTAAATACCATTTGGAGGCATTTAATGTTCGAGCAAAAACGGCTGATTTTCGACAAAAGAGATAACACCCCCCCATTACGTCATGCTTCAGAAATGTGGAAAATGGTCCGTTTTCAAATGTTTTATTTTTGAACGTCAGTTCACATTTGAAGGTGGATCATCAGTGTTAGAGCTAAAATTAGCATGTTAAAAGTGGTTTTCATGCTTCCAGGGGCTCGGGAAGTTAATTAAATACCATTTGGAGGAATTTAATTTTCGAGCAAAAACGGCTGATTTTCGACAAAAGAGATAACACCCCCCCATTACGTCATGCTTCAGAAATGTGGAAAATGGTCCGTTTTCAAATGTTTTATTTTTGAACGTCAGTTCACATTTGTAGGTGGATCATCAGTGATAGAGCTAAAATTAGCATGTTTAAAGTGATTTTCATGCTTCCAGGGGCCCAAAACACAAGATTTATGGAATGGTTAAAAGTGCATGAAAATGGCCAATTTACTCACTCTGAGTTCTCAAAAAGGGTTTCTTCACCCCGGGAAGTTAATTAAATACCATTTGGAGGCATTTAATGTTCCAGCAAAAACGGCTGATTTTCGACAAAAGAGATAACACCCCCCCATTACGTCATGCTTCAGAAATGTGGAAAATGGTCCGTTTTCAAATGTTTTATTTTTGAACGTCAGTTCACATTTGTAGGTGGATCATCAGTGTTAGAGCTAAAATTAGCATGTTTAAAGTGATTTTCATACTTCCAGGGGCTCGGGAAGTTAATTAAATACCAGTTGGAGGCATTTAATGTTCGAGCAAAAACGGCTGATTTTCGACAAAAGAGATAACACCCCCCCATTACGTCATGCTTCAGAAATGTGGAAAATGGTCCGTTTTCAAATGTTTTATTTTTGAACGTCAGTTCACATTTGTAGGTGGATCATCAGTGTTAGAGCTAAAATTAGCATGTTTAAAGTGATTTTCATGCTTCCAGGGGCTCGGGAAGTTAATTAAATACCATTTAGAGGCATTTAATGTTCGAGCAAAAACGGCTGATTTTCGACAAAAGAGATAACACCCCCCCATTACGTCATGCTTCAGAAATGTGGAAAATGGTCCGTTTTCAAATGTTTTATTTTTGAACGTCAGTTCACATTTGTAGGTGGATCATCAGTGTTAGAGCTAACATTAGCATGTTTAAAGTGATTTTCATGCTTCCAGGGGCTTGGGAAGTTATTAAATACCATTTGGAGGCATTTAATGTTCGAGCAAAAACGGCTGATTTTCGACAAAAGAGATAACACCCCCCCCCCCATTACGTCATGCTTCAGAAATGTGGAAAATGGTCCGTTTTCAAATGTTTTATTTTTGAACGTCAGTTCACATTTGTAGGTGGATCATCAGTGTTAGAGCTAAAATTAGCATGTTTAAAGTGATTTTCATGCTTCCAGGGGCTCGGGAAGTTAATTAAATACCATTTGGAGGCGTTTAATGTTCGAGCAAAAACGGCTGATTTTCGACAAAAGAGATAACACCCCCCCATTACGTCATGCTTCAGAAATGTGGAAAATGGTCCGTTTTCAAATGTTTTATTTTTGAACGTCAGTTCACATTTGTAGGTGGATCATCAGTGTTAGAGCTAAAATTAGCATGTTTAAAGTGATTTTCATGCTTCCAGGGGCTCGGGAAGTTAATTAAATACCATTTGGAGGCATTTAATGTTCGAGCAAAAACGGCTGATTTTCGACAAAAGATATAACACCCCCCCATTACGTCATGCTTCAGAAATGTGGAAAATGGTCCGTTTTCAAATGTTTTATTTTTGAACGTCAGTTCACATTTGTAGGTGGATCATCAGTGTTAGAGCTAAAATTAGCATGTTTAAAGTGATTTTCATGCTTCCAGGGGCTCGGGAAGTTAATTAAATACCATTTGGAGGCATTTAATGTTCGAGCAAAAACGGCTGATTTTCGACAAAAGAGATAACACCCCCCCATTACGTCATGCTTCAGAAATGTGGAAAATGGTCCGTTTTCAAATGTTTTATTTTTGAACGTCAGTTCACATTTGTAGGTGGGTCATCAGTGTTAGAGCTAAAATTAGCATGTTTAAAGTGATTTTCATGCTTCCAGGGGCTCGGGAAGTGAAATAAATACCATTTGGAGGCATTTAATGTTCGAGCAAAAACGGCTGATTTTCGACAAAAGAGATAACACCCCCCATTACGTCATGCTTCAGAAATGTGGAAAATGGTCCATTTTCAAATGTTTTATTTTTGAACGTCAGTTCACATTTGTAGGTGGATCATCAGTGTTAGAGCTAAAATTAGCATGTTAAAAGTGATTTTCATGCTTCCAGGGGCCCAAAACACAAGATTTATGGAATGGTTAAAAGTGCATGAAAATGGCTAATTTACTCACTCTGAGTTCTCAAAAAGGGTTTCTTCACCCCGGGAAGTTAATTAAATACCATTTGGAGGCATTTAATGTTCCAGCAAAAACGGCTGATTTTCTACAAAAGAGATAACACCCCCCCATTACGTCATGCTTCAGAAATGTGGAAAATGGTCCGTTTTCAAATGTTTTATTTTTGAACGTCAGTTCACATTTGTAGGTGGATCATCAGTGTTAGAGCTAAAATTAGCATGTTTAAAGTGATTTTCATGCTTCCAGGGGCTCGGGAAGTGAAATAAATACCATTTGGAGGCATTTAATGTTCGAGCAAAAACGGCTGATTTTCGACAAAAGAGATAACACCCCCCCATTACGTCATGCTTCAGAAATGTGGAAAATGGTCCGTTTTCAAATGTTTTATTTTTGAACGTCAGTTCACATTTGTAGGTGGATCATCAGTGTTAGAGCTAAAATTAGCATGTTTAAAGTGATTTTCATGCTTCCAGGGGCCCAAAACACAAGATTTATGGAATGCTTAAAAGTGCATGAAAATGGCCAATTTACTCACTCTGAGTTCTCAAAAAGGGTTTCTTCACCCCGGGAAGTTAATTAAATACCATTTGGAGGCATTTAATGTTCGAGCAAAAACGGCTGATTTTCGACAAAAGAGATAACACCCCCCCCATTACGTCATGCTTCAGAAATGTGGAAAATGGTCCGTTTTCAAATGTTTTATTTTTGAACGTCAGTTCACATTTGTAGGTGGATCATCAGTGTTAGAGCTAAAATTAGCATGTTTAAAGTGATTTTCATGCTTCCAGGGGCTCGGGAAGTTAATTAAATACCATTTGGAGGCATTTAATGTTCGAGCAAAAACGGCTGATTTTCGACAAAAGAGATAACACCCCCCCATTACGTCATGCTTCAGAAATGTGGAAAATGGTCCGTTTTCAAATGTTTTATTTTTGAACGTCAGTTCACATTTGTAGGTTGGTCATCAGTGTTAGAGCTAAAATTAGCATGTTTAAAGTGATTTTCATGCTTCCAGGGGCTCAGGAAGTTAATTAAATACCATTTGGAGGCATTTAATGTTCGAGCAAAAACGGCTGATTTTCGACAAAAGAGATAACACCCCCCCATTACGTCATGCTTCAGAAATGTGGAAAATGGTCCGTTTTCAAATGTTTTATTTTTGAACGTCAGTTCACATTTGTAGGTGGATCATCAGTGTTAGAGCTAAAATTAGCATATTTAAAGTGATTTTCATGCTTCCAGGGGCTCGGGAAGTTAATTAAATACCATTTGGAGGCATTTAATGTTCGAGCAAAAACGGCTGATTTTCGACAAAAGAGATAACACCCCCCCATTACGTCATGCTTCAGAAATGTGGAAAATGGTCCGTTTTCAAATGTTTTATTTTTGAACGTCAGTTCACATTTGTAGGTGGATCATCAGTGTTAGAGCTAAAATTAGCATGTTTAAAGTGATTTTCATGCTTCCAGGGGCTCGGGAAGTTAATTAAATACAATTTGGAGGCATTTAATGTTCGAGCAAAAACGGCTGATTTTCGACAAAAGAGATAACACCCCCCCATTACGTCATGCTTCAGAAATGTGGAAAATGGTCCGTTTTCAAATGTTTTATTTTTGAACGTCAGTTCACATTTGTAGGTGGATCATCAGTGTTAGAGCTAAAATTAGCATGTTTAAAGTGATTTTCATGCTTCCAGGGGCTCGGGAAGTGAAATAAATACCATTTGGAGGCATTCAATGTTCGAGCAAAAACGGCTGATTTTCGACAAAAGAGATAACACCCCCCCATTACGTCATGCTTCAGAAATGTGGAAAATGGTCCGTTTTCAAATGTTTTATTTTTGAACGTCAGTTCACATTTGTAGGTGGATCATCAGTGTTAGAGCTAAAATTAGCATGTTTAAAGTGATTTTCATGCTTCCAGGGGCCCAAAACACAAGATTTATGGAATGGTTAAAAGTGCATGAAAATGGCCAATTTACTCACTCTGAGTTCTCAAAAAGGGTTTCTTCACCCCGGGAAGTTAATTAAATACCATTTGGAGGCATTTAATGTTCCAGCAAAAACGGCTGATTTTCGACAAAAGAGATAACACCCCCCCATTACGTCATGCTTCAGAAATGTGGAAAATGGTCCGTTTTCAAATGTTTTATTTTTGAACGTCAGTTCACATTTGTAGGTGGATCATCAGTGTTAGAGCTAAAATTAGCATGTTTAAAGTGATTTTCATGCTTCCAGGGGCTCGGGAAGTTAATTAAATACCAGTTGGAGGCATTTAATGTTCGAGCAAAAACGGCTGATTTTCGACAAAAGAGATAACACCCCCCCCATTACGTCATGCTTCAGAAATGTGGAAAATGGTCCGTTTTCAAATGTTTTATTTTTGAACGTCAGTTCACATTTGTAGGTGGATCATCAGTGTTAGAGCTAAAATTAGCATGTTTAAAGTGATTTTCATGCTTCCAGGGGCTCGGGAAGTTAATTAAATACCATTTGGAGGCATTTAATGTTCGAGCAAAAACGGCTGATTTTCGACAAAAGAGATAACACCCCCCCATTACGTCATGCTTCAGAAATGTGGAAAATGGTCCGTTTTCAAATGTTTTATTTTTGAACGTCAGTTCACATTTGTAGGTGGATCATCAGTGTTAGAGCTAACATTAGCATGTTTAAAGTGATTTTCATGCTTCCAGGGGCTCGGGAAGTTATTAAATACCATTTGGAGGCATTTAATGTTCGAGCAAAAACGGCTGATTTTCGACAAAAGAGATAACACCCCCCCCATTACGTCATGCTTCAGAAATGTGGAAAATGGTCCGTTTTCAAATGTTTTATTTTTGAACGTCAGTTCACATTTGTAGGTGGATCATCAGTGTTAGAGCTAAAATTAGCATGTTTAAAGTGATTTTCATGCTTCCAGGGGCTCGGGAAGTTAATTAAATACCATTTGGAGGCATTTAATGTTCGAGCAAAAACGGCTGATTTTCGACAAAAGAGATAACACCCCCCCATTACGTCATGCTTCAGAAATGTGGAAAATGGTCCGTTTTCAAATGTTTTATTTTTGAACGTCAGTTCACATTTGTAGGTGGATCATCAGTGTTAGAGCTAAAATTAGCATGTTTAAAGTGATTTTCATGCTTCCAGGGGCTCGGGAAGTTAATTAAATACCATTTGGAGGCATTTAATGTTCGAGCAAAAACGGCTGATTCTCGACAAAAGATATAACACCCCCCCATTACGTCATGCTTCAGAAATGTGGAAAATGGTCCGTTTTCAAATGTTTTATTTTTGAACGTCAGTTCACATTTGTAGGTGGATCATCAGTGTTAGAGCTAAAATTAGCATGTTTAAAGTGATTTTCATGCTTCCAGGGGCTCGGGAAGTTAATTAAATACCATTTGGAGGCATTTAATGTTCGAGCAAAAACGGCTGATTTTCGACAAAAGAGATAACACCCCCCCATTACGTCATGCTTCAGAAATGTGGAAAATGGTCCGTTTTCAAATGTTTTATTTTTGAACGTCAGTTCACATTTGTAGGTTGGATCATCAGTGTTAGAGCTAAAATTAGCATGTTTAAAGTGATTTTCATGCTTCCAGGGGCCCAAAACACAAGATTTATGGAATGGTTAAAAGTGCATGAAAATGGCTAATTTACTCACTCTGAGTTCTCAAAAAGGGTTTCTTCACCCCGGGAAGTTAATTAAATACCATTTGGAGGCATTTAATGTTCCAGCAAAAACGGCTGATTTTCGACAAAAGAGATAACACCCCCCCATTACGTCATGCTTCAGAAATGTGGAAAAGGGTCAGTTTTCAAATGTTTTATTTTTGAACGTCAGTTCACATTTGTAGGTGGATCATCAGTGTTAGAGCTAAAATTAGCATGTTTAAAGTGATTTTCATGCTTCCAGGGGCTCGGGAAGTGAAATAAATACCATTTGGAGGCATTTAATGTTCGAGCAAAAACGGCTGATTTTCGACAAAAGAGATAACACCCCCCCATTACGTCATGCTTCAGAAATGTGGAAAATGGTCCGTTTTCAAATGTTTTATTTTTGAACGTCAGTTCACATTTGTAGGTGGATCATCAGTGTTAGAGCTAAAATTAGCATGTTTAAAGTGATTTTCATGCTTCCAGGGGCCCAAAACACAAGATTTATGGAATGGTTAAAAGTGCATGAAAATGGCCAATTTACTCACTCTGAGTTCTCAAAAAGGGTTTCTTCACCCCGGGAAGTTAATTAAATACCATTTGGAGGCATTTAATGTTCGAGCAAAAACGGCTGATTTTCGACAAAAGAGATAACACCCCCCCATTACGTCATGCTTCAGAAATGTGGAAAATGGTCCGTTTTCAAATGTTTTATTTTTGAACGTCAGTTCACATTTGTAGGTGGATCATCAGTGTTAGAGCTAAAATTAGCATGTTTAAAGTGATTTTCATGCTTCCAGGGGCTCGGGAAGTTAATTAAATACCATTTGGAGGCATTTAATGTTCGAGCAAAAACGGCTGATTTTCGACAAAAGAGATAACACCCCCCCCATTACGTCATGCTTCAGAAATGTGGAAAATGGTCCGTTTTCAAATGTTTTATTTTTGAACGTCAGTTCACATTTGTAGGTGGATCATCAGTGTTAGAGCTAAAATTAGCATGTTTAAAGTGATTTTCATGCTTCCAGGGGCTCGGGAAGTTAATTAAATACCATTTGGAGGCATTTAATGTTCGAGCAAAAACGGCTGATTTTCGACAAAAGAGATAACACCCCCCCATTACGTCATGCTTCAGAAATGTGGAAAATGGTCCGTTTTCAAATGTTTTATTTTTGAACGTCAGTTCACATTTGTAGGTGGATCATCAGTGTTAGAGCTAAAATTAGCATGTTTAAAGTGATTTTCATGCTTCCAGGGGCCCAAAACACAAGATTTATGGAATGGTTAAAAGTGCATGAAAATGGCCAATTTACTCATTCTGAGTTCTCAAAAAGGGTTTCTTCACCCCGGGAAGTTAATTAAATACCATTTGGAGGCATTTAATGTTCGAGCAAAAACGGCTGATTTTCGACAAAAGAGATAACACCCCCCCATGACGTCATGCTTCAGAAATGTGGAAAATGGTCCGTTTTCAAATGTTTTATTTTTGAACGTCAGTTCACATTTGTAGGTGGATCATCAGTGTTAGAGCTAAAATTAGCATGTTTAAAGTGATTTTCATGCTTCCAGGGGCCCAAAACACAAGATTTATGGAATGGTTAAAAGTGCATGAAAATGGCCAATTTACTCACTCTGAGTTCTCAAAAAGGGTTTCTTCACCCCGGGAAGTTAATTAAATACCATTTGGAGGCATTTAATGTTCGAGCAAAAACGGCTGATTTTCGACAAAAGAGATAACACCCCCCCATTACGTCATGCTTCAGAAATGTGGAAAATGGTCCGTTTTCAAATGTTTTATTTTTGAACGTCAGTTCACATTTGTAGGTGGATCATCAGTGTTAGAGCTAAAATTTGCATGTTTAAAGTGATTTTCATGCTTCCAGGGGCTCGGGAAGTTAATTAAATACCATTTGGAGGCATTTAATGTTCGAGCAAAAACGGCTGATTTTCGACAAAAGAGATAACACCCCCCCATTACGTCATGCTTCAGAAATGTGGAAAATGGTCCCTTTTCAAATGTTTTATTTTTGAACGTCAGTTCACATTTGTAGGTGGATCATCAGTGTTAGAGCTAAAATTAGCATGTTTAAAGTGATTTTCATGCTTCCAGGGGCCCAAAACACAAGATTTATGGAATGGTTAAAAGGGCATGAAAATGGCCAATTTACTCACTCTGAGTTCTCAAAAAGGGTTTCTTCACCCCGGGAAGTTAATTAAATACCATTTGGATGCATTTAATGTTCGAGCAAAAACGGCTGATTTTCGACAAAAGAGATAACACCCCCCCATTACGTCATGCTTCAGGAATGTGGAAAATGGTCCGTTTTCAAATGTTTTATTTTTGAACGTCCGTTCACATTTGTAGGTGGGTCATCAGTGTTAGAGCTAAAATTAGCATGTTTAAAGTGATTTTCATGCTTCCAGGGGCTCGGGAAGTGAAATAAATACCATTTGGAGGCATTTAATGTTCGAGCAAAAACGGCTGATTTTCGACAAAAGAGATAACACCCCCCCATTACGTCATGCTTCAGAAATGTGGAAAATGGTCCTTTTTCAAATGTTTTATTTTTGAACGTCAGTTCACATTTGTAGGTGGATCATCAGTGTTAGAGCTAAAATTAGCATGTTTAAAGTGATTTTCATGCTTCCAGGGGCCCAAAACACAAGATTTATGGAATGGTTAAAAGTGCATGAAAATGGCCAATTTACTCACTCTGAGTTCTCAAAAAGGGTTTCTTCACCCCGGGAAGTTAATTAAATACCATTTGGAGGCATTTAATGTTCGAGCAAAAACGGCTGATTTTCGACAAAAGAGATAACACCCCCCCATTACTTCATGCTTCAGAAATGTGGAAAATGGTCCGTTTTCAAATGTTTTATTTTTGAACGTCAGTTCACATTTGTAGGTGGATCATCAGTGTTAGAGCTAAAATTAGCATGTTTAAAGTGATTTTCATGCTTCCAGGGGCTCGGGAAGTTAATTAAATACCATTTGGAGGCATTTAATGTTCGAGCAAAAACGGCTGATTTTCGACAAAAGAGATAACACCCCCCCATTACGTCATGCTTCAGAAATGTGGAAAATGGTCCGTTTTCAAATGTTTTATTTTTGAACGTCAGTTCACATTTGTAGGTTGGTCATCAGTGTTAGAGCTAAAATTAGCATGTTTAAAGTGATTTTCATGCTTCCAGGGGCTCAGGAAGTTAATTAAATACCATTTGGAGGCATTTAATGTTCGAGCAAAAACGGCTGATTTTCGACAAAAGAGATAACACCCCCCCATTACGTCATGCTTCAGAAATGTGGAAAATGGTCCGTTTTCAAATGTTTTATTTTTGAACGTCAGTTCACATTTGTAGGTGGATCATCAGTGTTAGAGCTAAAATTAGCATATTTAAAGTGATTTTCATGCTTCCAGGGGCTCGGGAAGTTAATTAAATACCATTTGGAGGCATTTAATGTTCGAGCAAAAACGGCTGATTTTCGACAAAAGAGATAACACCCCCCCATTACGTCATGCTTCAGAAATGTGGAAAATGGTCCGTTTTCAAATGTTTTATTTTTGAACGTCAGTTCACATTTGTAGGTGGATCATCAGTGTTAGAGCTAAAATTAGCATGTTTAAAGTGATTTTCATGCTTCCAGGGGCTCGGGAAGTTAATTAAATACAATTTGGAGGCATTTAATGTTCGAGCAAAAACGGCTGATTTTCGACAAAAGAGATAACACCCCCCCATTACGTCATGCTTCAGAAATGTGGAAAATGGTCCGTTTTCAAATGTTTTATTTTTGAACGTCAGTTCACATTTGTAGGTGGATCATCAGTGTTAGAGCTAAAATTAGCATGTTTAAAGTGATTTTCATGCTTCCAGGGGCTCGGGAAGTGAAATAAATACCATTTGGAGGCATTCAATGTTCGAGCAAAAACGGCTGATTTTCGACAAAAGAGATAACACCCCCCCATTACGTCATGCTTCAGAAATGTGGAAAATGGTCCGTTTTCAAATGTTTTATTTTTGAACGTCAGTTCACATTTGTAGGTGGATCATCAGTGTTAGAGCTAAAATTAGCATGTTTAAAGTGATTTTCATGCTTCCAGGGGCCCAAAACACAAGATTTATGGAATGGTTAAAAGTGCATGAAAATGGCCAATTTACTCACTCTGAGTTCTCAAAAAGGGTTTCTTCACCCCGGGAAGTTAATTAAATACCATTTGGAGGCATTTAATGTTCGAGCAAAAACGGCTGATTTTCGACAAAAGAGATAACACCCCCCCATTACGTCATGCTTCAGAAATGTGGAAAATGGTCCGTTTTCAAATGTTTTATTTTTGAACGTCAGTTCACATTTGTAGGTGGATCGTCAGTGTTAGAGCTAAAATTAGCATGTTTAAAGTGATTTTCATGCTTCCAGGGGCCCAAAACACAAGATTTATGGAACGCTTAAAAGTGCATGAAAATGGCCAATTTACTCACTCTGAGTTCTCAAAAAGGGTTTCTTCACCCCGGGAAGTTAATTAAATACCATTTGGAGGCATTTAATGTTCCAGCAAAAACGGCTGATTTTCGACAAAAGAGATAACACCCCCCCATTACGTCATGCTTCAGAAATGTGGAAAATGGTCCGTTTTCAAATGTTTTATTTTTGAACGTCAGTTCACATTTGTAGGTGGATCATCAGTGTTAGAGCTAAAATTAGCATGTTTAAAGTGATTTTCATGCTTCCAGGGGCTCGGGAAGTTAATTAAATACCAGTTGGAGGCATTTAATGTTCGAGCAAAAACGGCTGATTTTCGACAAAAGAGATAACACCCCCCCATTACGTCATGCTTCAGAAATGTGGAAAATGGTCCGTTTTCAAATGTTTTATTTTTGAACGTCAGTTCACATTTGTAGGTGGATCATCAGTGTTAGAGCTAAAATTAGCATGTTTAAAGTGATTTTCATGCTTCCAGGGGCTCGGGAAGTTAATTAAATACCATTTGGAGGCATTTAATGTTCGAGCAAAAACGGCTGATTTTCGACAAAAGAGATAACACCCCCCCATTACGTCATGCTTCAGAAATGTGGAAAATGGTCCGTTTTCAAATGTTTTATTTTTGAACGTCAGTTCACATTTGTAGGTGGATCATCAGTGTTAGAGCTAACATTAGCATGTTTAAAGTGATTTTCATGCTTCCAGGGGCTCGGGAAGTTATTAAATACCATTTGGAGGCATTTAATGTTCGAGCAAAAACGGCTGATTTTCGACAAAAGAGATAACACCCCCCCCATTACGTCATGCTTCAGAAATGTGGAAAATGGTCCGTTTTCAAATGTTTTATTTTTGAACGTCAGTTCACATTTGTAGGTGGATCATCAGTGTTAGAGCTAACATTAGCATGTTTAAAGTGATTTTCATGCTTCCAGGGGCTTGGGAAGTTATTAAATACCATTTGGAGGCATTTAATGTTCGAGCAAAAACGGCTGATTTTCGACAAAAGAGATAACACCCCCCCCCCCATTACGTCATGCTTCAGAAATGTGGAAAATGGTCCGTTTTCAAATGTTTTATTTTTGA
Organism: Lissotriton vulgaris; assembly: GCF_964263255.1. Taxonomy (NCBI): domain Eukaryota; kingdom Metazoa; phylum Chordata; class Amphibia; order Caudata; family Salamandridae; genus Lissotriton; species Lissotriton vulgaris. Next base: position 322,009 of record NW_028246448.1, on the reverse strand, counting down.
ACGTCAGTTCACATTTGTAGGTGGATCATCAGTGTTAGAGCTAAAATTAGCATGTTTAAAGTGATTTTCATGCTTCCAGGGGCTCGGGAAGTTAATTAAATACCATTTGGAGGCGTTTAATGTTCGAGCAAAAACGGCTGATTTTCGACAAAAGAGATAACACCCCCCCATTACGTCATGCTTCAGAAATGTGGAAAATGGTCCGTTTTCAAATGTTTTATTTTTGAACGTCAGTTCACATTTGTAGGTGGATCATCAGTGTTAGAGCTAAAATTAGCATGTTTAAAGTGATTTTCATGCTTCCAGGGGCTCGGGAAGTTAATTAAATACCATTTGGAGGCATTTAATGTTCGAGCAAAAACGGCTGATTTTCGACAAAAGATATAACACCCCCCCATTACGTCATGCTTCAGAAATGTGGAAAATGGTCCGTTTTCAAATGTTTTATTTTTGAACGTCAGTTCACATTTGTAGGTGGATCATCAGTGTTAGAGCTAAAATTAGCATGTTTAAAGTGATTTTCATGCTTCCAGGGGCTCGGGAAGTTAATTAAATACCATTTGGAGGCATTTAATGTTCGAGCAAAAACGGCTGATTTTCGACAAAAGAGATAACACCCCCCCATTACGTCATGCTTCAGAAATGTGGAAAATGGTCCGTTTTCAAATGTTTTATTTTTGAACGTCAGTTCACATTTGTAGGTGGATCATCAGTGTTAGAGCTAAAATTAGCATGTTTAAAGTGATTTTCATGCTTCCAGGGGCCCAAAACACAAGATTTATGGAATGGTTAAAAGTGCATGAAAATGGCTAATTTACTCACTCTGAGTTCTCAAAAAGGGTTTCTTCACCCCGGGAAGTTAATTAAATACCATTTGGAGGCATTTAATGTTCCAGCAAAAACGGCTGATTTTCTACAAAAGAGATAACACCCCCCCATTACGTCATGCTTCAGAAATGTGGAAAATGGTCCGTTTTCAAATGTTTTATTTTTGAACGTCAGTTCACATTTGTAGGTGGATCATCAGTGTTAGAGCTAAAATTAGCATGTTTAAAGTGATTTTCATGCTTCCAGGGGCTCGGGAAGTGAAATAAATACCATTTGGAGGCATTTAATGTTCGAGCAAAAACGGCTGATTTTCGACAAAAGAGATAACACCCCCCCATTACGTCATGCTTCAGAAATGTGGAAAATGGTCCGTTTTCAAATGTTTTATTTTTGAACGTCAGTTCACATTTGTAGGTGGATCATCAGTGTTAGAGCTAAAATTAGCATGTTTAAAGTGATTTTCATGCTTCCAGGGGCCCAAAACACAAGATTTATGGAATGCTTAAAAGTGCATGAAAATGGCCAATTTACTCACTCTGAGTTCTCAAAAAGGGTTTCTTCACCCCGGGAAGTTAATTAAATACCATTTGGAGGCATTTAATGTTCGAGCAAAAACGGCTGATTTTCGACAAAAGAGATAACACCCCCCCCATTACGTCATGCTTCAGAAATGTGGAAAATGGTCCGTTTTCAAATGTTTTATTTTTGAACGTCAGTTCACATTTGTAGGTGGATCATCAGTGTTAGAGCTAAAATTAGCATGTTTAAAGTGATTTTCATGCTTCCAGGGGCTCGGGAAGTTAATTAAATACCATTTGGAGGCATTTAATGTTCGAGCAAAAACGGCTGATTTTCGACAAAAGAGATAACACCCCCCCATTACGTCATGCTTCAGAAATGTGGAAAATGGTCCGTTTTCAAATGTTTTATTTTTGAACGTCAGTTCACATTTGTAGGTTGGTCATCAGTGTTAGAGCTAAAATTAGCATGTTTAAAGTGATTTTCATGCTTCCAGGGGCTCAGGAAGTTAATTAAATACCATTTGGAGGCATTTAATGTTCGAGCAAAAACGGCTGATTTTCGACAAAAGAGATAACACCCCCCCATTACGTCATGCTTCAGAAATGTGGAAAATGGTCCGTTTTCAAATGTTTTATTTTTGAACGTCAGTTCACATTTGTAGGTGGATCATCAGTGTTAGAGCTAAAATTAGCATATTTAAAGTGATTTTCATGCTTCCAGGGGCTCGGGAAGTTAATTAAATACCATTTGGAGGCATTTAATGTTCGAGCAAAAACGGCTGATTTTCGACAAAAGAGATAACACCCCCCCATTACGTCATGCTTCAGAAATGTGGAAAATGGTCCGTTTTCAAATGTTTTATTTTTGAACGTCAGTTCACATTTGTAGGTGGATCATCAGTGTTAGAGCTAAAATTAGCATGTTTAAAGTGATTTTCATGCTTCCAGGGGCTCGGGAAGTTAATTAAATACAATTTGGAGGCATTTAATGTTCGAGCAAAAACGGCTGATTTTCGACAAAAGAGATAACACCCCCCCATTACGTCATGCTTCAGAAATGTGGAAAATGGTCCGTTTTCAAATGTTTTATTTTTGAACGTCAGTTCACATTTGTAGGTGGATCATCAGTGTTAGAGCTAAAATTAGCATGTTTAAAGTGATTTTCATGCTTCCAGGGGCTCGGGAAGTGAAATAAATACCATTTGGAGGCATTCAATGTTCGAGCAAAAACGGCTGATTTTCGACAAAAGAGATAACACCCCCCCATTACGTCATGCTTCAGAAATGTGGAAAATGGTCCGTTTTCAAATGTTTTATTTTTGAACGTCAGTTCACATTTGTAGGTGGATCATCAGTGTTAGAGCTAAAATTAGCATGTTTAAAGTGATTTTCATGCTTCCAGGGGCCCAAAACACAAGATTTATGGAATGGTTAAAAGTGCATGAAAATGGCCAATTTACTCACTCTGAGTTCTCAAAAAGGGTTTCTTCACCCCGGGAAGTTAATTAAATACCATTTGGAGGCATTTAATGTTCGAGCAAAAACGGCTGATTTTCGACAAAAGAGATAACACCCCCCCATTACGTCATGCTTCAGAAATGTGGAAAATGGTCCGTTTTCAAATGTTTTATTTTTGAACGTCAGTTCACATTTGTAGGTGGATCATCAGTGTTAGAGCTAAAATTAGCATGTTTAAAGTGATTTTCATGCTTCCAGGGGCCCAAAACACAGGATTTATGGAACGCTTAAAAGTGCATGAAAATGGCCAATTTACTCACTCTGAGTTCTCAAAAAGGGTTTCTTCACCCCGGGAAGTTAATTAAATACCATTTGGAGGCATTTAATGTTCCAGCAAAAACGGCTGATTTTCGACAAAAGAGATAACACCCCCCCATTACGTCATGCTTCAGAAATGTGGAAAATGGTCCGTTTTCAAATGTTTTATTTTTGAACGTCAGTTCACATTTGTAGGTGGATCATCAGTGTTAGAGCTAAAATTAGCATGTTTAAAGTGATTTTCATGCTTCCAGGGGCTCGGGAAGTTAATTAAATACCATTTGGAGGCATTTAATGTTCGAGCAAAAACGGCTGATTTTCGACAAAAGAGATAACACCCCCCCATTACGTCATGCTTCAGAAATGTGGAAAATGGTCCGTTTTCAAATGTTTTATTTTTGAACGTCAGTTCACATTTGAAGGTGGATCATCAGTGTTAGAGCTAAAATTAGCATGTTTAAAGTGATTTTCATGCTTCCAGGGGCTCGGGAAGTTAATTAAATACCATTTGGAGGCATTTAATGTTCGAGCAAAAACGGCTGATTTTCGACAAAAGAGATAACACCCCCCCATTACGTCATGCTTCAGAAATGTGGAAAATGGTCCGTTTTCAAATGTTTTATTTTTGAACGTCAGTTCACATTTGTAGGTGGATCATCAGTGTTAGAGCTAAAATTAGCATGTTAAAAGTGGTTTTCATGCTTCCAGGGGCTCGGGAAGTTAATTAAATACCATTTGGAGGCATTTAATTTTCGAGCAAAAACGGCTGATTTTCGACAAAAGAAATAACACCCCCCCATTACGTCATGCTTCAGAAATGTGGAAAATGGTCCGTTTTCAAATGTTTTATTTTTGAACGTCAGTTCACATTTGTAGGTGGATCATCAGTGATAGAGCTAAAATTAGCATGTTTAAAGTGATTTTCATGCTTCCAGGGGCCCAAAACACAAGATTTATGGAATGGTTAAAAGTGCATGAAAATGGCCAATTTACTCACTCTGAGTTCTCAAAAAGGGTTTCTTCACCCCGGGAAGTTAATTAAATACCATTTGGAGGCATTTAATGTTCCAGCAAAAACGGCTGATTTTCGACAAAAGAGATAACACCCCCCCATTACGTCATGCTTCAGAAATGTGGAAAATGGTCCGTTTTCAAATGTTTTATTTTTGAACGTCAGTTCACATTTGTAGGTGGATCATCAGTGTTAGAGCTAAAATTAGCATGTTTAAAGTGATTTTCATGCTTCCAGGGGCTCGGGAAGTTAATTAAATACCAGTTGGAGGCATTTAATGTTCGAGCAAAAACGGCTGATTTTCGACAAAAGAGATAACACCCCCCCCATTACGTCATGCTTCAGAAATGTGGAAAATGGTCCGTTTTCAAATGTTTTATTTTTGAACGTCAGTTCACATTTGTAGGTGGATCATCAGTGTTAGAGCTAAAATTAGCATGTTTAAAGTGATTTTCATGCTTCCAGGGGCTCGGGAAGTTAATTAAATACCATTTGGAGGCATTTAATGTTCGAGCAAAAACGGCTGATTTTCGACAAAAGAGATAACACCCCCCCATTACGTCATGCTTCAGAAATGTGGAAAATGGTCCGTTTTCAAATGTTTTATTTTTGAACGTCAGTTCACATTTGTAGGTGGATCATCAGTGTTAGAGCTAACATTAGCATGTTTAAAGTGATTTTCATGCTTCCAGGGGCTCGGGAAGTTATTAAATACCATTTGGAGGCATTTAATGTTCGAGCAAAAACGGCTGATTTTCGACAAAAGAGATAACACCCCCCCCATTACGTCATGCTTCAGAAATGTGGAAAATGGTCCGTTTTCAAATGTTTTATTTTTGAACGTCAGTTCACATTTGTAGGTGGATCATCAGTGTTAGAGCTAAAATTAGCATGTTTAAAGTGATTTTCATGCTTCCAGGGGCTCGGGAAGTTAATTAAATACCATTTGGAGGCATTTAATGTTCGAGCAAAAACGGCTGATTTTCGACAAAAGAGATAACACCCCCCCATTACGTCATGCTTCAGAAATGTGGAAAATGGTCCGTTTTCAAATGTTTTATTTTTGAACGTCAGTTCACATTTGTAGGTGGATCATCAGTGTTAGAGCTAAAATTAGCATGTTTAAAGTGATTTTCATGCTTCCAGGGGCTCGGGAAGTTAATTAAATACCATTTGGAGGCATTTAATGTTCGAGCAAAAACGGCTGATTCTCGACAAAAGATATAACACCCCCCCATTACGTCATGCTTCAGAAATGTGGAAAATGGTCCGTTTTCAAATGTTTTATTTTTGAACGTCAGTTCACATTTGTAGGTGGATCATCAGTGTTAGAGCTAAAATTAGCATGTTTAAAGTGATTTTCATGCTTCCAGGGGCTCGGGAAGTTAATTAAATACCATTTGGAGGCATTTAATGTTCGAGCAAAAACGGCTGATTTTCGACAAAAGAGATAACACCCCCCCATTACGTCATGCTTCAGAAATGTGGAAAATGGTCCGTTTTCAAATGTTTTATTTTTGAACGTCAGTTCACATTTGTAGGTGGGTCATCAGTGTTAGAGCTAAAATTAGCATGTTTAAAGTGATTTTCATGCTTCCAGGGGCTCGGGAAGTGAAATAAATACCATTTGGAGGCATTTAATGTTCGAGCAAAAACGGCTGATTTTCGACAAAAGAGATAACACCCCCCCATTACGTCATGCTTCAGAAATGTGGAAAATGGTCCGTTTTCAAATGTTTTATTTTTGAACGTCAGTTCACATTTGTAGGTGGATCATCAGTGTTAGAGCTAAAATTAGCATGTTTAAAGTGATTTTCATGCTTCCAGGGGCCCAAAACACAAGATTTATGGAATGGTTAAAAGTGCATGAAAATGGCTAATTTACTCACTCTGAGTTCTCAAAAAGGGTTTCTTCACCCCGGGAAGTTAATTAAATACCATTTGGAGGCATTTAATGTTCCAGCAAAAACGGCTGATTTTCGACAAAAGAGATAACACCCCCCCATTACGTCATGCTTCAGAAATGTGGAAAAGGGTCAGTTTTCAAATGTTTTATTTTTGAACGTCAGTTCACATTTGTAGGTGGATCATCAGTGTTAGAGCTAAAATTAGCATGTTTAAAGTGATTTTCATGCTTCCAGGGGCTCGGGAAGTGAAATAAATACCATTTGGAGGCATTTAATGTTCGAGCAAAAACGGCTGATTTTCGACAAAAGAGATAACACCCCCCCATTACGTCATGCTTCAGAAATGTGGAAAATGGTCCGTTTTCAAATGTTTTATTTTTGAACGTCAGTTCACATTTGTAGGTGGATCATCAGTGTTAGAGCTAAAATTAGCATGTTTAAAGTGATTTTCATGCTTCCAGGGGCCCAAAACACAAGATTTATGGAATGGTTAAAAGTGCATGAAAATGGCCAATTTACTCACTCTGAGTTCTCAAAAAGGGTTTCTTCACCCCGGGAAGTTAATTAAATACCATTTGGAGGCATTTAATGTTCGAGCAAAAACGGCTGATTTTCGACAAAAGAGATAACACCCCCCCATTACGTCATGCTTCAGAAATGTGGAAAATGGTCCGTTTTCAAATGTTTTATTTTTGAACGTCAGTTCACATTTGTAGGTGGATCATCAGTGTTAGAGCTAAAATTAGCATGTTTAAAGTGATTTTCATGCTTCCAGGGGCTCGGGAAGTTAATTAAATACCATTTGGAGGCATTTAATGTTCGAGCAAAAACGGCTGATTTTCGACAAAAGAGATAACACCCCCCCCATTACGTCATGCTTCAGAAATGTGGAAAATGGTCCGTTTTCAAATGTTTTATTTTTGAACGTCAGTTCACATTTGTAGGTGGATCATCAGTGTTAGAGCTAAAATTAGCATGTTTAAAGTGATTTTCATGCTTCCAGGGGCTCGGGAAGTTAATTAAATACCATTTGGAGGCATTTAATGTTCGAGCAAAAACGGCTGATTTTCGACAAAAGAGATAACACCCCCCCATTACGTCATGCTTCAGAAATGTGGAAAATGGTCCGTTTTCAAATGTTTTATTTTTGAACGTCAGTTCACATTTGTAGGTGGATCATCAGTGTTAGAGCTAAAATTAGCATGTTTAAAGTGATTTTCATGCTTCCAGGGGCCCAAAACACAAGATTTATGGAATGGTTAAAAGTGCATGAAAATGGCCAATTTACTCACTCTGAGTTCTCAAAAAGGGTTTCTTCACCCCGGGAAGTTAATTAAATACCATTTGGAGGCATTTAATGTTCGAGCAAAAACGGCTGATTTTCGACAAAAGAGATAACACCCCCCCATGACGTCATGCTTCAGAAATGTGGAAAATGGTCCGTTTTCAAATGTTTTATTTTTGAACGTCAGTTCACATTTGTAGGTGGATCATCAGTGTTAGAGCTAAAATTAGCATGTTTAAAGTGATTTTCATGCTTCCAGGGGCCCAAAACACAAGATTTATGGAATGGTTAAAAGTGCATGAAAATGGCCAATTTACTCACTCTGAGTTCTCAAAAAGGGTTTCTTCACCCCGGGAAGTTAATTAAATACCATTTGGAGGCATTTAATGTTCGAGCAAAAACGGCTGATTTTCGACAAAAGAGATAACACCCCCCCATTACGTCATGCTTCAGAAATGTGGAAAATGGTCCGTTTTCAAATGTTTTATTTTTGAACGTCAGTTCACATTTGTAGGTGGATCATCAGTGTTAGAGCTAAAATTTGCATGTTTAAAGTGATTTTCATGCTTCCAGGGGCTCGGGAAGTTAATTAAATACCATTTGGAGGCATTTAATGTTCGAGCAAAAACGGCTGATTTTCGACAAAAGAGATAACACCCCCCCATTACGTCATGCTTCAGAAATGTGGAAAATGGTCCCTTTTCAAATGTTTTATTTTTGAACGTCAGTTCACATTTGTAGGTGGATCATCAGTGTTAGAGCTAAAATTAGCATGTTTAAAGTGATTTTCATGCTTCCAGGGGCCCAAAACACAAGATTTATGGAATGGTTAAAAGGGCATGAAAATGGCCAATTTACTCACTCTGAGTTCTCAAAAAGGGTTTCTTCACCCCGGGAAGTTAATTAAATACCATTTGGATGCATTTAATGTTCGAGCAAAAACGGCTGATTTTCGACAAAAGAGATAACACCCCCCCATTACGTCATGCTTCAGGAATGTGGAAAATGGTCCGTTTTCAAATGTTTTATTTTTGAACGTCCGTTCACATTTGTAGGTGGGTCATCAGTGTTAGAGCTAAAATTAGCATGTTTAAAGTGATTTTCATGCTTCCAGGGGCTCGGGAAGTGAAATAAATACCATTTGGAGGCATTTAATGTTCGAGCAAAAACGGCTGATTTTCGACAAAAGAGATAACACCCCCCCATTACGTCATGCTTCAGAAATGTGGAAAATGGTCCTTTTTCAAATGTTTTATTTTTGAACGTCAGTTCACATTTGTAGGTGGATCATCAGTGTTAGAGCTAAAATTAGCATGTTTAAAGTGATTTTCATGCTTCCAGGGGCCCAAAACACAAGATTTATGGAATGGTTAAAAGTGCATGAAAATGGCCAATTTACTCACTCTGAGTTCTCAAAAAGGGTTTCTTCACCCCGGGAAGTTAATTAAATACCATTTGGAGGCATTTAATGTTCGAGCAAAAACGGCTGATTTTCGACAAAAGAGATAACACCCCCCCATTACTTCATGCTTCAGAAATGTGGAAAATGGTCCGTTTTCAAATGTTTTATTTTTGAACGTCAGTTCACATTTGTAGGTGGATCATCAGTGTTAGAGCTAAAATTAGCATGTTTAAAGTGATTTTCATGCTTCCAGGGGCTCGGGAAGTTAATTAAATACCATTTGGAGGCATTTAATGTTCGAGCAAAAACGGCTGATTTTCGACAAAAGAGATAACACCCCCCCATTACGTCATGCTTCAGAAATGTGGAAAATGGTCCGTTTTCAAATGTTTTATTTTTGAACGTCAGTTCACATTTGTAGGTTGGTCATCAGTGTTAGAGCTAAAATTAGCATGTTTAAAGTGATTTTCATGCTTCCAGGGGCTCAGGAAGTTAATTAAATACCATTTGGAGGCATTTAATGTTCGAGCAAAAACGGCTGATTTTCGACAAAAGAGATAACACCCCCCCATTACGTCATGCTTCAGAAATGTGGAAAATGGTCCGTTTTCAAATGTTTTATTTTTGAACGTCAGTTCACATTTGTAGGTGGATCATCAGTGTTAGAGCTAAAATTAGCATATTTAAAGTGATTTTCATGCTTCCAGGGGCTCGGGAAGTTAATTAAATACCATTTGGAGGCATTTAATGTTCGAGCAAAAACGGCTGATTTTCGACAAAAGAGATAACACCCCCCCATTACGTCATGCTTCAGAAATGTGGAAAATGGTCCGTTTTCAAATGTTTTATTTTTGAACGTCAGTTCACATTTGTAGGTGGATCATCAGTGTTAGAGCTAAAATTAGCATGTTTAAAGTGATTTTCATGCTTCCAGGGGCTCGGGAAGTTAATTAAATACAATTTGGAGGCATTTAATGTTCGAGCAAAAACGGCTGATTTTCGACAAAAGAGATAACACCCCCCCATTACGTCATGCTTCAGAAATGTGGAAAATGGTCCGTTTTCAAATGTTTTATTTTTGAACGTCAGTTCACATTTGTAGGTGGATCATCAGTGTTAGAGCTAAAATTAGCATGTTTAAAGTGATTTTCATGCTTCCAGGGGCTCGGGAAGTGAAATAAATACCATTTGGAGGCATTCAATGTTCGAGCAAAAACGGCTGATTTTCGACAAAAGAGATAACACCCCCCCATTACGTCATGCTTCAGAAATGTGGAAAATGGTCCGTTTTCAAATGTTTTATTTTTGAACGTCAGTTCACATTTGTAGGTGGATCATCAGTGTTAGAGCTAAAATTAGCATGTTTAAAGTGATTTTCATGCTTCCAGGGGCCCAAAACACAAGATTTATGGAATGGTTAAAAGTGCATGAAAATGGCCAATTTACTCACTCTGAGTTCTCAAAAAGGGTTTCTTCACCCCGGGAAGTTAATTAAATACCATTTGGAGGCATTTAATGTTCGAGCAAAAACGGCTGATTTTCGACAAAAGAGATAACACCCCCCCATTACGTCATGCTTCAGAAATGTGGAAAATGGTCCGTTTTCAAATGTTTTATTTTTGAACGTCAGTTCACATTTGTAGGTGGATCGTCAGTGTTAGAGCTAAAATTAGCATGTTTAAAGTGATTTTCATGCTTCCAGGGGCCCAAAACACAAGATTTATGGAACGCTTAAAAGTGCATGAAAATGGCCAATTTACTCACTCTGAGTTCTCAAAAAGGGTTTCTTCACCCCGGGAAGTTAATTAAATACCATTTGGAGGCATTTAATGTTCCAGCAAAAACGGCTGATTTTCGACAAAAGAGATAACACCCCCCCATTACGTCATGCTTCAGAAATGTGGAAAATGGTCCGTTTTCAAATGTTTTATTTTTGAACGTCAGTTCACATTTGTAGGTGGATCATCAGTGTTAGAGCTAAAATTAGCATGTTTAAAGTGATTTTCATGCTTCCAGGGGCTCGGGAAGTTAATTAAATACCAGTTGGAGGCATTTAATGTTCGAGCAAAAACGGCTGATTTTCGACAAAAGAGATAACACCCCCCCCATTACGTCATGCTTCAGAAATGTGGAAAATGGTCCGTTTTCAAATGTTTTATTTTTGAACGTCAGTTCACATTTGTAGGTGGATCATCAGTGTTAGAGCTAAAATTAGCATGTTTAAAGTGATTTTCATGCTTCCAGGGGCTCGGGAAGTTAATTAAATACCATTTGGAGGCATTTAATGTTCGAGCAAAAACGGCTGATTTTCGACAAAAGAGATAACACCCCCCCATTACGTCATGCTTCAGAAATGTGGAAAATGGTCCGTTTTCAAATGTTTTATTTTTGAACGTCAGTTCACATTTGTAGGTGGATCATCAGTGTTAGAGCTAACATTAGCATGTTTAAAGTGATTTTCATGCTTCCAGGGGCTCGGGAAGTTATTAAATACCATTTGGAGGCATTTAATGTTCGAGCAAAAACGGCTGATTTTCGACAAAAGAGATAACACCCCCCCCATTACGTCATGCTTCAGAAATGTGGAAAATGGTCCGTTTTCAAATGTTTTATTTTTGAACGTCAGTTCACATTTGTAGGTGGATCATCAGTGTTAGAGCTAAAATTAGCATGTTTAAAGTGATTTTCATGCTTCCAGGGGCTCGGGAAGTTAATTAAATACCATTTGGAGGCATTTAATGTTCGAGCAAAAACGGCTGATTTTCAACAAAAGAGATAACACCCCCCCATTACGTCATGCTTCAGAAATGTGGAAAATGGTCCGTTTTCAAATGTTTTATTTTTGAACGTCAGTTCACATTTGTAGGTGGATCATCAGTGTTAGAGCTAAAATTAGCATGTTTAAAGTGATTTTCATGCTTCCAGGGGCTCAGGAAGTTAATTAAATACCATTTGGAGGCATTTAATGTTCGAGCAAAAACGGCTGATTCTCGACAAAAGATATAACACCCCCCCATTACGTCATGCTTCAGAAATGTGGAAAATGGTCCGTTTTCAAATGTTTTATTTTTGAACGTCAGTTCACATTTGTAGGTGGATCATCAGTGTTAGAGCTAAAATTAGCATGTTTAAAGTGATTTTCATGCTTCCAGGGGCTCGGGAAGTTAATTAAATACCATTTGGAGGCATTTAATGTTCGAGCAAAAACGGCTGATTTTCGACAAAAGAGATAACACCCCCCCATTACGTCATGCTTCAGAAATGTGGAAAATGGTCCGTTTTCAAATGTTTTATTTTTGAACGTCAGTTCACATTTGTAGGTGGGTCATCAGTGTTAGAGCTAAAATTAGCATGTTTAAAGTGATTTTCATGCTTCCAGGGGCTCGGGAAGTGAAATAAATACCATTTGGAGGCATTTAATGTTCGAGCAAAAACGGCTGATTTTCGACAAAAGAGATAACACCCCCCCATTACGTCATGCTTCAGAAATGTGGAAAATGGTCCGTTTTCAAATGTTTTATTTTTGAACGTCAGTTCACATTTGTAGGTGGATCATCAGTGTTAGAGCTAAAATTAGCATGTTTAAAGTGATTTTCATGCTTCCAGGGGCCCAAAACACAAGATTTATGGAATGGTTAAAAGTGCATGAAAATGGCTAATTTACTCACTCTGAGTTCTCAAAAAGGGTTTCTTCACCCCGGGAAGTTAATTAAATACCATTTGGAGGCATTTAATGTTCCAGCAAAAACGGCTGATTTTCGACAAAAGAGATAACACCCCCCCATTACGTCATGCTTCAGAAATGTGGAAAAGGGTCAGTTTTCAAATGTTTTATTTTTGAACGTCAGTTCACATTTGTAGGTGGATCATCAGTGTTAGAGCTAAAATTAGCATGTTTAAAGTGATTTTCATGCTTCCAGGGGCTCGGGAAGTGAAATAAATACCATTTGGAGGCATTTAATGTTCGAGCAAAAACGGCTGATTTTCGACAAAAGAGATAACACCCCCCCATTACGTCATGCTTCAGAAATGTGGAAAATGGTCCGTTTTCAAATGTTTTATTTTTGAACGTCAGTTCACATTTGTAGGTGGATCATCAGTGTTAGAGCTAAAATTAGCATGTTTAAAGTGATTTTCATGCTTCCAGGGGCCCAAAACACAAGATTTATGGAATGGTTAAAAGTGCATGAAAATGGCCAATTTACTCACTCTGAGTTCTCAAAAAGGGTTTCTTCACCCCGGGAAGTTAATTAAATACCATTTGGAGGCATTTAATGTTCGAGCAAAAACGGCTGATTTTCGACAAAAGAGATAACACCCCCCCATTACGTCATGCTTCAGAAATGTGGAAAATGGTCCGTTTTCAAATGTTTTATTTTTGAACGTCAGTTCACATTTGTAGGTGGATCATCAGTGTTAGAGCTAAAATTAGCATGTTTAAAGTGATTTTCATGCTTCCAGGGGCTCGGGAAGTTAATTAAATACCATTTGGAGGCATTTAATGTTCGAGCAAAAACGGCTGATTTTCGACAAAAGAGATAACACCCCCCCCATTACGTCATGCTTCAGAAATGTGGAAAATGGTCCGTTTTCAAATGTTTTATTTTTGAACGTCAGTTCACATTTGTAGGTGGATCATCAGTGTTAGAGCTAAAATTAGCATGTTTAAAGTGATTTTCATGCTTCCAGGGGCTCGGGAAGTTAATTAAATACCATTTGGAGGCATTTAATGTTCGAGCAAAAACGGCTGATTTTCGACAAAAGAGATAACACCCCCCCATTACGTCATGCTTCAGAAATGTGGAAAATGGTCCGTTTTCAAATGTTTTATTTTTGAACGTCAGTTCACATTTGTAGGTGGATCATCAGTGTTAGAGCTAAAATTAGCATGTTTAAAGTGATTTTCATGCTTCCAGGGGCCCAAAACACAAGATTTATGGAATGGTTAAAAGTGCATGAAAATGGCCAATTTACTCACTCTGAGTTCTCAAAAAGGGTTTCTTCACCCCGGGAAGTTAATTAAATACCATTTGGAGGCATTTAATGTTCGAGCAAAAACGGCTGATTTTCGACAAAAGAGATAACACCCCCCCATTACGTCATGCTTCAGAAATGTGGAAAATGGTCCGTTTTCAAATGTTTTATTTTTGAACGTCAGTTCACATTTGTAGGTGGATCATCAGTGTTAGAGCTAAAATTAGCATGTTTAAAGTGATTTTCATGCTTCCAGGGGCCCAAAACACAAGATTTATGGAATGGTTAAAAGTGCATGAAAATGGCCAATTTACTCACTCTGAGTTCTCAAAAAGGGTTTCTTCACCCCGGGAAGTTAATTAAATACCATTTGGAGGCATTTAATGTTCGAGCAAAAACGGCTGATTTTCGACAAAAGAGATAACACCCCCCCATTACGTCATGCTTCAGAAATGTGGAAAATGGTCCGTTTTCAAATGTTTTATTTTTGAACGTCAGTTCACATTTGTAGGTGGATCATCAGTGTTAGAGCTAAAATTTGCATGTTTAAAGTGATTTTCATGCTTCCAGGGGCTCGGGAAGTTAATTAAATACCATTTGGAGGCATTTAATGTTCGAGCAAAAACGGCTGATTTTCGACAAAAGAGATAACACCCCCCCATTACGTCATGCTTCAGAAATGTGGAAAATGGTCCCTTTTCAAATGTTTTATTTTTGAACGTCAGTTCACATTTGTAGGTGGATCATCAGTGTTAGAGCTAAAATTAGCATGTTTAAAGTGATTTTCATGCTTCCAGGGGCCCAAAACACAAGATTTATGGAATGGTTAAAAGGGCATAAAAATGGCCAATTTACTCACTCTGAGTTCTCAAAAAGGGTTTCTTCACCCCGGGAAGTTAATTAAATACCATTTGGATGCATTTAATGTTCGAGCAAAAACGGCTGATTTTCGACAAAAGAGATAACACCCCCCCATTACGTCATGCTTCAGGAATGTGGAAAATGGTCCGTTTTCAAATGTTTTATTTTTGAACGTCCGTTCACATTTGTAGGTGGGTCATCAGTGTTAGAGCTAAAATTAGCATGTTTAAAGTGATTTTCATGCTTCCAGGGGCTCGGGAAGTGAAATAAATACCATTTGGAGGCATTTAATGTTCGAGCAAAAACGGCTGATTTTCGACAAAAGAGATAACACCCCCCCATTACGTCATGCTTCAGAAATGTGGAAAATGGTCCTTTTTCAAATGTTTTATTTTTGAACGTCAGTTCACATTTGTAGGTGGATCATCAGTGTTAGAGCTAAAATTAGCATGTTTAAAGTGATTTTCATGCTTCCAGGGGCCCAAAACACAAGATTTATGGAATGGTTAAAAGTGCATGAAAATGGCCAATTTACTCACTCTGAGTTCTCAAAAAGGGTTTCTTCACCCCGGGAAGTTAATTAAATACCATTTGGAGGCATTTAATGTTCGAGCAAAAACGGCTGATTTTCGACAAAAGAGATAACACCCCCCCATTACTTCATGCTTCAGAAATGTGGAAAATGGTCCGTTTTCAAATGTTTTATTTTTGAACGTCAGTTCACATTTGTAGGTGGATCATCAGTGTTAGAGCTAAAATTAGCATGTTTAAAGTGATTTTCATGCTTCCAGGGGCTCGGGAAGTTAATTAAATACCATTTGGAGGCATTTAATGTTCGAGCAAAAACGGCTGATTTTCGACAAAAGAGATAACACCCCCCCATTACGTCATGCTTCAGAAATGTGGAAAATGGTCCGTTTTCAAATGTTTTATTTTTGAACGTCAGTTCACATTTGTAGGTTGGTCATCAGTGTTAGAGCTAAAATTAGCATGTTTAAAGTGATTTTCATGCTTCCAGGGGCTCAGGAAGTTAATTAAATACCATTTGGAGGCATTTAATGTTCGAGCAAAAACGGCTGATTTTCGACAAAAGAGATAACACCCCCCCATTACGTCATGCTTCAGAAATGTGGAAAATGGTCCGTTTTCAAATGTTTTATTTTTGAACGTCAGTTCACATTTGTAGGTGGATCATCAGTGTTAGAGCTAAAATTAGCATATTTAAAGTGATTTTCATGCTTCCAGGGGCTCGGGAAGTTAATTAAATACCATTTGGAGGCATTTAATGTTCGAGCAAAAACGGCTGATTTTCGACAAAAGAGATAACACCCCCCCATTACGTCATGCTTCAGAAATGTGGAAAATGGTCCGTTTTCAAATGTTTTATTTTTGAACGTCAGTTCACATTTGTAGGTGGATCATCAGTGTTAGAGCTAAAATTAGCATGTTTAAAGTGATTTTCATGCTTCCAGGGGCTCGGGAAGTTAATTAAATACAATTTGGAGGCATTTAATGTTCGAGCAAAAACGGCTGATTTTCGACAAAAGAGATAACACCCCCCCATTACGTCATGCTTCAGAAATGTGGAAAATGGTCCGTTTTCAAATGTTTTATTTTTGAACGTCAGTTCACATTTGTAGGTGGATCATCAGTGTTAGAGCTAAAATTAGCATGTTTAAAGTGATTTTCATGCTTCCAGGGGCTCGGGAAGTGAAATAAATACCATTTGGAGGCATTCAATGTTCGAGCAAAAACGGCTGATTTTCGACAAAAGAGATAACACCCCCCCATTACGTCATGCTTCAGAAATGTGGAAAATGGTCCGTTTTCAAATGTTTTATTTTTGAACGTCAGTTCACATTTGTAGGTGGATCATCAGTGTTAGAGCTAAAATTAGCATGTTTAAAGTGATTTTCATGCTTCCAGGGGCCCAAAACACAAGATTTATGGAATGGTTAAAAGTGCATGAAAATGGCCAATTTACTCACTCTGAGTTCTCAAAAAGGGTTTCTTCACCCCGGGAAGTTAATTAAATACCATTTGGAGGCATTTAATGTTCGAGCAAAAACGGCTGATTTTCGACAAAAGAGATAACACCCCCCCATTACGTCATGCTTCAGAAATGTGGAAAATGGTCCGTTTTCAAATGTTTTATTTTTGAACGTCAGTTCACATTTGTAGGTGGATCGTCAGTGTTAGAGCTAAAATTAGCATGTTTAAAGTGATTTTCATGCTTCCAGGGGCCCAAAACACAAGATTTATGGAACGCTTAAAAGTGCATGAAAATGGCCAATTTACTCACTCTGAGTTCTCAAAAAGGGTTTCTTCACCCCGGGAAGTTAATTAAATACCATTTGGAGGCATTTAATGTTCCAGCAAAAACGGCTGATTTTCGACAAGAGAGATAACACCCCCCCATTACGTCATGCTTCAGAAATGTGGAAAATGGTCCGTTTTCAAATGTTTTATTTTTGAACGTCAGTTCACATTTGTAGGTGGATCATCAGTGTTAGAGCTAAAATTAGCATGTTTAAAGTGATTTTCATGCTTCCAGGGGCTCGGGAAGTTAATTAAATACCATTTGGAGGCATTTAATGTTCGAGCAAAAACGGCTGATTTTCGACAAAAGAGATAACACCCCCCCATTACGTCATGCTTCAGAAATGTGGAAAATGGTCCGTTTTCAAATGTTTTATTTTTGAACGTCAGTTCACATTTGAAGGTGGATCATCAGTGTTAGAGCTAAAATTAGCATGTTTAAAGTGATTTTCATGCTTCCAGGGGCTCGGGAAGTTAATTAAATACCATTTGGAGGCATTTAATGTTCGAGCAAAAACGGCTGATTTTCGACAAAAGAGATAACACCCCCCCATTACGTCATGCTTCAGAAATGTGGAAAATGGTCCGTTTTCAAATGTTTTATTTTTGAACGTCAGTTCACATTTGTAGGTGGATCATCAGTGTTAGAGCTAAAATTAGCATGTTAAAAGTGGTTTTCATGCTTCCAGGGGCTCGGGAAGCTAATTAAATACCATTTGGAGGCATTTAATTTTCGAGCAAAAACGGCTGATTTTCGACAAAAGAGATAACACCCCCCCATTACGTCATGCTTCAGAAATGTGGAAAATGGTCCGTTTTCAAATGTTTTATTTTTGAACGTCAGTTCACATTTGTAGGTGGATCATCAGTGATAGAGCTAAAATTAGCATGTTTAAAGTGATTTTCATGCTTCCAGGGGCCCAAAACACAAGATTTATGGAATGGTTAAAAGTGCATGAAAATGGCCAATTTACTCACTCTGAGTTCTCAAAAAGGGTTTCTTCACCCCGGGAAGTTAATTAAATACCATTTGGAGGCATTTAATGTTCCAGCAAAAACGGCTGATTTTCGACAAAAGAGATAACACCCCCCCATTACGTCATGCTTCAGAAATGTGGAAAATGGTCCGTTTTCAAATGTTTTATTTTTGAACGTCAGTTCACATTTGTAGGTGGATCATCAGTGTTAGAGCTAAAATTAGCATGTTTAAAGTGATTTTCATGCTTCCAGGGGCTCGGGAAGTTAATTAAATACCAGTTGGAGGCATTTAATGTTCGAGCAAAAACGGCTGATTTTCGACAAAAGAGATAACACCCCCCCATTACGTCATGCTTCAGAAATGTGGAAAATGGTCCGTTTTCAAATGTTTTATTTTTGAACGTCAGTTCACATTTGTAGGTGGATCATCAGTGTTAGAGCTAAAATTTGCATGTTTAAAGTGATTTTCATGCTTCCAGGGGCTCGGGAAGTTAATTAAATACCATTTGGAGGCATTTAATGTTCGAGCAAAAACGGCTGATTTTCGACAAAAGAGATAACACCCCCCCATTACGTCATGCTTCAGAAATGTGGAAAATGGTCCCTTTTCAAATGTTTTATTTTTGAACGTCAGTTCACATTTGTAGGTGGATCATCAGTGTTAGAGCTAAAATTAGCATGTTTAAAGTGATTTTCATGCTTCCAGGGGCCCAAAACACAAGATTTATGGAATGGTTAAAAGGGCATGAAAATGGCCAATTTACTCACTCTGAGTTCTCAAAAAGGGTTTCTTCACCCCGGGAAGTTAATTAAATACCATTTGGATGCATTTAATGTTCGAGCAAAAACGGCTGATTTTCGACAAAAGAGATAACACCCCCCCATTACGTCATGCTTCAGGAATGTGGAAAATGGTCCGTTTTCAAATGTTTTATTTTTGAACGTCCGTTCACATTTGTAGGTGGGTCATCAGTGTTAGAGCTAAAATTAGCATGTTTAAAGTGATTTTCATGCTTCCAGGGGCTCGGGAAGTGAAATAAATACCATTTGGAGGCATTTAATGTTCGAGCAAAAATGGCTGATTTTCGACAAAAGAGATAACACCCCCCCATTACGTCATGCTTCAGAAATGTGGAAAATGGTCCTTTTTCAAATGTTTTATTTTTGAACGTCAGTTCACATTTGTAGGTGGATCATCAGTGTTAGAGCTAAAATTAGCATGTTTAAAGTGATTTTCATGCTTCCAGGGGCCCAAAACACAAGATTTATGGAATGGTTAAAAGTGCATGAAAATGGCCAATTTACTCACTCTGAGTTCTCAAAAAGGGTTTCTTCACCCCGGGAAGTTAATTAAATACCATTTGGAGGCATTTAATGTTCGAGCAAAAACGGCTGATTTTCGACAAAAGAGATAACACCCCCCCATTACTTCATGCTTCAGAAATGTGGAAAATGGTCCGTTTTCAAATGTTTTATTTTTGAACGTCAGTTCACATTTGTAGGTGGATCATCAGTGTTAGAGCTAAAATTAGCATGTTTAAAGTGATTTTCATGCTTCCAGGGGCTCGGGAAGTTAATTAAATACCATTTGGAGGCATTTAATGTTCGAGCAAAAACGGCTGATTTTCGACAAAAGAGATAACACCCCCCCATTACGTCATGCTTCAGAAATGTGGAAAATGGTCCGTTTTCAAATGTTTTATTTTTGAACGTCAGTTCACATTTGTAGGTTGGTCATCAGTGTTAGAGCTAAAATTAGCATGTTTAAAGTGATTTTCATGCTTCCAGGGGCTCAGGAAGTTAATTAAATACCATTTGGAGGCATTTAATGTTCGAGCAAAAACGGCTCATTTTCGACAAAAGAGATAACACCCCCCCATTACGTCATGCTTCAGAAATGTGGAAAATGGTCCGTTTTCAAATGTTTTATTTTTGAACGTCAGTTCACATTTGTAGGTGGATCATCAGTGTTAGAGCTAAAATTAGCATATTTAAAGTGATTTTCATGCTTCCAGGGGCTCGGGAAGTTAATTAAATACCATTTGGAGGCATTTAATGTTCGAGCAAAAACGGCTGATTTTCGACAAAAGAGATAACACCCCCCCATTACGTCATGCTTCAGAAATGTGGAAAATGGTCCGTTTTCAAATGTTTTATTTTTGAACGTCAGTTCACATTTGTAGGTGGATCATCAGTGTTAGAGCTAAAATTAGCATGTTTAAAGTGATTTTCATGCTTCCAGGGGCTCGGGAAGTTAATTAAATACAATTTGGAGGCATTTAATGTTCGAGCAAAAACGGCTGATTTTCGACAAAAGAGATAACACCCCCCCATTACGTCATGCTTCAGAAATGTGGAAAATGGTCCGTTTTCAAATGTTTTATTTTTGAACGTCAGTTCACATTTGTAGGTGGATCATCAGTGTTAGAGCTAAAATTAGCATGTTTAAAGTGATTTTCATGCTTCCAGGGGCTCGGGAAGTGAAATAAATACCATTTGGAGGCATTCAATGTTCGAGCAAAAACGGCTGATTTTCGACAAAAGAGATAACACCCCCCCATTACGTCATGCTTCAGAAATGTGGAAAATGGTCCGTTTTCAAATGTTTTATTTTTGAACGTCAGTTCACATTTGTAGGTGGATCATCAGTGTTAGAGCTAAAATTAGCATGTTTAAAGTGATTTTCATGCTTCCAGGGGCTCGGGAAGTTAATTAAATACCATTTGGAGGCATTTAATGTTCGAGCAAAAACGGCTGATTTTCGACAAAAGAGATAACACCCCCCCATTACGTCATGCTTCAGAAATGTGGAAAATGGTCCGTTTTCAAATGTTTTATTTTTGAACGTCAGTTCACATTTGTAGGTGGATCATCAGTGTTAGAGCTAACATTAGCATGTTTAAAGTGATTTTCATGCTTCCAGGGGCTCGGGAAGTTATTAAATACCATTTGGAGGCATTTAATGTTCGAGCAAAAACGGCTGATTTTCGACAAAAGAGATAACACCCCCCCCATTACGTCATGCTTCAGAAATGTGGAAAATGGTCCGTTTTCAAATGTTTTAATTTTGAACGTCAGTTCACATTTGTAGGTGGATCATCAGTGTTAGAGCTAAAATTAGCATGTTTAAAGTGATTTTCATGCTTCCAGGGGCTCGGGAAGTTAATTAAATACCATTTGGATGCATTTAATGTTCGAGCAAAAACGGCTGATTTTCAACAAAAGAGATAACACCCCCCCATTACGTCATGCTTCAGAAATGTGGAAAATGGTCCGTTTTCAAATGTTTTATTTTTGAACGTCAGTTCACATTTGTAGGTTGGTCATCAGTGTTAGAGCTAAAATTAGCATGTTTAAAGTGATTTTCATGCTTCCAGGGGCTCAGGAAGTTAATTAAATACCATTTGGAGGCATTTAATGTTCGAGCAAAAACGGCTCATTTTCGACAAAAGAGATAACACCCCCCCATTACGTCATGCTTCAGAAATGTGGAAAATGGTCCGTTTTCAAATGTTTTATTTTTGAACGTCAGTTCACATTTGTAGGTGGATCATCAGTGTTAGAGCTAAAATTAGCATATTTAAAGTGATTTTCATGCTTCCAGGGGCTCGGGAAGTTAATTAAATACCATTTGGAGGCATTTAATGTTCGAGCAAAAACGGCTGATTTTCGACAAAAGAGATAACACCCCCCCATTACGTCATGCTTCAGAAATGTGGAAAATGGTCCGTTTTCAAATGTTTTATTTTTGAACGTCAGTTCACATTTGTAGGTGGATCATCAGTGTTAGAGCTAAAATTAGCATGTTTAAAGTGATTTTCATGCTTCCAGGGGCTCGGGAAGTTAATTAAATACAATTTGGAGGCATTTAATGTTCGAGCAAAAACGGCTGATTTTCGACAAAAGAGATAACACCCCCCCATTACGTCATGCTTCAGAAATGTGGAAAATGGTCCGTTTTCAAATGTTTTATTTTTGAACGTCAGTTCACATTTGTAGGTGGATCATCAGTGTTAGAGCTAAAATTAGCATGTTTAAAGTGATTTTCATGCTTCCAGGGGCTCGGGAAGTGAAATAAATACCATTTGGAGGCATTCAATGTTCGAGCAAAAACGGCTGATTTTCGACAAAAGAGATAACACCCCCCCATTACGTCATGCTTCAGAAATGTGGAAAATGGTCCGTTTTCAAATGTTTTATTTTTGAACGTCAGTTCACATTTGTAGGTGGATCATCAGTGTTAGAGCTAAAATTAGCATGTTTAAAGTGATTTTCATGCTTCCAGGGGCTCGGGAAGTTAATTAAATACCATTTGGAGGCATTTAATGTTCGAGCAAAAACGGCTGATTTTCGACAAAAGAGATAACACCCCCCCATTACGTCATGCTTCAGAAATGTGGAAAATGGTCCGTTTTCAAATGTTTTATTTTTGAACGTCAGTTCACATTTGTAGGTGGATCATCAGTGTTAGAGCTAACATTAGCATGTTTAAAGTGATTTTCATGCTTCCAGGGGCTCGGGAAGTTATTAAATACCATTTGGAGGCATTTAATGTTCGAGCAAAAACGGCTGATTTTCGACAAAAGAGATAACACCCCCCCCATTACGTCATGCTTCAGAAATGTGGAAAATGGTCCGTTTTCAAATGTTTTATTTTTGAACGTCAGTTCACATTTGTAGGTGGATCATCAGTGTTAGAGCTAAAATTAGCATGTTTAAAGTGATTTTCATGCTTCCAGGGGCTCGGGAAGTTAATTAAATACCATTTGGATGCATTTAATGTTCGAGCAAAAACGGCTGATTTTCAACAAAAGAGATAACACCCCCCCATTACGTCATGCTTCAGAAATGTGGAAAATGGTCCGTTTTCAAATGTTTTATTTTTGAACGTCAGTTCACATTTGTAGGTGGATCATCAGTGTTAGAGCTAAAATTAGCATGTTTAAAGTGATTTTCATGCTTCCAGGGGCTCGGGAAGTTAATTAAATACCATTTGGAGGCATTTAATGTTCGAGCAAAAACGGCTGATTCTCGACAAAAGATATAACACCCCCCCATTACGTCATGCTTCAGAAATGTGGAAAATGGTCCGTTTTCAAATGTTTTATTTTTGAACGTCAGTTCACATTTGTAGGTGGATCATCAGTGTTAGAGCTAAAATTAGCATGTTTAAAGTGATTTTCATGCTTCCAGGGGCTCGGGAAGTTAATTAAATACCATTTGGAGGCATTTAATGTTCGAGCAAAAACGGCTGATTTTCGACAAAAGAGATAACACCCCCCCATTACGTCATGCTTCAGAAATGTGGAAAATGGTCCGTTTTCAAATGTTTTATTTTTGAACGTCAGTTCACATTTGTAGGTGGGTCATCAGTGTTAGAGCTAAAATTAGCATGTTTAAAGTGATTTTCATGCTTCCAGGGGCTCGGGAAGTGAAATAAATACCATTTGGAGGCATTTAATGTTCGAGCAAAAACGGCTGATTTTCGACAAAAGAGATAACACCCCCCCATTACGTCATGCTTCAGAAATGTGGAAAATGGTCCGTTTTCAAATGTTTTATTTTTGAACGTCAGTTCACATTTGTAGGTGGATCATCAGTGTTAGAGCTAAAATTAGCATGTTTAAAGTGATTTTCATGCTTCCAGGGGCCCAAAACACAAGATTTATGGAATGGTTAAAAGTGCATGAAAATGGCTAATTTACTCACTCTGAGTTCTCAAAAAGGGTTTCTTCACCCCGGGAAGTTAATTAAATACCATTTGGAGGCATTTAATGTTCCAGCAAAAACGGCTGATTTTCGACAAAAGAGATAACACCCCCCCATTACGTCATGCTTCAGAAATGTGGAAAAGGGTCAGTTTTCAAATGTTTTATTTTTGAACGTCAGTTCACATTTGTAGGTGGATCATCAGTGTTAGAGCTAAAATTAGCATGTTTAAAGTGATTTTCATGCTTCCAGGGGCTCGGGAAGTGAAATAAATACCATTTGGAGGCATTTAATGTTCGAGCAAAAACGGCTGATTTTCGACAAAAGAGATAACACCCCCCCATTACGTCATGCTTCAGAAATGTGGAAAATGGTCCGTTTTCAAATGTTTTATTTTTGAACGTCAGTTCACATTTGTAGGTGGATCATCAGTGTTAGAGCTAAAATTAGCATGTTTAAAGTGATTTTCATGCTTCCAGGGGCCCAAAACACAAGATTTATGGAATGGTTAAAAGTGCATGAAAATGGCCAATTTACTCACTCTGAGTTCTCAAAAAGGGTTTCTTCACCCCGGGAAGTTAATTAAATACCATTTGGAGGCATTTAATGTTCGAGCAAAAACGGCTGATTTTCGACAAAAGAGATAACACCCCCCCATTACGTCATGCTTCAGAAATGTGGAAAATGGTCCGTTTTCAAATGTTTTATTTTTGAACGTCAATTCACATTTGTAGGTGGATCATCAGTGTTAGAGCTAAAATTAGCATGTTTAAAGTGATTTTCATGCTTCCAGGGGCTCGGGAAGTTAATTAAATACCATTTGGAGGCATTTAATGTTCGAGCAAAAACGGCTGATTTTCGACAAAAGAGATAACACCCCCCCATTACGTCATGCTTCAGAAATGTGGAAAATGGTCCGTTTTCAAATGTTTTATTTTTGAACGTCAGTTCACATTTGTAGGTGGATCATCAGTGTTAGAGCTAAAATTAGCATGTTTAAAGTGATTTTCATGCTTCCAGGGGCTCGGGAAGTTAATTAAATACCATTTGGAGGCATTTAATGTTCGAGCAAAAACGGCTGATTTTCGACAAAAGAGATAACACCCCCCCATTACGTCATGCTTCAGAAATGTGGAAAATGGTCCGTTTTCAAATGTTTTATTTTTGAACGTCAGTTCACATTTGTAGGTGGATCATCAGTGTTAGAGCTAAAATTAGCATGTTTAAAGTGATTTTCATGCTTCCAGGGGCTCGGGAAGTGAAATAAATACCATTTGGAGGCATTTAATGTTCGAGCAAAAACGGCTGATTTTCGACAAAAGAGATAACACCCCCCCATTACATCATGCTTCAGAAATGTGGAAAATGGTACGTTTTCAAATGTTTTATTTTTGAACGTCAGTTCACATTTGTAGGTGGATCATCAGTGTTAGAGCTAAAATTAGCATGTTTAAAGTGATTTTCATGCTTCCAGGGGCCCAAAACACAAGATTTATGGAATGGTTAAAAGTGCATGAAAATGGCCAATTTACTCACTCTGAGTTCTCAAAAAGGGTTTCTTCACCCCGGGAAGTTAATTAAATACCATTTGGAGGCATTTAATGTTCCAGCAAAAACGGCTGATTTTCGACAAAAGAGATAACACCCCCCCATTACGTCATGCTTCAGAAATGTGGAAAATGGTCCGTTTTCAAATGTTTTATTTTTGAACGTCAGTTCACATTTGTAGGTGGATCATCAGTGTTAGAGCTAAAATTAGCATGTTTAAAGTGATTTTCATGCTTCCAGGGGCTCGGGAAGTGAAATAAATACCATTTGGAGGCATTTAATGTTCGAGCAAAAACGGCTGATTTTCGACAAAAGAGATAACACCCCCCCATTACGTCATGCTTCAGAAATGTGGAAAATGGTCCGTTTTCAAATGTTTTATTTTTGAACGTCAGTTCACATTTGTAGGTGGATCATCAGTGTTAGAGCTAAAATTAGCATGTTTAAAGTGATTTTCATGCTTCCAGGGGCCCAAAACACAAGATTTATGGAATGGTTAAAAGTGCATGAAAATGGCCAATTTACTCACTCTGAGTTCTCAAAAAGGGTTTCTTCACCCCGGGAAGTTAATTAAATACCATTTGGAGGCATTTAATGTTCCAGCAAAAACGGCTGATTTTCGACAAAAGAGATAACACCCCCCCATTACGTCATGCTTCAGAAATGTGGAAAATGGTCCGTTTTCAAATGTTTTATTTTTGAACGTCAGTTCACATTTGTAGGTGGATCATCAGTGTTAGAGCTAAAATTAGCATGTTTAAAGTGATTTTCATACTTCCAGGGGCTCGGGAAGTTAATTAAATACCAGTTGGAGGCATTTAATGTTCGAGCAAAAACGGCTGATTTTCGACAAAAGAGATAACACCCCCCCATTACGTCATGCTTCAGAAATGTGGAAAATGGTCCGTTTTCAAATGTTTTATTTTTGAACGTCAGTTCACATTTGTAGGTGGATCATCAGTGTTAGAGCTAAAATTAGCATGTTTAAAGTGATTTTCATGCTTCCAGGGGCTCGGGAAGTTAATTAAATACCATTTGGAGGCATTTAATGTTCGAGCAAAAACGGCTGATTTTCGACAAAAGAGATAACACCCCCCCATTACGTCATGCTTCAGAAATGTGGAAAATGGTCCGTTTTCAAATGTTTTATTTTTGAACGTCAGTTCACATTTGTAGGTGGATCATCAGTGTTAGAGCTAACATTAGCATGTTTAAAGTGATTTTCATGCTTCCAGGGGCTCGGGAAGGTATTAAATACCATTTGGAGGCATTTAATGTTCGAGCAAAAACGGCTGATTTTCGACAAAAGAGATAACACCCCCCCCCCCATTACGTCATGCTTCAGAAATGTGGAAAATGGTCCGTTTTCAAATGTTTTATTTTTGAACGTCAGTTCACATTTGTAGGTGGATCATCAGTGTTAGAGCTAAAATTAGCATGTTTAATGTGATTTTCATGCTTCCAGGGGCTCGGGAAGTTAAGTAAATACCATTTGGAGGCATTTAATGTTCGAGCAAAAACGGCTGATTTTCGACAAAAGAGATAACACCCCCCCATTACGTCATGCTTCAGAAATGTGGAAAATGGTCCGTTTTCAAATGTTTTATTTTTGAACGTCAGTTCACATTTGTAGGTGGATCATCAGTGTTAGAGCTAAAATTAGCATGTTTAAAGTGATTTTCATGCTTCCAGGGGCTCGGGAAGTTAATTAAATACCATTTGGAGGCATTTAATGTTCGAGCAAAAACGGCTGATTTTCGACAAAAGATATAACACCCCCCCATTACGTCATGCTTCAGAAATGTGGAAAATGGTCCGTTTTCAAATGTTTTATTTTTGAACGTCAGTTCACATTTGTAGGTGGATCATCAGTGTTAGAGCTAAAATTAGCATGTTTAAAGTGATTTTCATGCTTCCAGGGGCTCGGGAAGTTAATTAAATACCATTTGGAGGCATTTAATGTTCGAGCAAAAACGGCTGATTTTCGACAAAAGAGATAACACCCCCCCATTACGTCATGCTTCAGAAATGTGGAAAATGGTCTGTTTTCAAATGTTTTATTTTTGAACGTCAGTTCACATTTGTAGGTGGGTCATCAGTGTTAGAGCTAAAATTAGCATGTTTAAAGTGATTTTCATGCTTCCAGGGGCTCGGGAAGTGAAATAAATACCATTTGGAGGCATTTAATGTTCGAGCAAAAACGGCTGATTTTCGACAAAAGAGATAACACCCCCCCATTACGTCATGCTTCAGAAATGTGGAAAATGGTCCGTTTTCAAATGTTTTATTTTTGAACGTCAGTTCACATTTGTAGGTGGATCATCAGTGTTAGAGCTAAAATTAGCATGTTTAAAGTGATTTTCATGCTTCCAGGGGCCCAAAACACAAGATTTATGGAATGGTTAAAAGTGCATGAAAATGGCCAATTTACTCACTCTGAGTTCTCAAAAAGGGTTTCTTCACCCCGGGAAGTTAATTAAATACCATTTGGAGGCATTTAATGTTCCAGCAAAAACGGCTGATTTTCGACAAAAGAGATAACACCCCCCCATTACGTCATGCTTCAGAAATGTGGAAAATGGTCCGTCTTCAAATGTTTTATTTTTGAACGTCAGTTCACATTTGTAGGTGGATCATCAGTGTTAGAGCTAAAATTAGCATGTTTAAAGTGATTTTCATGCTTCCAGGGGCTCGGGAAGTTAATTAAATACCATTTGGAGGCATTTAATGTTCGAGCAAAAACGGCTGATTTTCGACAAAAGAGATAACACCCCCCCATTACGTCATGCTTCAGAAATGTGGAAAATGGTCCGTTTTCAAATGTTTTATTTTTGAACGTCAGTTCACATTTGTAGGTGGATCATCAGTGTTAGAGCTAAAATTAGCATGTTTAAAGTGATTTTCATGCTTCCAGGGGCTCGGGAAGTTAATTAAATACCATTTGGAGGCATTTAATGTTCGAGCAAAAACGGCTGATTTTCGACAAAAGAGATAACACCCCCCCATTACGTCATGCTTCAGAAATGTGGAAAATGGTCCGTTTTCAAATGTTTTATTTTTGAACGTCAGTTCACATTTGTAGGTGGATCATCAGTGTTAGAGCTAAAATTAGCATGTTTAAAGTGATTTTCATGCTTCCAGGGGCTCGGGAAGTGAAATAAATACCATTTGGAGGCATTTAATGTTCGAGCAAAAACGGCTGATTTTCGACAAAAGAGATAACACCCCCCCATTACGTCATGCTTCAGAAATGTGGAAAATGGTACGTTTTCAAATGTTTTATTTTTGAACGTCAGTTCACATTTGTAGGTGGATCATCAGTGTTAGAGCTAAAATTAGCATGTTTAAAGTGATTTTCATGCTTCCAGGGGCCCAAAACACAAGATTTATGGAATGGTTAAAAGTGCATGAAAATGGCCAATTTACTCACTCTGAGTTCTCAAAAAGGGTTTCTTCACCCCGGGAAGTTAATTAAATACCATTTGGAGGCATTTAATGTTCCAGCAAAAACGGCTGATTTTCGACAAAAGAGATAACACCCCCCCATTACGTCATGCTTCAGAAATGTGGAAAATGGTCAGTTTTCAAATGTTTTATTTTTGAACGTCAGTTCACATTTGTAGGTGGATCATCAGTGTTAGAGCTAAAATTAGCATGTTTAAAGTGATTTTCATGCTTCCAGGGGCTCGGGAAGTGAAATAAATACCATTTGGAGGCATTTAATGTTCGAGCAAAAACGGCTGATTTTCGACAAAAGAGATAACACCCCCCCATTACGTCATGCTTCAGAAATGTGGAAAATGGTCCGTTTTCAAATGTTTTATTTTTGAACGTCAGTTCACATTTGTAGGTGGATCATCAGTGTTAGAGCTAAAATTAGCATGTTTAAAGTGATTTTCATGCTTCCAGGGGCCCAAAACACAAGATTTATGGAATGGTTAAAAGTGCATGAAAATGGCCAATTTACTCACTCTGAGTTCTCAAAAAGGGTTTCTTCACCCCGGGAAGTTAATTAAATACCATTTGTAGGCATTTAATGTTCGAGCAAAAACGGCTGATTTTCGACAAAAGAGATAACACCCCCCCATTACGTCATGCTTCAGAAATGTGGAAAATGGTCCGTTTTCAAATGTTTTATTTTTGAACGTCAGTTCACATTTGTAGGTGGATCATCAGTGTTAGAGCTAAAATTAGCATGTTTAAAGTGATTTTCATGCTTCCAGGGGCCCAAAACACAAGATTTATGGAATGCTTAAAAGTGCATGAAAATGGCCAATTTACTCACTCTGAGTTCTCAAAAAGGGTTTCTTCACCCCGGGAAGTTAATTAAATACCATTTGGAGGCATTTAATGTTCCAGCAAAAACGGCTGATTTTCGACAAAAGAGATAACACCCCCCCATTACGTCATGCTTCAGAAATGTGGAAAATGGTCCGTTTTCAAATGTTTTATTTTTGAACGTCAGTTCACATTTGTAGGTGGATCATCAGTGTTAGAGCTAAAATTAGCATGTTTAAAGTGATTTTCATACTTCCAGGGGCTCGGGAAGTTAATTAAATACCAGTTGGAGGCATTTAATGTTCGAGCAAAAACGGCTGATTTTCGACAAAAGAGATAACACCCCCCCATTACGTCATGCTTCAGAAATGTGGAAAATGGTCCGTTTTCAAATGTTTTATTTTTGAACGTCAGTTCACATTTGTAGGTGGATCATCAGTGTTAGAGCTAAAATTAGCATGTTTAAAGTGATTTTCATGCTTCCAGGGGCTCGGGAAGTTAATTAAATACCATTTGGAGGCATTTAATGTTCGAGCAAAAACGGCTGATTTTCGACAAAAGAGATAACACCCCCCCATTACGTCATGCTTCAGAAATGTGGAAAATGGTCCGTTTTCAAATGTTTTATTTTTGAACGTCAGTTCACATTTGTAGGTGGATCATCAGTGTTAGAGCTAACATTAGCATGTTTAAAGTGATTTTCATGCTTCCAGGGGCTCGGGAAGGTATTAAATACCATTTGGAGGCATTTAATGTTCGAGCAAAAACGGCTGATTTTCGACAAAAGAGATAACACCCCCCCCCCCATTACGTCATGCTTCAGAAATGTGGAAAATGGTCCGTTTTCAAATGTTTTATTTTTGAACGTCAGTTCACATTTGTAGGTGGATCATCAGTGTTAGAGCTAAAATTAGCATGTTTAATGTGATTTTCATGCTTCCAGGGGCTCGGGAAGTTAAGTAAATACCATTTGGAGGCATTTAATGTTCGAGCAAAAACGGCTGATTTTCGACAAAAGAGATAACACCCCCCCATTACGTCATGCTTCAGAAATGTGGAAAATGGTCCGTTTTCAAATGTTTCATTTTTGAACGTCAGTTCACATTTGTAGGTGGATCATCAGTGTTAGAGCTAAAATTAGCATGTTTAAAGTGATTTTCATGCTTCCAGGGGCTCGGGAAGTTAATTAAATACCATTTGGAGGCATTTAATGTTCGAGCAAAAACGGCTGATTTTCGACAAAAGATATAACACCCCCCCATTACGTCATGCTTCAGAAATGTGGAAAATGGTCCGTTTTCAAATGTTTTATTTTTGAACGTCAGTTCACATTTGTAGGTGGATCATCAGTGTTAGAGCTAAAATTAGCATGTTTAAAGTGATTTTCATGCTTCCAGGGGCTCGGGAAGTTAATTAAATACCATTTGGAGGCATTTAATGTTCGAGCAAAAACGGCTGATTTTCGACAAAAGAGATAACACCCCCCCATTACGTCATGCTTCAGAAATGTGGAAAATGGTCTGTTTTCAAATGTTTTATTTTTGAACGTCAGTTCACATTTGTAGGTGGGTCATCAGTGTTAGAGCTAAAATTAGCATGTTTAAAGTGATTTTCATGCTTCCAGGGGCTCGGGAAGTGAAATAAATACCATTTGGAGGCATTTAATGTTCGAGCAAAAACGGCTGATTTTCGACAAAAGAGATAACACCCCCCCATTACGTCATGCTTCAGAAATGTGGAAAATGGTCCGTTTTCAAATGTTTTATTTTTGAACGTCAGTTCACATTTGTAGGTGGATCATCAGTGTTAGAGCTAAAATTAGCATGTTTAAAGTGATTTTCATGCTTCCAGGGGCCCAAAACACAAGATTTATGGAATGGTTAAAAGTGCATGAAAATGGCCAATTTACTCACTCTGAGTTCTCAAAAAGGGTTTCTTCACCCCGGGAAGTTAATTAAATACCATTTGGAGGCATTTAATGTTCCAGCAAAAACGGCTGATTTTCGACAAAAGAGATAACACCCCCCCATTACGTCATGCTTCAGAAATGTGGAAAATGGTCCGTCTTCAAATGTTTTATTTTTGAACGTCAGTTCACATTTGTAGGTGGATCATCAGTGTTAGAGCTAAAATTAGCATGTTTAAAGTGATTTTCATGCTTCCAGGGGCTCGGGAAGTTAATTAAATACCATTTGGAGGCATTTAATGTTCGAGCAAAAACGGCTGATTTTCGACAAAAGAGATAACACCCCCCCATTACGTCATGCTTCAGAAATGTGGAAAATGGTCCGTTTTCAAATGTTTTATTTTTGAACGTCAGTTCACATTTGTAGGTGGATCATCAGTGTTAGAGCTAAAATTAGCATGTTTAAAGTGATTTTCATGCTTCCAGGGGCTCGGGAAGTTAATTAAATACCATTTGGAGGCATTTAATGTTCGAGCAAAAACGGCTGATTTTCGACAAAAGAGATAACACCCCCCCATTACGTCATGCTTCAGAAATGTGGAAAATGGTCCGTTTTCAAATGTTTTATTTTTGAACGTCAGTTCACATTTGTAGGTGGATCATCAGTGTTAGAGCTAAAATTAGCATGTTTAAAGTGATTTTCATGCTTCCAGGGGCTCGGGAAGTGAAATAAATACCATTTGGAGGCATTTAATGTTCGAGCAAAAATGGCTGATTTTCGACAAAAGAGATAACACCCCCCCATTACGTCATGCTTCAGAAATGTGGAAAATGGTACGTTTTCAAATGTTTTATTTTTGAACGTCAGTTCACATTTGTAGGTGGATCATCAGTGTTAGAGCTAAAATTAGCATGTTTAAAGTGATTTTCATGCTTCCAGGGGCCCAAAACACAAGATTTATGGAATGGGTAAAAGTGCATGAAAATGGCCAATTTACTCACTCTGAGTTCTCAAAAAGGGTTTCTTCACCCCGGGAAGTTAATTAAATACCATTTGGAGGCATTTAATGTTCCAGCAAAAACGGCTGATTTTCGACAAAAGAGATAACACCCCCCCATTACGTCATGCTTCAGAAATGTGGAAAATGGTCAGTTTTCAAATGTTTTATTTTTGAACGTCAGTTCACATTTGTAGGTGGATCATCAGTGTTAGAGCTAAAATTAGCATGTTTAAAGTGATTTTCATGCTTCCAGGGGCTCGGGAAGTGAAATAAATACCATTTGGAGGCATTTAATGTTCGAGCAAAAACGGCTGATTTTCGACAAAAGAGATAACACCCCCCCATTACGTCATGCTTCAGAAATGTGGAAAATGGTCCGTTTTCAAATGTTTTATTTTTGAACGTCAGTTCACATTTGTAGGTGGATCATCAGTGTTAGAGCTAAAATTAGCATGTTTAAAGTGATTTTCATGCTTCCAGGGGCCCAAAACACAAGATTTATGGAATGGTTAAAAGTGCATGAAAATGGCCAATTTACTCACTCTGAGTTCTCAAAAAGGGTTTCTTCACCCCGGGAAGTTAATTAAATACCATTTGTAGGCATTTAATGTTCGAGCAAAAACGGCTGATTTTCGACAAAAGAGATAACACCCCCCCATTACGTCATGCTTCAGAAATGTGGAAAATGGTCCGTTTTCAAATGTTTTATTTTTGAACGTCAGTTCACATTTGTAGGTGGATCATCAGTGTTAGAGCTAAAATTAGCATGTTTAAAGTGATTTTCATGCTTCCAGGGGCCCAAAACACAAGATTTATGGAATGCTTAAAAGTGCATGAAAATGGCCAATTTACTCACTCTGAGTTCTCAAAAAGGGTTTCTTCACCCCGGGAAGTTAATTAAATACCATTTGGAGGCATTTAATGTTCCAGCAAAAACGGCTGATTTTCGACAAAAGAGATAACACCCCCCCATTACGTCATGCTTCAGAAATGTGGAAAATGGTCCGTTTTCAAATGTTTTATTTTTGAACGTCAGTTCACATTTGTAGGTGGATCATCAGTGTTAGAGCTAAAATTAGCATGTTTAAAGTGATTTTCATACTTCCAGGGGCTCGGGAAGTTAATTAAATACCAGTTGGAGGCATTTAATGTTCGAGCAAAAACGGCTGATTTTCGACAAAAGAGATAACACCCCCCCATTACGTCATGCTTCAGAAATGTGGAAAATGGTCCGTTTTCAAATGTTTTATTTTTGAACGTCAGTTCACATTTGTAGGTGGATCATCAGTGTTAGAGCTAAAATTAGCATGTTTAAAGTGATTTTCATGCTTCCAGGGGCTCGGGAAGTTAATTAAATACCATTTGGAGGCATTTAATGTTCGAGCAAAAACGGCTGATTTTCGACAAAAGAGATAACACCCCCCCATTACGTCATGCTTCAGAAATGTGGAAAATGGTCCGTTTTCAAATGTTTTATTTTTGAACGTCAGTTCACATTTGTAGGTGGATCATCAGTGTTAGAGCTAAAATTAGCATGTTTAAAGTGATTTTCATGCTTCCAGGGGCTCGGGAAGTGAAATAAATACCATTTGGAGGCATTTAATGTTCGAGCAAAAATGGCTGATTTTCGACAAAAGAGATAACACCCCCCCATTACGTCATGCTTCAGAAATGTGGAAAATGGTACGTTTTCAAATGTTTTATTTTTGAACGTCAGTTCACATTTGTAGGTGGATCATCAGTGTTAGAGCTAAAATTAGCATGTTTAAAGTGATTTTCATGCTTCCAGGGGCCCAAAACACAAGATTTATGGAATGGTTAAAAGTGCATGAAAATGGCCAATTTACTCACTCTGAGTTCTCAAAAAGGGTTTCTTCACCCCGGGAAGTTAATTAAATACCATTTGGAGGCATTTAATGTTCCAGCAAAAACGGCTGATTTTCGACAAAAGAGATAACACCCCCCCATTACGTCATGCTTCAGAAATGTGGAAAATGGTCAGTTTTCAAATGTTTTATTTTTGAACGTCAGTTCACATTTGTAGGTGGATCATCAGTGTTAGAGCTAAAATTAGCATGTTTAAAGTGATTTTCATGCTTCCAGGGGCTCGGGAAGTGAAATAAATACCATTTGGAGGCATTTAATGTTCGAGCAAAAACGGCTGATTTTCGACAAAAGAGATAACACCCCCCCATTACGTCATGCTTCAGAAATGTGGAAAATGGTCCGTTTTCAAATGTTTTATTTTTGAACGTCAGTTCACATTTGTAGGTGGATCATCAGTGTTAGAGCTAAAATTAGCATGTTTAAAGTGATTTTCATGCTTCCAGGGGCCCAAAACACAAGATTTATGGAATGGTTAAAAGTGCATGAAAATGGCCAATTTACTCACTCTGAGTTCTCAAAAAGGGTTTCTTCACCCCGGGAAGTTAATTAAATACCATTTGGAGGCATTTAATGTTCCAGCAAAAACGGCTGATTTTCGACAAAAGAGATAACACCCCCCCATTACGTCATGCTTCAGAAATGTGGAAAATGGTCCGTTTTCAAATGTTTTATTTTTGAACGTCAGTTCACATTTGTAGGTGGATCATCAGTGTAAGAGCTAAAATTAGCATGTTTAAAGTGATTTTCATACTTCCAGGGGCTCGGGAAGTTAATTAAATACCAGTTGGAGGCATTTAATGTTCGAGCAAAAACGGCTGATTTTCGACAAAAGAGATAACACCCCCCCATTACGTCATGCTTCAGAAATGTGGAAAATGGTCCGTTTTCAAATGTTTTATTTTTGAACGTCAGTTCACATTTGTAGGTGGATCATCAGTGTTAGAGCTAAAATTAGCATGTTTAAAGTGATTTTCATGCTTCCAGGGGCTCGGGAAGTTAATTAAATACCATTTGGAGGCATTTAATGTTCGAGCAAAAACGACTGATTTTCGACAAAAGAGATAACACCCCCCCATTACGTCATGCTTCAGAAATGTGGAAAATGGTCCGTTTTCAAATGTTTTATTTTTGAACGTCAGTTCACATTTGTAGGTGGATCATCAGTGTTAGAGCTAACATTAGCATGTTTAAAGTGATTTTCATGCTTCCAGGGGCTCGGGAAGTTATTAAATACCATTTGGAGGCATTTAATGTTCGAGCAAAAACGGCTGATTTTCGACAAAAGAGATAACACCCCCCCCCCATTACGTCATGCTTCAGAAATGTGGAAAATGGTCCGTTTTCAAATGTTTTATTTTTGAACGTCAGTTCACATTTGTAGGTGGATCATCAGTGTTAGAGCTAAAATTAGCATGTTTAATGTGATTTTCATGCTTCCAGGGGCTCGGGAAGTTAAGTAAATACCATTTGGAGGCATTTAATGTTCGAGCAAAAACAGCTGATTTTCGACAAAAGAGATAACACCCCCCCATTACGTCATGCTTCAGAAATGTGGAAAATGGTCCGTTTTCAAATGTTTTATTTTTGAACGTCAGTTCACATTTGTAGGTGGATCATCAGTGTTAGAGCTAAAATTAGCATGTTTAAAGTGATTTTCATGCTTCCAGGGGCTCGGGAAGTTAATTAAATACCATTTGGAGGCATTTAATGTTCGAGCAAAAACGGCTGATTTTCGACAAAAGATATAACACCCCCCCATTACGTCATGCTTCAGAAATGTGGAAAATGGTCCGTTTTCAAATGTTTTATTTTTGAACGTCAGTTCACATTTGTAGGTGGATCATCAGTGTTAGAGCTAAAATTAGCATGTTTAAAGTGATTTTCATGCTTCCAGGGGCTCGGGAAGTTAATTAAATACCATTTGGAGGCATTTAATGTTCGAGCAAAAACGGCTGATTTTCGACAAAAGAGATAACACCCCCCCATTACGTCATGCTTCAGAAATGTGGAAAATGGTCCGTTTTCAAATGTTTTATTTTTGAACGTCAGTTCACATTTGTAGGTGGGTCATCAGTGTTAGAGCTAAAATTAGCATGTTTAAAGTGATTTTCATGCTTCCAGGGGCTCGGGAAGTGAAATAAATACCATTTGGAGGCATTTAATGTTCGAGCAAAAACGGCTGATTTTCGACAAAAGAGATAACACCCCCCCATTACGTCATGCTTCAGAAATGTGGAAAATGGTCCGTTTTCAAATGTTTTATATTTGAACGTCAGTTCACATTTGTAGGTGGATCATCAGTGTTAGAGCTAAAATTAGCATGTTTAAAGTGATTTTCATGCTTCCAGGGGCTCGGGAAGTTAATTAAATACCAGTTGGAGGCATTTAATGTTCGAGCAAAAACGGCTGATTTTCGACAAAAGAGATAACACCCCCCCCATTACGTCATGCTTCAGAAATGTGGAAAATGGTCCGTTTTCAAATGTTTTATTTTTGAACGTCAGTTCACATTTGTAGGTGGATCATCAGTGTTAGAGCTAAAATTAGCATGTTTAAAGTGATTTTCATGCTTCCAGGGGCCCAAAACACAAGATTTATGGAATGGTTAAAAGTGCATGAAAATGGCCAATTTACTCACTCTGAGTTCTCAAAAAGGGTTTCTTCACCCCGGGAAGTTAATTAAATACCATTTGGAGGCATTTAATGTTCGAGCAAAAACGGCTGATTTTCGACAAAAGAGATAACACCCCCCCATTACGTCATGCTTCAGAAATGTGGAAAATGGTCCGTTTTCAAATGTTTTATTTTTGAACGTCAGTTCACATTTGTAGGTGGATCATCAGTGTTAGAGCTAAAATTAGCATGTTTAAAGTGATTTTCATGCTTCCAGGGGCTCGGGAAGTTAATTAAATACCAGTTGGAGGCATTTAATGTTCGAGCAAAAACGGCTGATTTTCGACAAAAGAGATAACACCCCCCCCATTACGTCATGCTTCAGAAATGTGGAAAATGGTCCGTTTTCAAATGTTTTATTTTTGAACGTCAGTTCACATTTGTAGGTGGATCATCAGTGTTAGAGCTAAAATTAGCATGTTTAAAGTGATTTTCATGCTTCCAGGGGCTCGGGAAGTTAATTAAATACCATTTGGAGGCATTTAATGTTCGAGCAAAAACGGCTGATTTTCAACAAAAGAGATAACACCCCCCCATTACATCATGCTTCAGAAATGTGGAAAATGGTCCGTTTTCAAATGTTTTATTTTTGAACGTCAGTTCACATTTGTAGGTGGATCATCAGTGTTAGAGCTAAAATTAGCATGTTTAAAGTGATTTTCATGCTTCCAGGGGCTCGGGAAGTTAATTAAATACCATTTGGAGGCATTTAATGTTCGAGCAAAAACGGCTGATTTTCGACAAAAGATATAACACCCCCCCCATTACGTCATGCTTCAGAAATGTGGAAAATGGTCCGTTTTCAAATGTTTTATTTTTGAACGTCAGTTCACATTTGTAGGTGGATCATCAGTGTTAGAGCTAAAATTAGCATGTTTAAAGTGATTTTCATGCTTCCAGGGGCTCGGGAAGTTAATTAAATACCATTTGGAGGCATTTAATGTTCGAGCAAAAACGGCTGATTTTCGACAAAAGAGATAACACCCCCCATTACGTCATGCTTCAGAAATGTGGAAAATGGTCCGTTTTCAAATGTTTTATTTTTGAACGTCAGTTCACATTTGTAGGTGGGTCATCAGTGTTAGAGCTAAAATTAGCATGTTTAAAGTGATTTTCATGCTTCCAGGGGCTCGGGAAGTGAAATAAATACCATTTGGAGGCATTTAATGTTCGAGCAAAAACGGCTGATTTTCGACAAAAGAGATAACACCCCCCCATTACGTCATGCTTCAGAAATGTGGAAAATGGTCCGTTTTCAAATGTTTTATTTTTGAACGTCAGTTCACATTTGTAGGTGGATCATCAGTGTTAGAGCTAAAATTAGCATGTTTAAAGTGATTTTCATGCTTCCAGGGGCCCAAAACACAAGATTTATGGAATGGTTAAAAGTGCATGAAAATGGCTAATTTACTCACTCTGAGTTCTCAAAAAGGGTTTCTTCACCCCGGGAAGTTAATTAAATACCATTTGGAGGCATTTAATGTTCCAGCAAAAACGGCTGATTTTCGACAAAAGAGATAACACCCCCCCATTACGTCATGCTTCAGAAATGTGGAAAAGGGTCAGTTTTCAAATGTTTTATTTTTGAACGTCAGTTCACATTTGTAGGTGGATCATCAGTGTTAGAGCTAAAATTAGCATGTTTAAAGTGATTTTCATGCTTCCAGGGGCTTGGGAAGTGAAATAAATACCATTTGGAGGCATTTAATGTTCGAGCAAAAACGGCTGATTTTCGACAAAAGAGATAACACCCCCCCATTACGTCATGCTTCAGAAATGTGGAAAATGGTCCGTTTTCAAATGTTTTATTTTTGAACGTCAGTTCACATTTGTAGGTGGATCATCAGTGTTAGAGCTAAAATTAGCATGTTTAAAGTGATTTTCATGCTTCCAGGGGCCCAAAACACAAGATTTATGGAATGGTTAAAAGTGCATGAAAATGGCCAATTTACTCACTCTGAGTTCTCAAAAAGGGTTTCTTCACCCCGGGAAGTTAATTAAATACCATTTGGAGGCATTTAATGTTCGAGCAAAAACGGCTGATTTTCGACAAAAGAGATAACACCCCCCCATTACGTCATGCTTCAGAAATGTGGAAAATGGTCCGTTTTCAAATGTTTTATTTTTGAACGTCAGTTCACATTTGTAGGTGGATCATCAGTGTTAGAGCTAAAATTAGCATGTTTAAAGTGATTTTCATGCTTCCAGGGGCTCGGGAAGTTAATTAAATACCATTTGGAGGCATTTAATGTTCAAGCAAAAACGGCTGATTTTCGACAAAAGAGATAACACCCCCCATTACGTCATGCTTCAGAAATGTGGAAAATGGTCCGTTTTCAAATGTTTTATTTTTGAACGTCAGTTCACATTTGTAGGTGGATCATCAGTGTTAGAGCTAAAATTAGCATGTTTAAAGTGATTTTCATGCTTCCAGGGGCTCGGGAAGTTAATTAAATACCATTTGGAGGCATTTAATGTTCGAGCAAAAACGGCTGATTTTCGACAAAAGAGATAACACCCCCCCATTACGTCATGCTTCAGAAATGTGGAAAATGGTCCGTTTTCAAATGTTTTATTTTTGAACGTCAGTTCACATTTGTAGGTGGATCATCAGTGTTAGAGCTAAAATTAGCATGTTTAAAGTGATTTTCATGCTTCCAGGGGCTCGGGAAGTGAAATAAATACCATTTGGAGGCATTTAATGTTCGAGCAAAAACGGCTGATTTTCGACAAAAGAGATAACACCCCCCCATTACGTCATGCTTCAGAAATGTGGAAAATGGTACGTTTTCAAATGTTTTATTTTTGAACGTCAGTTCACATTTGTAGGTGGATCATCAGTGTTAGAGCTAAAATTAGCATGTTTAAAGTGATTTTCATGCTTCCAGGGGCCCAAAACACAAGATTTATGGAATGGTTAAAAGTGCATGAAAATGGCCAATTTACTCACTCTGAGTTCTCAAAAAGGGTTTCTTCACCCCGGGAAGTTAATTAAATACCATTTGGAGGCATTTAATGTTCCAGCAAAAACGGCTGATTTTCGACAAAAGAGATAACACCCCCCCATTACGTCATGCTTCAGAAATGTGGAAAATGGTCCGTTTTCAAATGTTTTATTTTTGAACGTCAGTTCACATTTGTAGGTGGATCATCAGTGTTAGAGCTAAAATTAGCATGTTTAAAGTGATTTTCATGCTTCCAGGGGCTCGGGAAGTGAAATAAATACCATTTGGAGGCATTTAATGTTCGAGCAAAAACGGCTGATTTTCGACAAAAGAGATAACACCCCCCCATTACGTCATGCTTCAGAAATGTGGAAAATGGTCCGTTTTCAAATGTTTTATTTTTGAACGTCAGTTCACATTTGTAGGTGGATCATCAGTGTTAGAGCTAAAATTAGCATGTTTAAAGTGATTTTCATACTTCCAGGGGCTCGGGAAGTTAATTAAATACCAGTTGGAGGCATTTAATGTTCGAGCAAAAACGGCTGATTTTCGACAAAAGAGATAACACCCCCCCATTACGTCATGCTTCAGAAATGTGGAAAATGGTCCGTTTTCAAATGTTTTATTTTTGAACGTCAGTTCACATTTGTAGGTGGATCATCAGTGTTAGAGCTAAAATTAGCATGTTTAAAGTGATTTTCATGCTTCCAGGGGCTCGGGAAGTTAATTAAATACCATTTGGAGGCATTTAATGTTCGAGCAAAAACGGCTGATTTTCGACAAAAGAGATAACACCCCCCCATTACGTCATGCTTCAGAAATGTGGAAAATGGTCCGTTTTCAAATGTTTTATTTTTGAACGTCAGTTCACATTTGTAGGTGGATCATCAGTGTTAGAGCTAAAATTAGCATGTTTAAAGTGATTTTCATGCTTCCAGGGGCTCGGGAAGTTAATTAAATACCAGTTGGAGGCATTTAATGTTCGAGCAAAAACGGCTGATTTTCGACAAAAGAGATAACACCCCCCCCATTACGTCATGCTTCAGAAATGTGGAAAATGGTCCGTTTTCAAATGTTTTATTTTTGAACGTCAGTTCACATTTGTAGGTGGATCATCAGTGTTAGAGCTAAAATTAGCATGTTTAAAGTGATTTTCATGCTTCCAGGGGCCCAAAACACAAGATTTATGGAATGGTTAAAAGTGCATGAAAATGGCCAATTTACTCACTCTGAGTTCTCAAAAAGGGTTTCTTCACCCCGGGAAGTTAATTAAATACCATTTGGAGGCATTTAATGTTCGAGCAAAAACGGCTGATTTTCGACAAAAGAGATAACACCCCCCCATTACGTCATGCTTCAGAAATGTGGAAAATGGTCCGTTTTCAAATGTTTTATTTTTGAACGTCAGTTCACATTTGTAGGTGGATCATCAGTGTTAGAGCTAAAATTAGCATGTTTAAAGTGATTTTCATGCTTCCAGGGGCTCGGGAAGTTAATTAAATACCAGTTGGAGGCATTTAATGTTCGAGCAAAAACGGCTGATTTTCGACAAAAGAGATAACACCCCCCCCATTACGTCATGCTTCAGAAATGTGGAAAATGGTCCGTTTTCAAATGTTTTATTTTTGAACGTCAGTTCACATTTGTAGGTGGATCATCAGTGTTAGAGCTAAAATTAGCATGTTTAAAGTGATTTTCATGCTTCCAGGGGCTCGGGAAGTTAATTAAATACCATTTGGAGGCATTTAATGTTCGAGCAAAAACGGCTGATTTTCAACAAAAGAGATAACACCCCCCCATTACATCATGCTTCAGAAATGTGGAAAATGGTCCGTTTTCAAATGTTTTATTTTTGAACGTCAGTTCACATTTGTAGGTGGATCATCAGTGTTAGAGCTAAAATTAGCATGTTTAAAGTGATTTTCATGCTTCCAGGGGCTCGGGAAGTTAATTAAATACCATTTGGAGGCATTTAATGTTCGAGCAAAAACGGCTGATTTTCGACAAAAGATATAACACCCCCCCCATTACGTCATGCTTCAGAAATGTGGAAAATGGTCCGTTTTCAAATGTTTTATTTTTGAACGTCAGTTCACATTTGTAGGTGGATCATCAGTGTTAGAGCTAAAATTAGCATGTTTAAAGTGATTTTCATGCTTCCAGGGGCTCGGGAAGTTAATTAAATACCATTTGGAGGCATTTAATGTTCGAGCAAAAACGGCTGATTTTCGACAAAAGAGATAACACCCCCCATTACGTCATGCTTCAGAAATGTGGAAAATGGTCCGTTTTCAAATGTTTTATTTTTGAACGTCAGTTCACATTTGTAGGTGGGTCATCAGTGTTAGAGCTAAAATTAGCATGTTTAAAGTGATTTTCATGCTTCCAGGGGCTCGGGAAGTGAAATAAATACCATTTGGAGGCATTTAATGTTCGAGCAAAAACGGCTGATTTTCGACAAAAGAGATAACACCCCCCCATTACGTCATGCTTCAGAAATGTGGAAAATGGTCCGTTTTCAAATGTTTTATTTTTGAACGTCAGTTCACATTTGTAGGTGGATCATCAGTGTTAGAGCTAAAATTAGCATGTTTAAAGTGATTTTCATGCTTCCAGGGGCCCAAAACACAAGATTTATGGAATGGTTAAAAGTGCATGAAAATGGCTAATTTACTCACTCTGAGTTCTCAAAAAGGGTTTCTTCACCCCGGGAAGTTAATTAAATACCATTTGGAGGCATTTAATGTTCCAGCAAAAACGGCTGATTTTCGACAAAAGAGATAACACCCCCCCATTACGTCATGCTTCAGAAATGTGGAAAAGGGTCAGTTTTCAAATGTTTTATTTTTGAACGTCAGTTCACATTTGTAGGTGGATCATCAGTGTTAGAGCTAAAATTAGCATGTTTAAAGTGATTTTCATGCTTCCAGGGGCTCGGGAAGTGAAATAAATACCATTTGGAGGCATTTAATGTTCGAGCAAAAACGGCTGATTTTCGACAAAAGAGATAACACCCCCCCATTACGTCATGCTTCAGAAATGTGGAAAATGGTCCGTTTTCAAATGTTTTATTTTTGAACGTCAGTTCACATTTGTAGGTGGATCATCAGTGTTAGAGCTAAAATTAGCATGTTTAAAGTGATTTTCATGCTTCCAGGGGCCCAAAACACAAGATTTATGGAATGGTTAAAAGTGCATGAAAATGGCCAATTTACTCACTCTGAGTTCTCAAAAAGGGTTTCTTCACCCCGGGAAGTTAATTAAATACCATTTGGAGGCATTTAATGTTCGAGCAAAAACGGCTGATTTTCGACAAAAGAGATAACACCCCCCCATTACGTCATGCTTCAGAAATGTGGAAAATGGTCCGTTTTCAAATGTTTTATTTTTGAACGTCAGTTCACATTTGTAGGTGGATCATCAGTGTTAGAGCTAAAATTAGCATGTTTAAAGTGATTTTCATGCTTCCAGGGGCTCGGGAAGTTAATTAAATACCATTTGGAGGCATTTAATGTTCAAGCAAAAACGGCTGATTTTCGACAAAAGAGATAACACCCCCCATTACGTCATGCTTCAGAAATGTGGAAAATGGTCCGTTTTCAAATGTTTTATTTTTGAACGTCAGTTCACATTTGTAGGTGGATCATCAGTGTTAGAGCTAAAATTAGCATGTTTAAAGTGATTTTCATGCTTCCAGGGGCTCGGGAAGTTAATTAAATACCATTTGGAGGCATTTAATGTTCGAGCAAAAACGGCTGATTTTCGACAAAAGAGATAACACCCCCCCATTACGTCATGCTTCAGAAATGTGGAAAATGGTCCGTTTTCAAATGTTTTATTTTTGAACGTCAGTTCACATTTGTAGGTGGATCATCAGTGTTAGAGCTAAAATTAGCATGTTTAAAGTGATTTTCATGCTTCCAGGGGCTCGGGAAGTGAAATAAATACCATTTGGAGGCATTTAATGTTCGAGCAAAAACGGCTGATTTTCGACAAAAGAGATAACACCCCCCCATTACGTCATGCTTCAGAAATGTGGAAAATGGTACGTTTTCAAATGTTTTATTTTTGAACGTCAGTTCACATTTGTAGGTGGATCATCAGTGTTAGAGCTAAAATTAGCATGTTTAAAGTGATTTTCATGCTTCCAGGGGCCCAAAACACAAGATTTATGGAATGGTTAAAAGTGCATGAAAATGGCCAATTTACTCACTCTGAGTTCTCAAAAAGGGTTTCTTCACCCCGGGAAGTTAATTAAATACCATTTGGAGGCATTTAATGTTCCAGCAAAAACGGCTGATTTTCGACAAAAGAGATAACACCCCCCCATTACGTCATGCTTCAGAAATGTGGAAAATGGTCCGTTTTCAAATGTTTTATTTTTGAACGTCAGTTCACATTTGTAGGTGGATCATCAGTGTTAGAGCTAAAATTAGCATGTTTAAAGTGATTTTCATGCTTCCAGGGGCTCGGGAAGTGAAATAAATACCATTTGGAGGCATTTAATGTTCGAGCAAAAACGGCTGATTTTCGACAAAAGAGATAACACCCCCCCATTACGTCATGCTTCAGAAATGTGGAAAATGGTCCGTTTTCAAATGTTTTATTTTTGAACGTCAGTTCACATTTGTAGGTGGATCATCAGTGTTAGAGCTAAAATTAGCATGTTTAAAGTGATTTTCATACTTCCAGGGGCTCGGGAAGTTAATTAAATACCAGTTGGAGGCATTTAATGTTCGAGCAAAAACGGCTGATTTTCGACAAAAGAGATAACACCCCCCCATTACGTCATGCTTCAGAAATGTGGAAAATGGTCCGTTTTCAAATGTTTTATTTTTGAACGTCAGTTCACATTTGTAGGTGGATCATCAGTGTTAGAGCTAAAATTAGCATGTTTAAAGTGATTTTCATGCTTCCAGGGGCTCGGGAAGTTAATTAAATACCATTTGGAGGCATTTAATGTTCGAGCAAAAACGGCTGATTTTCGACAAAAGAGATAACACCCCCCCATTACGTCATGCTTCAGAAATGTGGAAAATGGTCCGTTTTCAAATGTTTTATTTTTGAACGTCAGTTCACATTTGTAGGTGGATCATCAGTGTTAGAGCTAACATTAGCATGTTTAAAGTGATTTTCATGCTTCCAGGGGCTCGGGAAGTTATTAA
This sequence comes from Lissotriton vulgaris, assembly GCF_964263255.1. NCBI lineage: Eukaryota > Metazoa > Chordata > Amphibia > Caudata > Salamandridae > Lissotriton > Lissotriton vulgaris. The sequence continues at coordinate 277,034 of NW_028246448.1, read as the reverse complement.
ATACCATTTGGAGGCATTTAATGTTCGAGCAAAAACGGCTGATTTTCGACAAAAGAGATAACACCCCCCCCCATTACGTCATGCTTCAGAAATGTGGAAAATGGTCCGTTTTCAAATGTTTTATTTTTGAACGTCAGTTCACATTTGTAGGTGGATCATCAGTGTTAGAGCTAAAATTAGCATGTTTAAAGTGATTTTCATGCTTCCAGGGGCTCGGGAAGTTAATTAAATACCATTTGGAGGCATTTAATGTTCGAGCAAAAACGGCTGATTTTCGACAAAAGAGATAACACCCCCCCCATTACATCATGCTTCAGAAATGTGGAAAATGGTCCGTTTTCAAATGTTTTATTTTTGAACGTCAGTTCACATTTGTAGGTGGATCATCAGTGTTAGAGCTAAAATTAGCATGTTTAAAGTGATTTTCATGCTTCCAGGGGCTCGGGAAGTTAATTAAATACCATTTGGAGGCATTTAATGTTCGAGCAAAAACGGCTGATTTTCGACAAAAGATATAACACCCCCCATTACGTCATGCTTCAGAAATGTGGAAAATGGTCCGTTTTCAAATGTTTTATTTTTGAACGTCAGTTCACATTTGTAGGTGGATCATCAGTGTTAGAGCTAAAATTAGCATGTTTAAAGTGATTTTCATGCTTCCAGGGGCTCGGGAAGTTAATTAAATACCATTTGGAGGCATTTAATGTTCGAGCAAAAACGGCTGATTTTCGACAAAAGAGATAACACCCCCCCATTACGTCATGCTTCAGAAATGTGGAAAATGGTCCGTTTTCAAATGTTTTATTTTTGAACGTCAGTTCACATTTGTAGGTGGGTCATCAGTGTTAGAGCTAAAATTAGCATGTTTAAAGTGATTTTCATGCTTCCAGGGGCTCGGGAAGTGAAATAAATACCATTTGGAGGCATTTAATGTTCGAGCAAAAACGGCTGATTTTCGACAAAAGAGATAACACCCCCCCATTACGTCATGCTTCAGAAATGTGGAAAATGGTCCGTTTTCAAATGTTTTATTTTTGAACGTCAGTTCACATTTGTAGGTGGATCATCAGTGTTAGAGCTAAAATTAGCATGTTTAAAGTGATTTTCATGCTTCCAGGGGCCCAAAACACAAGATTTATGGAATGGTTAAAAGTGCATGACAATGGCCAATTTACTCACTCTGAGTTCTCAAAAAGGGTTTCTTCACCCCGGGAAGTTAATTAAATACCATTTGGAGGCATTTACTGTTCCAGCAAAAACGGCTGATTTTCGACAAAAGAGATAACACCCCCCCATTACGTCATGCTTCAGAAATGTGGAAAATGGTCCGTTTTCAAATGTTTTATTTTTGAACGTCAGTTCACATTTGTAGGTGGATCATCAGTGTTAGAGCTAAAATTAGCATGTTTAAAGTGATTTTCATGCTTCCAGGGGCTCGGGAAGTTAATTAAATACCAGTTGGAGGCATTTAATGTTCGAGCAAAAACGGCTGATTTTCGACAAAAGAGATAACACCCCCCCCCCCCATTACGTCATGCTTCAGAAATGTGGAAAATGGTCCGTTTTCAAATGTTTTATTTTTGAACGTCAGTTCACATTTGTAGGTGGATCATCAGTGTTAGAGCTAAAATTAGCATGTTTAAAGTGATTTTCATGCTTCCAGGGGCTCGGGAAGTTAATTAAATACCATTTGGAGGCATTTAATGTTCGAGCAAAAACGGCTGATTTTCGACAAAAGAGATAACACCCCCCCATTACGTCATGCTTCAGAAATGTGGAAAATGGTCCGTTTTCAAATGTTTTATTTTTGAACGTCAGTTCACATTTGTAGGTGGATCATCAGTGTTAGAGCTAAAATTTGCATGTTTAAAGTGATTTTCATGCTTCCAGGGGCCCAAAACACAAGATTTATGGAATGGTTAAAAGTGTATGAAAATGGCCAATATACTCACTCTGAGTTCTCAAAAAGGGTTTCTTCACCCCGGGAAGTTAATTAAATACCATTTGGAGGCATTTAATGTTCGAGCAAAAACGGCTGATTTTCGACAAAAGAGATAACACCCCCCCATTACGTCATGCTTCAGAAATGTGGAAAATGGTCCGTTTTCAAATGTTTTATTTTTGAACGTCAGTTCACATTTGTAGGTGGATCATCAGTGTTAGAGCTAAAATTAGCATGTTTAAAGTGATTTTCATGCTTCCAGGGGCTCGGGAAGTGAAATAAATACCATTTGGAGGCATTTAATGTTCGAGCAAAAACGGCTGATTTTCGACAAAAGAGATAACACCCCCCCATTACGTCATGCTTCAGAAATGTGGAAAATGGTCCGTTTTCAAATGTTTTATTTTTGAACGTCAGTTCACATTTGTAGGTGGATCATCAGTGTTAGAGCTAAAATTAGCATGTTTAAAGTGATTTTCATGCTTCCAGGGGCTCGGGAAGTTAATTAAATACCATTTGGAGGCATTTAATGTTCGAGCAAAAACGGCTGATTTTCGACAAAAGAGATAACACCCCCCATTACGTCATGCTTCAGAAATGTGGAAAATGGTCCGTTTTCAAATGTTTTATTTTTGAACGTCAGTTCACATTTGTAGGTGGATCATCAGTGTTAGAGCTAAAATTAGCATGTTTAAAGTGATTTTCATGCTTCCAGGGGCTCGGGAAGTTAATTAAATACCATTTGGAGGCATTTAATGTTCGAGCAAAAACGGCTGATTTTCGACAAAAGAGATAACACCCCCCCATTACGTCATGCTTCAGAAATGTGGAAAATGGTCCGTTTTCAAATGTTTTATTTTTGAACGTCAGTTCACGTTTGTAGGTGGATCATCAGTGTTAGAGCTAAAATTAGCATGTTTAAAGTGATTTTCATGCTTCCAGGGGCCCAAAACACAAGATTTATGGAATGGTTAAAAGTGCATGAAAATGGCCAATTTACTCACTCTGAGTTCTCAAAAAGGGTTTCTTCACCCCGGGAAGTTAATTAAATACCATTTGGAGGCATTTAATGTTCGAGCAAAAATGGCTGATTTTCGACAAAAGAGATAACACCCCCCCCATTACGTCATGCTTCAGAAATGTGGAAAATGGTCCGTTTTCAAATGTTTTATTTTTGAACGTCAGTTCACATTTGTAGGTGGATCATCAGTGTTAGAGCTAAAATTAGCATGTTTAAAGTGATTTTCATGCTTCCAGGGGCTCGGGAAGTTAATTAAATACCATTTGGAGGCATTTAATGTTCAAGCAAAAACGGCTGATTTTCGACAAAAGAGATAACACCCCCCATTACGTCATGCTTCAGAAATGTGGAAAATGGTCCGTTTTCAAATGTTTTATTTTTGAACGTCAGTTCACATTTGTAGGTGGATCATCAGTGTTAGAGCTAAAATTAGCATGTTTAAAGTGATTTTCATGCTTCCAGGGGCTCGGGAAGTTAATTAAATACCATTTGGAGGCATTTAATGTTCGAGCAAAAACGGCTGATTTTCGACAAAAGAGATAACACCCCCCCATTACGTCATGCTTCAGAAATGTGGAAAATGGTCCGTTTTCAAATGTTTTATTTTTGAACGTCAGTTCACATTTGTAGGTGGATCATCAGTGTTAGAGCTAAAATTAGCATGTTTAAAGTGATTTTCATGCTTCCAGGGGCTCGGGAAGTGAAATAAATACCATTTGGAGGCATTTAATGTTCGAGCAAAAACGGCTGATTTTCGACAAAAGAGATAACACCCCCCCATTACGTCATGCTTCAGAAATGTGGAAAATGGTACGTTTTCAAATGTTTTATTTTTGAACGTCAGTTCACATTTGTAGGTGGATCATCAGTGTTAGAGCTAAAATTAGCATGTTTAAAGTGATTTTCATGCTTCCAGGGGCCCAAAACACAAGATTTATGGAATGGTTAAAAGTGCATGAAAATGGCCAATTTACTCACTCTGAGTTCTCAAAAAGGGTTTCTTCACCCCGGGAAGTTAATTAAATACCATTTGGAGGCATTTAATGTTCCAGCAAAAACGGCTGATTTTCGACAAAAGAGATAACACCCCCCCATTACGTCATGCTTCAGAAATGTGGAAAATGGTCCGTTTTCAAATGTTTTATTTTTGAACGTCAGTTCACATTTGTAGGTGGATCATCAGTGTTAGAGCTAAAATTAGCATGTTTAAAGTGATTTTCATGCTTCCAGGGGCTCGGGAAGTGAAATAAATACCATTTGGAGGCATTTAATGTTCGAGCAAAAACGGCTGATTTTCGACAAAAGAGATAACACCCCCCCATTACGTCATGCTTCAGAAATGTGGAAAATGGTCCGTTTTCAAATGTTTTATTTTTGAACGTCAGTTCACATTTGTAGGTGGATCATCAGTGTTAGAGCTAAAATTAGCATGTTTAAAGTGATTTTCATACTTCCAGGGGCTCGGGAAGTTAATTAAATACCAGTTGGAGGCATTTAATGTTCGAGCAAAAACGGCTGATTTTCGACAAAAGAGATAACACCCCCCCATTACGTCATGCTTCAGAAATGTGGAAAATGGTCCGTTTTCAAATGTTTTATTTTTGAACGTCAGTTCACATTTGTAGGTGGATCATCAGTGTTAGAGCTAAAATTAGCATGTTTAAAGTGATTTTCATGCTTCCAGGGGCTCGGGAAGTTAATTAAATACCATTTGGAGGCATTTAATGTTCGAGCAAAAACGGCTGATTTTCGACAAAAGAGATAACACCCCCCCATTACGTCATGCTTCAGAAATGTGGAAAATGGTCCGTTTTCAAATGTTTTATTTTTGAACGTCAGTTCACATTTGTAGGTGGATCATCAGTGTTAGAGCTAACATTAGCATGTTTAAAGTGATTTTCATGCTTCCAGGGGCTCGGGAAGTTATTAAATACCATTTGGAGGCATTTAATGTTCGAGCAAAAACGGCTGATTTTCGACAAAAGAGATAACACCCCCCCCCATTACGTCATGCTTCAGAAATGTGGAAAATGGTCCGTTTTCAAATGTTTTATTTTTGAATGTCAGTTCACATTTGTAGGTGGATCATCAGTGTTAGAGCTAAAATTAGCATGTTTAAAGTGATTTTCATGCTTCCAGGGGTTTGGGAAGTTAATTAAATACCATTTGGAGGCATTTAATGTTCGAGCAAAAACGGCTGATTTTCGACAAAAGAGATAACACCCCCCCCATTACATCATGCTTCAGAAATGTGGAAAATGGTCCGTTTTCAAATGTTTTATTTTTGAACGTCAGTTCACATTTGTAGGTGGATCATCAGTGTTAGAGCTAAAATTAGCATGTTTAAAGTGATTTTCATGCTTCCAGGGGCTCGGGAAGTTAATTAAATACCATTTGGAGGCATTTAATGTTCGAGCAAAAACGGCTGATTTTCGACAAAAGATGTAACACCCCCCATTACGTCATGCTTCAGAAATGTGGAAAATGGTCCGTTTTCAAATGTTTTATTTTTGAACGTCAGTTCACATTTGTAGGTGGATCATCAGTGTTAGAGCTAAAATTAGCATGTTTAAAGTGATTTTCATGCTTCCAGGGGCTCGGGAAGTTAATTAAATACCATTTGGAGGCATTTAATGTTCGAGCAAAAACGGCTGATTTTCGACAAAAGAGATAACACCCCCCCATTACGTCATGCTTCAGAAATGTGGAAAATGGTCCGTTTTCAAATGTTTTATTTTTGAACGTCAGTTCACATTTGTAGGTGGGTCATCAGTGTTAGAGCTAAAATTAGCATGTTTAAAGTGATTTTCATGCTTCCAGGGGCTCGGGAAGTGAAATAAATACCATTTGGAGGCATTTAATGTTCGAGCAAAAACGGCTGATTTTCGACAAAAGAGATAACACCCCCCCATTACGTCATGCTTCAGAAATGTGGAAAATGGTCCGTTTTCAAATGTTTTATTTTTGAACGTCAGTTCACATTTGTAGGTGGATCATCAGTGTTAGAGCTAAAATTAGCATGTTTAAAGTGATTTTCATGCTTCCAGGGGCCCAAAACACAAGATTTATGGAATGGTTAAAAGTGCATGACAATGGCCAATTTACTCACTCTGAGTTCTCAAAAAGGGTTTCTTCACCCCGGGAAGTTAATTAAATACCATTTGGAGGCATTTAATGTTCCAGCAAAAACGGCTGATTTTCGACAAAAGAGATAACACCCCCCCATTACGTCATGCTTCAGAAATGTGGAAAATGGTCCGTTTTCAAATGTTTTATTTTTGAACGTCAGTTCACATTTGTAGGTGGATCATCAGTGTTAGAGCTAAAATGAGCATGTTTAAAGTGATTTTCATGCTTCCAGGGGCTCGGGAAGTTAATTAAATACCAGTTGGAGGCATTTAATGTTCGAGCAAAAACGGCTGATTTTCGACAAAAGAGATAACACCCCCCCCCCCATTACGTCATGCTTCAGAAATGTGGAAAATGGTCCGTTTTCAAATGTTTTATTTTTGAACGTCAGTTCACATTTGTAGGTGGATCATCAGTGTTAGAGCTAAAATTAGCATGTTTAAAGTGATTTTCATGCTTCCAGGGGCTCGGGAAGTTAATTAAATACCATTTGGAGGCATTTAATGTTCGAGCAAAAACGGCTGATTTTCGACAAAAGAGATAACACCCCCCCATTACGTCATGCTTCAGAAATGTGGAAAATGGTCCGTTTTCAAATGTTTTATTTTTGAACGTCAGTTCACATTTGTAGGTGGATCATCAGTGTTAGAGCTAAAATTTGCATGTTTAAAGTGATTTTCATGCTTCCAGGGGCCCAAAACACAAGATTTATGGAATGGTTAAAAGTGTATGAAAATGGCCAATATACTCACTCTGAGTTCTCAAAAAGGGTTTCTTCACCCCGGGAAGTTAATTAAATACCATTTGGAGGCATTTAATGTTCGAGCAAAAACGGCTGATTTTCGACAAAAGAGATAACACCCCCCCATTACGTCATGCTTCAGAAATGTGGAAAATGGTCCGTTTTCAAATGTTTTATTTTTGAACGTCAGTTCACATTTGTAGGTGGATCATCAGTGTTAGAGCTAAAATTAGCATGTTTAAAGTGATTTTCATGCTTCCAGGGGCTCGGGAAGTGAAATAAATACCATTTGGAGGCATTTAATGTTCGAGCAAAAACGGCTGATTTTCGACAAAAGAGATAACACCCCCCATTACGTCATGCTTCAGAAATGTGGAAAATGGTCCGTTTTCAAATGTTTTATTTTTGAACGTCAGTTCACATTTGTAGGTGGATCATCAGTGTTAGAGCTAAAATTAGCATGTTAAAAGTGGTTTTCATGCTTCCAAGGGCTCGGGAAGTTAATTAAATACCATTTGGAGGCATTTAATTTTCGAGCAAAAACGGCTGATTTTCGACAAAAGAGATAACACCCCCCCATTACGTCATGCTTCAGAAATGTGGAAAATGGTCCGTTTTCAAATGTTTTATTTTTGAACGTCAGTTTACATTTGTAGGTGGATCATCAGTGTTAGAGCTAAAATTAGCATGTTTAAAGTGATTTTCATGCTTCCAGGGGCTCGGGAAGTTAATTAAATACCAGTTGGAGGCATTTAATGTTCGAGCAAAAACGGCTGATTTTCGACAAAAGAGATAACACCCCCCCCATTACGTCATGCTTCAGAAATGTGGAAAATGGTCCGTTTTCAAATGTTTAATTTTTGAACGTCAGTTCACATTTGTAGGTGGATCATCAGTGTTAGAGCTAAAATTAGCATGTTTAAAGTGATTTTCATGCTTCCAGGGGCTCGGGAAGTTAATTAAATACCATTTGGAGGCATTTAATGTTCGAGCAAAAACGGCTGATTTTCGACAAAAGAGATAACACCCCCCCATTACGTCATGCTTCAGAAATGTGGAAAATGGTCCGTTTTCAAATGTTTTATTTTTGAACGTCAGTTCACATTTGTAGGTGGATCATCAGTGTTAGAGCTAAAATTAGCATGTTTAAAGTGATTTTCATGCTTCCAGGGGCTCGGGAAGTTATTAAATACCATTTGGAGGCATTTAATGTTCGAGCAAAAACGGCTGATTTTCGACAAAAGAGATAACACCCCCCCCCATTACGTCATGCTTCAGAAATGTGGAAAATGGTCCGTTTTCAAATGTTTTATTTTTGAACGTCAGTTCACATTTGTAGGTGGATCATCAGTGTTAGAGCTAAAATTAGCATGTTTAAAGTGATTTTCATGCTTCCAGGGGCTCGGGAAGTTAATTAAATACCATTTGGAGGCATTTAATGTTCGAGCAAAAACGGCTGATTTTCGACAAAAGAGATAACACCCCCCGATTACGTCATGCTTCAGAAATGTGGAAAATGGTCCGTTTTCAAATGTTTTATTTTTGAACGTCAGTTCACATTTGTAGGTGGATCATCAGTGTTAGAGCTAAAATTAGCATGTTTAAAGTGATTTTCATGCTTCCAGGGGCTCGGGAAGTTAATTAAATACCATTTGGAGGCATTTAATGTTCGAGCAAAAACGGCTGATTTTCGACAAAAGATATAACACCCCCCCATTACGTCATGCTTCAGAAATGTGGAAAATGGTCCGTTTTCAAATGTTTTATTTTTGAACGTCAGTTCACATTTGTAGGTGGGTCATCAGTGTTAGAGCTAAAATTAGCATGTTTAAAGTGATTTTCATGCTTCCAGGGGCTCGGGAAGTGAAATAAATACCATTTGGAGGCATTTAATGTTCGAGCAAAAACGGCTGATTTTCGACAAAAGAGATAACACCCCCCCATTACGTCATGCTTCAGAAATGTGGAAAATGGTCCGTTTTCAAATCTTTTATTTTTGAACGTCAGTTCACATTTGTAGGTGGATCATCAGTGTTAGAGCTAAAATTAGCATGTTTAAAGTGATTTTCATGCTTCCAGGGGCCCAAAACACAAGATTTATGGAATGGTTAAAAGTGCATGAAAATGGCCAATTTACTCACTCTGAGTTCTCAAAAAGGGTTTCTTCACCCCGGGAAGTTAATTAAATACCATTTGGAGGCATTTAATGTTCCAGCAAAAACGGCTGATTTTCGACAAAAGAGATAACACCCCCCCATTACGTCATGCTTCAGAAATGTGGAAAATGGTCCGTTTTCAAATGTTTTATTTTTGAACGTCAGTTCACATTTGTAGGTGGATCATCAGTGTTAGAGCTAAAATTAGCATGTTTAAAGTGATTTTCATGCTTCCAGGGGCTCGGGAAGTGAAATAAATACCATTTGGAGGCATTTAATGTTCGAGCAAAAACGGCTGATTTTCGACAAAAGAGATAACACCCCCCCATTACGTCATGCTTCAGAAATGTGGAAAATGGTCCGTTTTCAAATGTTTTATTTTTGAACGTCAGTTCACATTTGTAGGTGGATCATCAGTGTTAGAGCTAAAATTAGCATGTTTAAAGTGATTTTCATGCTTCCAGGGGCCCAAAACACAAGATTTATGGAATGGTTAAAAGTGCATGAAAATGGCCAATTTACTCACTCTGAGTTCTCAAAAAGGGTTTCTTCACCCCGGGAAGTTAATTAAATACCATTTGGAGGCATTTAATGTTCGAGCAAAAACGGCTGATTTTCGACAAAAGAGATAACACCCCCCCATTACGTCATGCTTCAGAAATGTGGAAAATGGTCCGTTTTCAAATGTTTTATTTTTGAACGTCAGTTCACATTTGTAGGTGGATCATCAGTGTTAGAGCTAAAATTAGCATGTTTAAAGTGATTTTCATGCTTCCAGGGGCTCGGGAAGTTAATTAAATACCATTTGGAGGCATTTTCATGTTCGAGCAAAAACTGCTGATTTTCGACAAAAGAGATAACACCCCCCCATTACGTCATGCTTCAGAAATGTGGAAAATGGTCCGTTTTCAAATGTTTTATTTTTGAACGTCAGTTCACATTTGTAGGTGGATCATCAGTGTTAGAGCTAAAATTAGCATGTTTAAAGTGATTTTCATGCTTCCAGGGGCTTGGGAAGTTAATTAAATACCATTTGGAGGCATTTAATGTTCGAGCAAAAACGGCTGATTTTCGACAAAAGAGATAACACCCCCCCATTACGTCATGCTTCAGAAATGTGGAAAATGGTCCGTTTTCAAATGTTTTATTTTTGAACGTCAGTTCACATTTGTAGGTGGATCATCAGTGTTAGAGCTAAAATTAGCATGTTTAAAGTGATTTTCATGCTTCCAGGGGCTCGGGAAGTGAAATAAATACCATTTGGAGGCATTTAATGTTCGAGCAAAAACGGCTGATTTTCGACAAAAGAGATAACACCCCCCCATTACGTCATGCTTCAGAAATGTGGAAAATGGTACGTTTTCAAATGTTTTATTTTTGAACGTCAGTTCACATTTGTAGGTGGATCATCAGTGTTAGAGCTAAAATTAGCATGTTTAAAGTGATTTTCATGCTTCCAGGGGCCCAAAACACAAGATTTATGGAATGGTTAAAAGTGCATGAAAATGGCCAATTTACTCACTCTGAGTTCTCAAAAAGGGTTTCTTCACCCCGGGAAGTTAATTAAATACCATTTGGAGGCATTTAATGTTCCAGCAAAAACGGCTGATTTTCGACAAAAGAGATAACACCCCCCCATTACGTCATGCTTCAGAAATGTGGAAAATGGTCCGTTTTCAAATGTTTTATTTTTGAACGTCAGTTCACATTTGTAGGTGGATCATCAGTGTTAGAGCTAAAATTAGCATGTTTAAAGTGATTTTCATGCTTCCAGGGGCTCGGGAAGTGAAATAAATACCATTTGGAGGCATTTAATGTTCGAGCAAAAACGGCTGATTTTCGACAAAAGAGATAACACCCCCCCATTACGTCATGCTTCAGAAATGTGGAAAATGGTCCGTTTTCAAATGTTTTATTTTTGAACGTCAGTTCACATTTGTAGGTGGATCATCAGTGTTAGAGCTAAAATTAGCATGTTTAAAGTGATTTTCATGCTTCCAGGGGCTCGGGAAGTTAATTAAATACCATTTGGAGGCATTTAATGTTCGAGCAAAAACGGCTGATTTTCGACAAAAGAGATAACACCCCCCCATTACGTCATGCTTCAGAAATGTGGAAAATGGTCCGTTTTCAAATGTTTTATTTTTGAACGTCAGTTCACATTTGTAGGTGGGTCATCAGTGTTAGAGCTAAAATTAGCATGTTTAAAGTGATTTTCATGCTTCCTGGGGCTCGGGAAGTGAAATAAATACCATTTGGAGGCATTTAATGTTCGAGCAAAAACGGCTGATTTTCGACAAAAGAGATAACACCCCCCCATTACGTCATGCTTCAGAAATGTGGAAAATGGTCCGTTTTCAAATCTTTTATTTTTGAACGTCAGTTCACATTTGTAGGTGGATCATCAGTGTTAGAGCTAAAATTAGCATGTTTAAAGTGATTTTCATGCTTCCAGGGGCCCAAAACACAAGATTTATGGAATGGTTAAAAGTGCATGAAAATGGCCAATTTACTCACTCTGAGTTCTCAAAAAGGGTTTCTTCACCCCGGGAAGTTAATTAAATACCATTTGGAGGCATTTAATGTTCCAGCAAAAACGGCTGATTTTCGACAAAAGAGATAACACCCCCCCATTACGTCATGCTTCAGAAATGTGGAAAATGGTCCGTTTTCAAATGTTTTATTTTTGAACGTCAGTTCACATTTGTAGGTGGATCATCAGTGTTAGAGCTAAAATTAGCATGTTTAAAGTGATTTTCATGCTTCCAGGGGCTCGGGAAGTGAAATAAATACCATTTGGAGGCATTTAATGTTCGAGCAAAAACGGCTGATTTTCGACAAAAGAGATAACACCCCCCCATTACGTCATGCTTCAGAAATGTGGAAAATGGTCCGTTTTCAAATGTTTTATTTTTGAACGTCAGTTCACATTTGTAGGTGGATCATCAGTGTTAGAGCTAAAATTAGCATGTTTAAAGTGATTTTCATGCTTCCAGGGGCCCAAAACACAAGATTTATGGAATGGTTAAAAGTGCATGAAAATGGCCAATTTACTCACTCTGAGTTCTCAAAAAGGGTTTCTTCACCCCGGGAAGTTAATTAAATACCATTTGGAGGCATTTAATGTTCGAGCAAAAACGGCTGATTTTCGACAAAAGAGATAACACCCCCCCATTACGTCATGCTTCAGAAATGTGGAAAATGGTCCGTTTTCAAATGTTTTATTTTTGAACGTCAGTTCACATTTGTAGGTGGATCATCAGTGTTAGAGCTAAAATTAGCATGTTTAAAGTGATTTTCATGCTTCCAGGGGCTCGGTAAGTTAATTAAATACCATTTGGAGGCATTTAATGTTCGAGCAAAAACGGCTGATTTTCGACAAAAGAGATAACACCCCCCCATTACGTCATGCTTGAGAAATGTGGAAAATGGTCCGTTTTCAAATGTTTTATTTTTGAACGTCAGTTCACATTTGTAGGTGGATCATCAGTGTTAGAGCTAAAATTAGCATGTTTAAAGTGATTTTCATGCTTCCAGGGGCTCGGGAAGTGAAATAAATACCATTTGGAGGCATTTAATGTTCGAGCAAAAACGGCTGATTTTCGACAAAAGAGATAACACCCCCCCATTACGTCATGCTTCAGAAATGTGGAAAATGGTACGTTTTCAAATGTTTTATTTTTGAACGTCAGTTCACATTTGTAGGTGGATCATCAGTGTTAGAGCTAAAATTAGCATGTTTAAAGTGATTTTCATGCTTCCAGGGGCCCAAAACACAAGATTTATGGAATGGTTAAAAGTGCATGAAAATGGCCAATTTACTCACTCTGAGTTCTCAAAATGGGTTTCTTCACCCCGGGAAGTTAATTAAATACAATTTGGAGGCATTTAATGTTCCAGCAAAAACGGCTGATTTTCGACAAAAGAGATAACACCCCCCCATTACGTCATGCTTCAGAAATGTGGAAAATGGTCCGTTTTCAAATGTTTTATTTTTGAACGTCAGTTCACATTTGTAGGTGGATCATCAGTGTTAGAGCTAAAATTAGCATGTTTAAAGTGATTTTCATGCTTCCAGGGGCTCGGGAAGTGAAATAAATACCATTTGGAGGCATTTAATGTTCGAGCAAAAACGGCTGATTTTCGACAAAAGAGATAACACCCCCCTATTACGTCATGCTTCAGAAATGTGGAAAATGGTCCGTTTTCAAATGTTTTATTTTTGAACGTCAGTTCACATTTGTAGGTGGATCATCAGTGTTAGAGCTAAAATTAGCATGTTTAAAGTGATTTTCATGCTTCCAGGGGCCCAAAACACAAGATTTATGGAATGGTTAAAAGTGCATGAAAATGGCCAATTTACTCACTCTGAGTTCTCAAAAAGGGTTTCTTCACCCCGGGAAGTTAATTAAATACCATTTGGAGGCATTTAATGTTCGAGCAAAAACGGCTGATTTTCGACAAAAGAGATAACACCCCCCCATTACGTCATGCTTCAGAAATGTGGAAAATGGTCCGTTTTCAAATGTTTTATTTTTGAACGTCAGTTCACATTTGTAGGTGGATCATCAGTGTTAGAGCTAAAATTAGCATGTTTAAAGTGATTTTCATGCTTCCAGGGGCCCAAAACACAAGATTTATGGAATGCTTAAAAGTGCATGAAAATGGCCAATTTACTCACTCTGAGTTCTCAAAAAGGGTTTCTTCACCCCGGGAAGTTAATTAAATACCATTTGGAGGCATTTAATGTTCGAGCAAAAACGGCTGATTTTCGACAAAAGAGATAACACCCCCCCATTACGTCATGCTTCAGAAATGTGGAAAATGGTCCGTTTTCAAATGTTTTATTTTTGAACGTCAGTTCACATTTGTAGGTGGATCATCAGTGTTAGAGCTAAAATTAGCATGTTTAAAGTGATTTTCATGCTTCCAGGGGCTCGGGAAGTGAAATAAATACCATTTGGAGGCATTTAATGTTCGAGCAAAAACGGCTGATTTTCGACAAAAGAGATAACACCCCCCCATTACGTCATGCTTCAGAAATGTGGAAAATGGTCCGTTTTCAAATGTTTTATTTTTGAACGTCAGTTCACATTTGTAGGTGGATCATCAGTGTTAGAGCTAAAATTAGCATGTTTAAAGTGATTTTCATGCTTCCAGGGGCTAGGGAAGTTAATTAAATACCATTTGGAGGCATTTAATGTTCGAGCAAAAACGGCTAATTTTCGACAAAAGAGATAACACCCCCCATTACGTCATGCTTCAGAAATGTGGAAAATGGTCCGTTTTCAAATGTTTTATTTTTGAACGTCAGTTCACATTTGTAGGTGGATCATCAGTGTTAGAGCTAAAATTAGCATGTTTAAAGTGATTTTCATGCTTCCAGGGGCTCGGGAAGTGAAATAAATACCATTTGGAGGCATTTAATGTTCGAGCAAAAACGGCTGATTTTCGACAAAAGAGATAACACCCCCCCATTACGTCATGCTTCAGAAATGTGGAAAATGGTCCGTTTTCAAATGTTTTATTTTTGAACGTCAGTTCACATTTGTAGGTGGATCATCAGTGTTAGAGCTAAAATTAGCATGTTTAAAGTGATTTTCATGCTTCCAGGGGCCCAAAACACAAGATTTATGGAATGGTTAAAAGTGCATGAAAATGGCCAATTTACTCACTCTGAGTTCTCAAAAAGGGTTTCTTCACCCCGGGAAGTTAATTAAATACCATTTGGAGGCATTTAATGTTCCAGCAAAAACGGCTGATTTTCGACAAAAGAGATAACACCCCCCCATTACGTCATGCTTCAGAAATGTGGAAAATGGTCCGTTTTCAAATGTTTTATTTTTGAACGTCAGTTCACATTTGTAGGTGGATCATCAGTGTTAGAGCTAAAATTAGCATGTTTAAAGTGATTTTCATGCTTCCAGGGGCTCGGGAAGTGAAATAAATACCATTTGGAGGCATTCAATGTTCGAGCAAAAACGGCTGATTTTCGACAAAAGAGATAACACCCCCCCATTACGTCATGCTTCAGAAATGTGGAAAATGGTCCGTTTTCAAATGTTTTATTTTTGAACGTCAGTTCACATTTGTAGGTGGATCATCAGTGTTAGAGCTAAAATTAGCATGTTTGAAAGTGATTTTCATGCTTCCAGGGGCCCAAAACACAAGATTTATGGAATGGTTAAAAGTGCATGAAAATGGCCAATTTACTCACTCTGAGTTCTCAAAAAGGGTTTCTTCATCCCGGGAAGTTAATTAAATACCATTTGGAGGCATTTAATGTTCGAGCAAAAACGGCTGATTTTCGACAAAAGAGATAACACCCCCCCATTACGTCATGCTTCAGAAATGTGGAAAATGGTCCGTTTTCAAATGTTTTATTTTTGAACGTCAGTTCACATTTGAAGGTGGATCATCAGTGTTAGAGCTAAAATTAGCATGTTTAAAGTGATTTTCATGCTTCCAGGGGCCCAAAACACAAGATTTATGGAACGCTTAAAAGTGCATGAAAATGGCCAATTTACTCACTCTGAGTTCTCAAAAAGGGTTTCTTCACCCCGGGAAGTTAATTAAATACCATTTGGAGGCATTTAATGTTCCAGCAAAAACGGCTGATTTTCGACAAAAGAGATAACACCCCCCCATTACGTCATGCTTCAGAAATGTGGAAAATGGTCCGTTTTCAAATGTTTTATTTTTGAACGTCAGTTCACATTTGAAGGTGGATCATCAGTGTTAGAGCTAAAATTAGCATGTTTAAAGTGATTTTCATGCTTCCAGGGGCTCGGGAAGTTAATTAAATACCATTTGGAGGCATTTAATGTTCGAGCAAAAACGGCTGATTTTCGACAAAAGAGATAACACCCCCCCATTACGTCATGCTTCAGAAATGTGGAAAATGGTCCGTTTTCAAATGTTTTATTTTTGAACGTCAGTTCACATTTGTAGGTGGATCATCAGTGTTAGAGCTAAAATTAGCATGTTAAAAGTGGTTTTCATGCTTCCAGGGGCTCGGGAAGTTAATTAAATACCAATTGGAGGCATTTAATTTTCGAGCAAAAACGGCTGATTTTCGACAAAAGAGATAACACCCCCCCATTACGTCATGCTTCAGAAATGTGGAAAATGGTCCGTTTTCAAATGTTTTATTTTTGAACGTCAGTTCACATTTGTAGGTGGATCATCAGTGATAGAGCTAAAATTAGCATGTTTAAAGTGATTTTCATGCTTCCAGGGGCCCAAAACACAAGATTTATGGAATGGTTAAAAGTGCATGAAAATGGCCAATTTACTCACTCTGAGTTCTCAAAAAGGGTTTCTTCACCCCGGGAAGTTAATTAAATACCATTTGGAGGCATTTAATGTTCGAGCAAAAACGGCTGATTTTCAACAAAAGAGATAACACCCCCCCATTACGTCATGCTTCAGAAATGTGGAAAATGGTCCGTTTTCAAATGTTTTATTTTTGAACGTCAGTTCACATTTGTAGGTGGATCATCAGTGTTAGAGCTAAAATTAGCATGTTTAAAGTGATTTTCATGCTTCCAGGGGCTCGGGAAGTTAATTAAATACCATTTGGAGGCATTTAATGTTCGAGCAAAAACGGCTGATTTTCGACAAAAGAGATAACACCCCCCCATTACGTCATGCTTCAGAAATGTGGAAAATGGTCCGTTTTCAAATGTTTTATTTTTGAACGTCAGTTCACATTTGTAGGTGGATCATCAGTGTTAGAGCTAAAATTAACATGTTTAAAGTGATTTTCATGCTTCCAGGGGCTCGGGAAGTTAATTAAATACCATTTGGAGGCATTTAATGTTCGAGCAAAAACGGCTGATTTTCGACAAAAGAGATAACACCCCCCCATTACGTCATGCTTCAGAAATGTGGAAAATGGTCCGTTTTCAAATGTTTTATTTTTGAACGTCAGTTCACATTTGTAGGTGGATCATCAGTGTTAGAGCTAAAATTAGCATGTTTAAAGTGATTTTCATGCTTCCAGGGGCTTGGGAAGTTAATTAAATACCATTTGGAGGCATTTAATGTTCGAGCAAAAACGGCTGATTTTCGACAAAAGAGATAACACCCCCCCATTACGTCATGCTTCAGAAATGTGGAAAATGGTCCGTTTTCAAATGTTTTATTTTTGAACGTCAGTTCACATTTGTAGGTGGATCATCAGTGTTAGAGCTAAAATTAGCATGTTTAAAGTGATTTTCATGCTTCCAGGGGCTCGGGAAGTGAAATAAATACCATTTGGAGGCATTTAATGTTCGAGCAAAAACGGCTGATTTTCGACAAAAGAGATAACACCCCCCCATTACGTCATGCTTCAGAAATGTGGAAAATGGTACGTTTTCAAATGTTTTATTTTTGAACGTCAGGTCACATTTGTAGGTGGATCATCAGTGTTAGAGCTAAAATTAGCATGTTTAAAGTGATTTTCATGCTTCCAGGGGCCCAAAACACAAGATTTATGGAATGGTTAAAAGTGCATGAAAATGGCCAATTTACTCACTCTGAGTTCTCAAAAAGGGTTTCTTCACCCCGGGAAGTTAATTAAATACCATTTGGAGGCATTTAATGTTCCAGCAAAAACGGCTGATTTTCGACAAAAGAGATAACACCCCCCCATTACGTCATGCTTCAGAAATGTGGAAAATGGTCCGTTTTCAAATGTTTTATTTTTGAACGTCAGTTCACATTTGTAGGTGGATCATCAGTGTTAGAGCTAAAATTAGCATGTTTAAAGTGATTTTCATGCTTCCAGGGGCTCGGGAAGTGAAATAAATACCATTTGGAGGCATTTAATGTTCGAGCAAAAACGGCTGATTTTCGACAAAAGAGATAACACCCCCCCATTACGTCATGCTTCAGAAATGTGGAAAATGGTCCGTTTTCAAATGTTTTATTTTTGAACGTCAGTTCACATTTGTAGGTGGATCATCAGTGTTAGAGCTAAAATTAGCATGTTTAAAGTGATTTTCATGCTTCCAGGGGCTCGGGAAGTTAATTAAATACCATTTGGAGGCATTTAATGTTCGAGCAAAAACGGCTGATTTTCGACAAAAGAGATAACACCCCCCCATTACGTCATGCTTCAGAAATGTGGAAAATGGTCCGTTTTCAAATGTTTTATTTTTGAACGTCAGTTCACATTTGTAGGTGGGTCATCAGTGTTAGAGCTAAAATTAGCATGTTTAAAGTGATTTTCATGCTTCCTGGGGCTCGGGAAGTGAAATAAATACCATTTGGAGGCATTTAATGTTCGAGCAAAAACGGCTGATTTTCGACAAAAGAGATAACACCCCCCCATTACGTCATGCTTCAGAAATGTGGAAAATGGTCCGTTTTCAAATCTTTTATTTTTGAACGTCAGTTCACATTTGTAGGTGGATCATCAGTGTTAGAGCTAAAATTAGCATGTTTAAAGTGATTTTCATGCTTCCAGGGGCCCAAAACACAAGATTTATAGAATGGTTAAAAGTGCATGAAAATGGCCAATTTACTCACTCTGAGTTCTCAAAAAGGGTTTCTTCACCCCGGGAAGTTAATTAAATACCATTTGGAGGCATTTAATGTTCCAGCAAAAACGGCTGATTTTCGACAAAAGAGATAACACCCCCCCATTACGTCATGCTTCAGAAATGTGGAAAATGGTCCGTTTTCAAATGTTTTATTTTTGAACGTCAGTTCACATTTGTAGGTGGATCATCAGTGTTAGAGCTAAAATTAGCATGTTTAAAGTGATTTTCATGCTTCCAGGGGCTCGGGAAGTGAAATAAATACCATTTGGAGGCATTTAATGTTCGAGCAAAAACGGCTGATTTTCGACAAAAGAGATAACACCCCCCCATTACGTCATGCTTCAGAAATGTGGAAAATGGTCCGTTTTCAAATGTTTTATTTTTGAACGTCAGTTCACATTTGTAGGTGGATCATCAGTGTTAGAGCTAAAATTAGCATGTTTAAAGTGATTTTCATGCTTCCAGGGGCCCAAAACACAAGATTTATGGAATGGTTAAAAGTGCATGAAAATGGCCAATTTACTCACTCTGAGTTCTCAAAAAGGGTTTCTTCACCCCGGGAAGTTAATTAAATACCATTTGGAGGCATTTAATGTTCCAGCAAAAACGGCTGATTTTCGACAAAAGAGATAACACCCCCCCATTACGTCATGCTTCAGAAATGTGGAAAATGGTCCGTTTTCAAATGTTTTATTTTTGAACGTCAGTTCACATTTGTAGGTGGATCATCAGTGTTAGAGCTAAAATTAGCATGTTTAAAGTGATTTTCATGCTTCCAGGGGCTCGGGAAGTGAAATAAATACCATTTGGAGGCATTTAATGTTCGAGCAAAAACGGCTGATTTTCGACAAAAGAGATAACACCCCCCATTACGTCATGCTTCAGAAATGTGGAAAATGGTCCGTTTTCAAATGTTTTATTTTTGAACGTCAGTTCACATTTGTAGGTGGATCATCAGTGTTAGAGCTAAAATTAGCATGTTTAAAGTGATTTTCATGCTTCCAGGGGCCCAAAACACAAGATTTATGGAATGGTTAAAAGTGCATGAAAATGGCCAATTTACTCACTCTGAGTTCTCAAAAAGGGTTTCTTCACCCCGGGAAGTTAATTAAATACCATTTGGAGGCATTTAATGTTCGAGCAAAAACGGCTGATTTTCGACAAAAGAGATAACACCCCCCCATTACGTCATGCTTCAGAAATGTGGAAAATGGTCCGTTTTCAAATGTTTTATTTTTGAACGTCAGTTCACATTTGTAGGTGGATCATCAGTGTTAGAGCTAAAATTAGCATGTTTAAAGTGATTTTCATGCTTCCAGGGGCTCGGTAAGTTAATTAAATACCATTTGGAGGCATTTAATGTTCGAGCAAAAACGGCTGATTTTCGACAAAAGAGATAACACCCCCCCATTACGTCATGCTTGAGAAATGTGGAAAATGGTCCGTTTTCAAATGTTTTATTTTTGAACGTCAGTTCACATTTGTAGGTGGATCATCAGTGTTAGAGCTAAAATTAGCATGTTTAAAGTGATTTTCATGCTTCCAGGGGCTCGGGAAGTGAAATAAATACCATTTGGAGGCATTTAATGTTCGAGCAAAAACGGCTGATTTTCGACAAAAGAGATAACACCCCCCCATTACGTCATGCTTCAGAAATGTGGAAAATGGTACGTTTTCAAATGTTTTATTTTTGAACGTCAGTTCACATTTGTAGGTGGATCATCAGTGTTAGAGCTAAAATTAGCATGTTTAAAGTGATTTTCATGCTTCCAGGGGCCCAAAACACAAGATTT
Source organism: Lissotriton vulgaris (assembly GCF_964263255.1). Lineage (NCBI taxonomy): Eukaryota > Metazoa > Chordata > Amphibia > Caudata > Salamandridae > Lissotriton > Lissotriton vulgaris. The sequence continues at coordinate 256,721 of NW_028246448.1, read as the reverse complement.
ATGGAATGGTTAAAAGTGCATGAAAATGGCCAATTTACTCACTCTGAGTTCTCAAAATGGGTTTCTTCACCCCGGGAAGTTAATTAAATACCATTTGGAGGCATTTAATGTTCCAGCAAAAACGGCTGATTTTCGACAAAAGAGATAACACCCCCCCATTACGTCATGCTTCAGAAATGTGGAAAATGGTCCGTTTTCAAATGTTTTATTTTTGAACGTCAGTTCACATTTGTAGGTGGATCATCAGTGTTAGAGCTAAAATTAGCATGTTTAAAGTGATTTTCATGCTTCCAGGGGCTCGGGAAGTGAAATAAATACCATTTGGAGGCATTTAATGTTCGAGCAAAAACGGCTGATTTTCGACAAAAGAGATAACACCCCCCCATTACGTCATGCTTCAGAAATGTGGAAAATGGTCCGTTTTCAAATGTTTTATTTTTGAACGTCAGTTCACATTTGTAGGTGGATCATCAGTGTTAGAGCTAAAATTAGCATGTTTAAAGTGATTTTCATGCTTCCAGGGGCCCAAAACACAAGATTTATGGAATGGTTAAAAGTGCATGAAAATGGCCAATTTACTCACTCTGAGTTCTCAAAAAGGGTTTCTTCACCCCGGGAAGTTAATTAAATACCATTTGGAGGCATTTAATGTTCGAGCAAAAACGGCTGATTTTCGACAAAAGAGATAACACCCCCCCATTACGTCATGCTTCAGAAATGTGGAAAATGGTCCGTTTTCAAATGTTTTATTTTTGAACGTCAGTTCACATTTGTAGGTGGATCATCAGTGTTAGAGCTAAAATTAGCATGTTTAAAGTGATTTTCATGCTTCCAGGGGCCCAAAACACAAGATTTATGGAATGCTTAAAAGTGCATGAAAATGGCCAATTTACTCACTCTGAGTTCTCAAAAAGGGTTTCTTCACCCCGGGAAGTTAATTAAATACCATTTGGAGGCATTTAATGTTCGAGCAAAAACGGCTGATTTTCGACAAAAGAGATAACACCCCCCCATTACGTCATGCTTCAGAAATGTGGAAAATGGTCCGTTTTCAAATGTTTTATTTTTGAACGTCAGTTCACATTTGTAGGTGGATCATCAGTGTTAGAGCTAAAATTAGCATGTTTAAAGTGATTTTCATGCTTCCAGGGGCTCGGGAAGTGAAATAAATACCATTTGGAGGCATTTAATGTTCGAGCAAAAACGGCTGATTTTCGACAAAAGAGATAACACCCCCCCATTACGTCATGCTTCAGAAATGTGGAAAATGGTCCGTTTTCAAATGTTTTATTTTTGAACGTCAGTTCACATTTGTAGGTGGATCATCAGTGTTAGAGCTAAAATTAGCATGTTTAAAGTGATTTTCATGCTTCCAGGGGCTCGGGAAGTTAATTAAATACCATTTGGAGGCATTTAATGTTCGAGCAAAAACTGCTAATTTTTGACAAAAGAGATAACACCCCCCATTACGTCATGCTTCAGAAATGTGGAAAATGGTCCGTTTTCAAATGTTTTATTTTTGAACGTCAGTTCACATTTGTAGGTGGATCATCAGTGTTAGAGCTAAAATTAGCATGTTTAAAGTGATTTTCATGCTTCCAGGGGCTCGGGAAGTGAAATAAATACCATTTGGAGGCATTTAATGTTCGAGCAAAAACGGCTGATTTTCGACAAAAGAGATAACACCCCCCCATTACGTCATGCTTCAGAAATGTGGAAAATGGTCCGTTTTCAAATGTTTTATTTTTGAACGTCAGTTCACATTTGTAGGTGGATCATCAGTGTTAGAGCTAAAATTAGCATGTTTAAAGTGATTTTCATGCTTCCAGGGGCCCAAAACACAAGATTTATGGAATGGTTAAAAGTGCATGAAAATGGCCAATTTACTCACTCTGAGTTCTCAAAAAGGGTTTCTTCACCCCGGGAAGTTAATTATATACCATTTGGAGGCATTTAATGTTCCAGCAAAAACGGCTGATTTTCGACAAAAGAGATAACACCCCCCCATTACGTCATGCTTCAGAAATGTGGAAAATGGTCCGTTTTCAAATGTTTTATTTTTGAACGTCAGTTCACATTTGTAGGTGGATCATCAGTGTTAGAGCTAAAATTAGCATGTTTAAAGTGATTTTCATGCTTCCAGGGGCTCGGGAAGTGAAATAAATACCATTTGGAGGCATTCAATGTTCGAGCAAAAACGGCTGATTTTCGACAAAAGAGATAACACCCCCCCATTACGTCATGCTTCAGAAATGTGGAAAATGGTCCGTTTTCAAATGTTTTATTTTTGAACGTCAGTTCACATTTGTAGGTGGATCATCAGTGTTAGAGCTAAAATTAGCATGTTTGAAAGTGATTTTCATGCTTCCAGGGGCCCAAAACACAAGATTTATGGAATGGTTAAAAGTGCATGAAAATGGCCAATTTACTCACTCTGAGTTCTCAAAAAGGGTTTCTTCACCCCGGGAAGTTAATTAAATACCATTTGGAGGCATTTAATGTTCGAGCAAAAACGGCTGATTTTCGACAAAAGAGATAACACCCCCCCATTACGTCATGCTTCAGAAATGTGGAAAATGGTCCGTTTTCAAATGTTTTATTTTTGAACGTCAGTTCACATTTGAAGGTGGATCATCAGTGTTAGAGCTAAAATTAGCATGTTTAAAGTGATTTTCATGCTTCCAGGGGCCCAAAACACAAGATTTATGGAACGCTTAAAAGTGCATGAAAATGGCCAATTTACTCACTCTGAGTTCTCAAAAAGGGTTTCTTCACCCCGGGAAGTTAATTAAATACCATTTGGAGGCATTTAATGTTCCAGCAAAAACGGCTGATTTTCGACAAAAGAGATAACACCCCCCCATTACGTCATGCTTCAGAAATGTGGAAAATGGTCCGTTTTCAAATGTTTTATTTTTGAACGTCAGTTCACATTTGAAGGTGGATCATCAGTGTTAGAGCTAAAATTAGCATGTTTAAAGTGATTTTCATGCTTCCAGGGGCTCGGGAAGTTAATTAAATACCATTTGGAGGCATTTAATGTTCGAGCAAAAACGGCTGATTTTCGACAAAAGAGATAACACCCCCCCATTACGTCATGCTTCAGAAATGTGGAAAATGGTCCGTTTTCAAATGTTTTATTTTTGAACGTCAGTTCACATTTGTAGGTGGATCATCAGTGTTAGAGCTAAAATTAGCATGTTAAAAGTGGTTTTCATGCTTCCAGGGGCTCGGGAAGTTAATTAAATACCAATTGGAGGCATTTAATTTTCGAGCAAAAACGGCTGATTTTCGACAAAAGAGATAACACCCCCCCATTACGTCATGCTTCAGAAATGTGGAAAATGGTCCGTTTTCAAATGTTTTATTTTTGAACGTCAGTTCACATTTGTAGGTGGATCATCAGTGATAGAGCTAAAATTAGCATGTTTAAAGTGATTTTCATGCTTCCAGGGGCCCAAAACACAAGATTTATGGAATGGTTAAAAGTGCATGAAAATGGCCAATTTACTCACTCTGAGTTCTCAAAAAGGGTTTCTTCACCCCGGGAAGTTAATTAAATACCATTTGGAGGCATTTAATGTTCGAGCAAAAACGGCTGATTTTCAACAAAAGAGATAACACCCCCCCATTACGTCATGCTTCAGAAATGTGGAAAATGGTCCGTTTTCAAATGTTTTATTTTTGAACGTCAGTTCACATTTGTAGGTGGATCATCAGTGTTAGAGCTAAAATTAGCATGTTTAAAGTGATTTTCATGCTTCCAGGGGCTCGGGAAGTTAATTAAATACCATTTGGAGGCATTTAATGTTCGAGAAAAAACGGCTGATTTTCGACAAAAGAGATAACACCCCCCCATTACGTCATGCTTCAGAAATGTGGAAAATGGTCCGTTTTCAAATGTTTTATTTTTGAAAGTCAGTTCACATTTGTAGGTGGATCATCAGTGTTAGAGCTAAAATTAACATGTTTAAAGTGATTTTCATGCTTCCAGGGGCTCGGGAAGTTAATTAAATACCATTTGGAGGCATTTAATGTTCGAGCAAAAACGGCTGATTTTCGACAAAAGAGATAACACCCCCCCATTACGTCATGCTTCAGAAATGTGGAAAATGGTCCGTTTTCAAATGTTTTATTTTTGAACGTCAGTTCACATTTGTAGGTGGATCATCAGTGTTAGAGCTAAAATTAGCATGTTTAAAGTGATTTTCATGCTTCCAGGGGCTTGGGAAGTTAATTAAATACCATTTGGAGGCATTTAATGTTCGAGCAAAAACGGCTGATTTTCGACAAAAGAGATAACACCCCCCCATTACGTCATGCTTCAGAAATGTGGAAAATGGTCCGTTTTCAAATGTTTTATTTTTGAACGTCAGTTCACATTTGTAGGTGGATCATCAGTGTTAGAGCTAAAATTAGCATGTTTAAAGTGATTTTCATGCTTCCAGGGGCTCGGGAAGTGAAATAAATACCATTTGGAGGCATTTAATGTTCGAGCAAAAACGGCTGATTTTCGACAAAAGAGATAACACCCCCCCATTACGTCATGCTTCAGAAATGTGGAAAATGGTCCGTTTTCAAATGTTTTATTTTTGAACGTCAGTTCACATTTGTAGGTGGATCATCAGTGTTAGAGCTAAAATTAGCATGTTTAAAGTGATTTTCATGCTTCCAGGGGCCCAAAACACAAGATTTATGGAATGGTTAAAAGTGCATGAAAATGGCCAATTTACTCACTCTGAGTTCTCAAAAAGGGTTTCTTCACCCCGGGAAGTTAATTAAATACCATTTGGAGGCATTTAATGTTCGAGCAAAAACGGCTGATTTTCGACAAAAGAGATAACACCCCCCCATTACGTCATGCTTCAGAAATGTGGAAAATGGTCCGTTTTCAAATGTTTTATTTTTGAACGTCAGTTCACATTTGTAGGTGGATCATCAGTGTTAGAGCTAAAATTAGCATGTTTAAAGTGATTTTCATGCTTCCAGGGGCTCGGGAAGTTAATTAAATACCATTTGGAGGCATTTAATGTTCGAGCAAAAACGGCTGATTTTCGACAAAAGAGATAACACCCCCCCATTACGTCATGCTTCAGAAATGTGGAAAATGGTCCGTTTTCAAATGTTTTATTTTTGAACGTCAGTTCACATTTGTAGGTGGATCATCAGTGTTAGAGCTAAAATTAGCATGTTTAAAGTGATTTTCATGCTTCCAGGGGCTCGGGAAGTTAATTAAATACCATTTGGAGGCATTTAATGTTCGAGCAAAAACGGCTGATTTTCGACAAAAGAGATAACACCCCCCCATTACGTCATGCTTCAGAAATGTGGAAAATGGTCCGTTTTCAAATGTTTTATTTTTGAACGTCAGTTCACATTTGTAGGTGGATCATCAGTGTTAGAGCTAAAATTAGCATGTTTAAAGTGATTTTCATGCTTCCAGGGGCCCAAAACACAAGATTTATGGAATGGTTAAAAGTGCATGAAAATGGCCAATTTACTCACTCTGAGTTCTCAAAAAGGGTTTCTTCACCCCGGGAAGTTAATTAAATACCATTTGGAGGCATTTAATGTTCGAGCAAAAACGGCTGATTTTCGACAAAAGAGATAACACCCCCCCATTACGTCATGCTTCAGAAATGTGGAAAATGGTCCGTTTTCAAATGTTTTATTTTTGAACGTCAGTTCACATTTGAAGGTGGATCATCAGTGTTAGAGCTAAAATTAGCATGTTTAAAGTGATTTTCATGCTTCCAGGGGCCCAAAACACAAGATTTATGGAACGCTTAAAAGTGCATGAAAATGGCCAATTTACTCACTCTGAGTTCTCAAAAAGGGTTTCTTCACCCCGGGAAGTTAATTAAATACCATTTGGAGGCATTTAATGTTCCAGCAAAAACGGCTGATTTTCGACAAAAGAGATAACACCCCCCCATTACGTCATGCTTCAGAAATGTGGAAAATGGTCCGTTTTCAAATGTTTTATTTTTGAACGTCAGTTCACATTTGAAGGTGGATCATCAGTGTTAGAGCTAAAATTAGCATGTTTAAAGTGATTTTCATGCTTCCAGGGGCTCGGGAAGTTAATTAAATACCATTTGGAGGCATTTAATGTTCGAGCAAAAACGGCTGATTTTCGACAAAAGAGATAACACCCCCCCATTACGTCATGCTTCAGAAATGTGGAAAATGGTCCGTTTTCAAATGTTTTATTTTTGAACGTCAGTTCACATTTGTAGGTGGATCATCAGTGTTAGAGCTAAAATTAGCATGTTAAAAGTGGTTTTCATGCTTCCAGGGGCTCGGGAAGTTAATTAAATACCAATTGGAGGCATTTAATTTTCGAGCAAAAACGGCTGATTTTCGACAAAAGAGATAACACCCCCCCATTACGTCATGCTTCAGAAATGTGGAAAATGGTCCGTTTTCAAATGTTTTATTTTTGAACGTCAGTTCACATTTGTAGGTGGATCATCAGTGATAGAGCTAAAATTAGCATGTTTAAAGTGATTTTCATGCTTCCAGGGGCCCAAAACACAAGATTTATGGAATGGTTAAAAGTGCATGAAAATGGCCAATTTACTCACTCTGAGTTCTCAAAAAGGGTTTCTTCACCCCGGGAAGTTAATTAAATACCATTTGGAGGCATTTAATGTTCGAGCAAAAACGGCTGATTTTCAACAAAAGAGATAACACCCCCCCATTACGTCATGCTTCAGAAATGTGGAAAATGGTCCGTTTTCAAATGTTTTATTTTTGAACGTCAGTTCACATTTGTAGGTGGATCATCAGTGTTAGAGCTAAAATTAGCATGTTTAAAGTGATTTTCATGCTTCCAGGGGCTCGGGAAGTTAATTAAATACCATTTGGAGGCATTTAATGTTCGAGCAAAAACGGCTGATTTTCGACAAAAGAGATAACACCCCCCCATTACGTCATGCTTCAGAAATGTGGAAAATGGTCCGTTTTCAAATGTTTTATTTTTGAAAGTCAGTTCACATTTGTAGGTGGATCATCAGTGTTAGAGCTAAAATTAACATGTTTAAAGTGATTTTCATGCTTCCAGGGGCTCGGGAAGTTAATTAAATACCATTTGGAGGCATTTAATGTTCGAGCAAAAACGGCTGATTTTCGACAAAAGAGATAACACCCCCCCATTACGTCATGCTTCAGAAATGTGGAAAATGGTCCGTTTTCAAATGTTTTATTTTTGAACGTCAGTTCACATTTGTAGGTGGATCATCAGTGTTAGAGCTAAAATTAGCATGTTTAAAGTGATTTTCATGCTTCCAGGGGCTTGGGAAGTTAATTAAATACCATTTGGAGGCATTTAATGTTCGAGCAAAAACGGCTGATTTTCGACAAAAGAGATAACACCCCCCCATTACGTCATGCTTCAGAAATGTGGAAAATGGTCCGTTTTCAAATGTTTTATTTTTGAACGTCAGTTCACATTTGTAGGTGGATCATCAGTGTTAGAGCTAAAATTAGCATGTTTAAAGTGATTTTCATGCTTCCAGGGGCTCGGGAAGTGAAATAAATACCATTTGGAGGCATTTAATGTTCGAGCAAAAACGGCTGATTTTCGACAAAAGAGATAACACCCCCCCATTACGTCATGCTTCAGAAATGTGGAAAATGGTCCGTTTTCAAATGTTTTATTTTTGAACGTCAGTTCACATTTGTAGGTGGATCATCAGTGTTAGAGCTAAAATTAGCATGTTTAAAGTGATTTTCATGCTTCCAGGGGCCCAAAACACAAGATTTATGGAATGGTTAAAAGTGCATGAAAATGGCCAATTTACTCACTCTGAGTTCTCAAAAAGGGTTTCTTCACCCCGGGAAGTTAATTAAATACCATTTGGAGGCATTTAATGTTCGAGCAAAAACGGCTGATTTTCGACAAAAGAGATAACACCCCCCCATTACGTCATGCTTCAGAAATGTGGAAAATGGTCCGTTTTCAAATGTTTTATTTTTGAACGTCAGTTCACATTTGTAGGTGGATCATCAGTGTTAGAGCTAAAATTAGCATGTTTAAAGTGATTTTCATGCTTCCAGGGGCTCGGTAAGTTAATTAAATACCATTTGGAGGCATTTAATGTTCGAGCAAAAACGGCTGATTTTCGACAAAAGAGATAACACCCCCCCATTACGTCATGCTTGAGAAATGTGGAAAATGGTCCGTTTTCAAATGTTTTATTTTTGAACGTCAGTTCACATTTGTAGGTGGATCATCAGTGTTAGAGCTAAAATTAGCATGTTTAAAGTGATTTTCATGCTTCCAGGGGCTCGGGAAGTGAAATAAATACCATTTGGAGGCATTTAATGTTCGAGCAAAAACGGCTGATTTTCGACAAAAGAGATAACACCCCCCCATTACGTCATGCTTCAGAAATGTGGAAAATGGTACGTTTTCAAATGTTTTATTTTTGAACGTCAGTTCACATTTGTAGGTGGATCATCAGTGTTAGAGCTAAAATTAGCATGTTTAAAGTGATTTTCATGCTTCCAGGGGCCCAAAACACAAGATTTATGGAATGGTTAAAAGTGCATGAAAATGGCCAATTTACTCACTCTGAGTTCTCAAAATGGGTTTCTTCACCCCGGGAAGTTAATTAAATACCATTTGGAGGCATTTAATGTTCCAGCAAAAACGGCTGATTTTCGACAAAAGAGATAACACCCCCCCATTACGTCATGCTTCAGAAATGTGGAAAATGGTCCGTTTTCAAATGTTTTATTTTTGAACGTCAGTTCACATTTGTAGGTGGATCATCAGTGTTAGAGCTAAAATTAGCATGTTTAAAGTGATTTTCATGCTTCCAGGGGCTCGGGAAGTGAAATAAATACCATTTGGAGGCATTTAATGTTCGAGCAAAAACGGCTGATTTTCGACAAAAGAGATAACACCCCCCCATTACGTCATGCTTCAGAAATGTGGAAAATGGTCCGTTTTCAAATGTTTTATTTTTGAACGTCAGTTCACATTTGTAGGTGGATCATCAGTGTTAGAGCTAAAATTAGCATGTTTAAAGTGATTTTCATGCTTCCAGGGGCCCAAAACACAAGATTTATGGAATGCTTAAAAGTGCATGAAAATGGCCAATTTACTCACTCTGAGTTCTCAAAAAGGGTTTCTTCACCCCGGGAAGTTAATTAAATACCATTTGGAGGCATTTAATGTTCGAGCAAAAACGGCTGATTTTCGACAAAAGAGATAACACCCCCCCATTACGTCATGCTTCAGAAATGTGGAAAATGGTCCGTTTTCAAATGTTTTATTTTTGAACGTCAGTTCACATTTGTAGGTGGATCATCAGTGTTAGAGCTAAAATTAGCATGTTTAAAGTGATTTTCATGCTTCCAGGGGCCCAAAACACAAGATTTATGGAATGCTTAAAAGTGCATGAAAATGGCCAATTTACTCACTCTGAGTTCTCAAAAAGGGTTTCTTCACCCCGGGAAGTTAATTAAATACCATTTGGAGGCATTTAATGTTCGAGCAAAAACGGCTGATTTTCGACAAAAGAGATAACACCCCCCCATTACGTCATGCTTCAGAAATGTGGAAAATGGTCCGTTTTCAAATGTTTTATTTTTGAACGTCAGTTCACATTTGTAGGTGGATCATCAGTGTTAGAGCTAAAATTAGCATGTTTAAAGTGATTTTCATGCTTCCAGGGGTTCGGGAAGTGAAATAAATACCATTTGGAGGCATTTAATGTTCGAGCAAAAACGGCTGATTTTCGACAAAAGAGATAACACCCCCCCATTACGTCATGCTTCAGAAATGTGGAAAATGGTCCGTTTTCAAATGTTTTATTTTTGAACGTCAGTTCACATTTGTAGGTGGATCATCAGTGTTAGAGCTAAAATTAGCATGTTTAAAGTGATTTTCATGCTTCCAGGGGCTCGGGAAGTTAATTAAATACCATTTGGAGGCATTTAATGTTCGAGCAAAAACGGCTAATTTTCGACAAAAGAGATAACACCCCCCATTACGTCATGCTTCAGAAATGTGGAAAATGGTCCGTTTTCAAATGTTTTATTTTTGAACGTCAGTTCACATTTGTAGGTGGATCATCAGTGTTAGAGCTAAAATTAGCATGTTTAAAGTGATTTTCATGCTTCCAGGGGCTCGGGAAGTGAAATAAATACCATTTGGAGGCATTTAATGTTCGAGCAAAAACGGCTGATTTTCGACAAAAGAGATAACACCCCCCCATTACGTCATGCTTCAGAAATGTGGAAAATGGTCCGTTTTCAAATGTTTTATTTTTGAACGTCAGTTCACATTTGTAGGTGGATCATCAGTGTTAGAGCTAAAATTAGCATGTTTAAAGTGATTTTCATGCTTCCAGGGGCTCGGGAAGTGAAATAAATACCATTTGGAGGCATTCAATGTTCGAGCAAAAACGGCTGATTTTCGACAAAAGAGATAACACCCCCCCATTACGTCATGCTTCAGAAATGTGGAAAATGGTCCGTTTTCAAATGTTTTATTTTTGAACGTCAGTTCACATTTGTAGGTGGATCATCAGTGTTAGAGCTAAAATTAGCATGTTTGAAAGTGATTTTCATGCTTCCAGGGGCCCAAAACACAAGATTTATGGAATGGTTAAAAGTGCATGAAAATGGCCAATTTACTCACTCTGAGTTCTCAAAAAGGGTTTCTTCACCCCGGGAAGTTAATTAAATACCATTTGGAGGCATTTAATGTTCGAGCAAAAACGGCTGATTTTCGACAAAAGAGATAACACCCCCCCATTACGTCATGCTTCAGAAATGTGGAAAATGGTCCGTTTTCAAATGTTTTATTTTTGAACGTCAGTTCACATTTGAAGGTGGATCATCAGTGTTAGAGCTAAAATTAGCATGTTTAAAGTGATTTTCATGCTTCCAGGGGCCCAAAACACAAGATTTATGGAACGCTTAAAAGTGCATGAAAATGGCCAATTTACTCACTCTGAGTTCTCAAAAAGGGTTTCTTCACCCCGGGAAGTTAATTAAATACCATTTGGAGGCATTTAATGTTCCAGCAAAAACGGCTGATTTTCGACAAAAGAGATAACACCCCCCCATTACGTCATGCTTCAGAAATGTGGAAAATGGTCCGTTTTCAAATGTTTTATTTTTGAACGTCAGTTCACATTTGAAGGTGGATCATCAGTGTTAGAGCTAAAATTAGCATGTTTAAAGTGATTTTCATGCTTCCAGGGGCTCGGGAAGTTAATTAAATACCATTTGGAGGCATTTAATGTTCGAGCAAAAACGGCTGATTTTCGACAAAAGAGATAACACCCCCCCATTACGTCATGCTTCAGAAATGTGGAAAATGGTCCGTTTTCAAATGTTTTATTTTTGAACGTCAGTTCACATTTGTAGGTGGATCATCAGTGTTAGAGCTAAAATTAGCATGTTAAAAGTGGTTTTCATGCTTCCAGGGGCTCGGGAAGTTAATTAAATACCAATTGGAGGCATTTAATTTTCGAGCAAAAACGGCTGATTTTCGACAAAAGAGATAACACCCCCCCATTACGTCATGCTTCAGAAATGTGGAAAATGGTCCGTTTTCAAATGTTTTATTTTTGAACGTCAGTTCACATTTGTAGGTGGATCATCAGTGATAGAGCTAAAATTAGCATGTTTAAAGTGATTTTCATGCTTCCAGGGGCCCAAAACACAAGATTTATGGAATGGTTAAAAGTGCATGAAAATGGCCAATTTACTCACTCTGAGTTCTCAAAAAGGGTTTCTTCACCCCGGGAAGTTAATTAAATACCATTTGGAGGCATTTAATGTTCGAGCAAAAACGGCTGATTTTCAACAAAAGAGATAACACCCCCCCATTACGTCATGCTTCAGAAATGTGGAAAATGGTCCGTTTTCAAATGTTTTATTTTTGAACGTCAGTTCACATTTGTAGGTGGATCATCAGTGTTAGAGCTAAAATTAGCATGTTTAAAGTGATTTTCATGCTTCCAGGGGCTCGGGAAGTTAATTAAATACCATTTGGAGGCATTTAATGTTCGAGCAAAAACGGCTGATTTTCGACAAAAGAGATAACACCCCCCCATTACGTCATGCTTCAGAAATGTGGAAAATGGTCCGTTTTCAAATGTTTTTTTTTTGAACGTCAGTTCACATTTGTAGGTGGATCATCAGTGTTAGAGCTAAAATTAGCATGTTTAAAGTGATTTTCATGCTTCCAGGGGCTCGGGAAGTGAAATAAATACCATTTGGAGGCATTTAATGTTCGAGCAAAAACGGCTGATTTTCGACAAAAGAGATAACACCCCCCCATTACGTCATGCTTCAGAAATGTGGAAAATGGTCCGTTTTCAAATGTTTTATTTTTGAACGTCAGTTTACATTTGTAGGTGGATCATCAGTGTTAGAGCTAAAATTAGCATGTTTAAAGTGATTTTCATGCTTCCAGGGGCCCAAAACACAAGATTTATGGAATGGTTAAAAGTGCATGAAAATGGCCAATTTACTCACTCTGAGTTCTCAAAAAGGGTTTCTTCACCCCGGGAAGTTAATTAAATACCATTTGGAGGCATTTAATGTTCCAGCAAAAACGGCTGATTTTCGACAAAAGAGATAACACCCCCCCATTACGTCATGCTTCAGAAATGTGGAAAATGGTCCGTTTTCAAATGTTTTATTTTTGAACGTCAGTTCACATTTGTAGGTGGATCATCAGTGTTAGAGCTAAAATTAGCATGTTTAAAGTGATTTTCATGCTTCCAGGGGCTCGGGAAGTGAAATAAATACCATTTGGAGGCATTTAATGTTCGAGCAAAAATGGCTGATTTTCCACAAAAGAGATAACACCCCCCCATTACGTCATGCTTCAGAAATGTGGAAAATGGTCCGTTTTCAAATGTTTTATTTTTGAACGTCAGTTCACATTTGTAGGTTGGTCATCAGTGTTAGAGCTAAAATTAGCATGTTTAAAGTGATTTTCATGCTTCCAGGGGCTCAGGAAGTTAATTAAATACCATTTGGAGGCATTTAATGTTCGAGCAAAAATGGCTGATTTTCGACAAAAGAGATAACACCCCCCCATTACGTCATGCTTCAGAAATGTGGAAAATGGTCCGTTTTCAAATGTTTTATTTTTGAACGTCAGTTCACATTTGTAGGTGGATCATCAGTGTTAGAGCTAAAATTAGCATGTTTAAAGTGATTTTCATGCTTCGAGGGGCTCGGGAAGTTAATTAAATACCATTTGGAGGCATTTAATGTTCGAGCAAAAACGGCTGATTTTCGACAAAAGAGATAACACCCCCCCATTACGTCATGCTTCAGAAATGTGGAAAATGGTCCGTTTTCAAATGTTTTATTTTTGAACGTCAGTTCACATTTGTAGGTGGATCATCAGTGTTAGAGCTAAAATTAGCATGTTTAAAGTGATTTTCATGCTTCCAGGGGCTCGGGAAGTTAATTAAATACAATTTGGAGGCATTTAATGTTCGAGCAAAAACGGCTGATTTTCGACAAAAGAGATAACACCCCCCCATTACGTCATGCTTCAGAAATGTGGAAAATGGTCCGTTTTCAAATGTTTTATTTTTGAACGTCAGTTTACATTTGTAGGTGGATCATCAGTGTTAGAGCTAAAATTAGCATGTTTAAAGTGATTTTCATGCTTCCAGGGGCCCAAAACACAAGATTTATGGAATGGTTAAAAGTGCATGAAAATGGCCAATTTACTCACTCTGAGTTCTCAAAAAGGGTTTCTTCACCCCGGGAAGTTAATTAAATACCATTTGGAGGCATTTAATGTTCCAGCAAAAACGGCTGATTTTCGACAAAAGAGATAACACCCCCCCATTACGTCATGCTTCAGAAATGTGGAAAATGGTCCGTTTTCAAATGTTTTATTTTTGAACGTCAGTTCACATTTGTAGGTGGATCATCAGTGTTAGAGCTAAAATTAGCATGTTTAAAGTGATTTTCATGCTTCCAGGGGCTCGGGAAGTGAAATAAATACCATTTGGAGGCATTTAATGTTCGAGCAAAAATGGCTGATTTTCCACAAAAGAGATAACACCCCCCCATTACGTCATGCTTCAGAAATGTGGAAAATGGTCCGTTTTCAAATGTTTTATTTTTGAACGTCAGTTCACATTTGTAGGTTGGTCATCAGTGTTAGAGCTAAAATTAGCATGTTTAAAGTGATTTTCATGCTTCCAGGGGCTCAGGAAGTTAATTAAATACCATTTGGAGGCATTTAATGTTCGAGCAAAAATGGCTGATTTTCGACAAAAGAGATAACACCCCCCCATTACGTCATGCTTCAGAAATGTGGAAAATGGTCCGTTTTCAAATGTTTTATTTTTGAACGTCAGTTCACATTTGTAGGTGGATCATCAGTGTTAGAGCTAAAATTAGCATGTTTAAAGTGATTTTCATGCTTCCAGGGGCTCGGGAAGTTAATTAAATACCATTTGGAGGCATTTAATGTTCGAGCAAAAACGGCTGATTTTCGACAAAAGGGATAACACCCCCCCATTACGTCATGCTTCAGAAATGTGGAAAATGGTCCGTTTTCAAATGTTTTATTTTTGAACGTCAGTTCACATTTGTAGGTGGATCATCAGTGTTAGAGCTAAAATTAGCATGTTTAAAGTGATTTTCATGCTTCCAGGGGCTCGGGAAGTTAATTAAATACAATTTAGAGGCATTTAATGTTCGAGCAAAAACGGCTGATTTTCGACAAAAGAGATAACACCCCCCCATTACGTCATGCTTCAGAAATGTGGAAAATGGTCCGTTTTCAAATGTTTTATTTTTGAACATCAGTTCACATTTGTAGGTGGATCATCAGTGTTAGAGCTAAAATTAGCATGTTTAAAGTGATTTTCATGCTTCCAGGGGCTCGGGAAGTGAAATAAATACCATTTGGAGGCATTTAATGTTCGAGCAAAAACGGCTGATTTTCGACAAAAGAGATAACACCCCCCCATTACGTCATGCTTCAGAAATGTGGAAAATGGTCCGTTTTCAAATGTTTTATTTTTGAACGTCAGTTCACATTTGTAGGTGGATCATCAGTGTTAGAGCTAAAATTAGCATGTTTAAAGTGATTTTCATGCTTCCAGGGGCCCAAAACACAAGATTTATGGAATGGTAAAAGTGCATGAAAATGGCCAATTTACTCACTCTGAGTTCTCAAAAAGGGTTTCTTCACCCCGGGAAGTTAATTAAATACCATTTGGAGGCATTTAATGTTCCAGCAAAAACGGCTGATTTTCGACAAAAGAGATAACACCCCCCCATTACGTCATGCTTCAGAAATGTGGAAAATGGTCCGTTTTCAAATGTTTTATTTTTGAACGTCAGTTCACATTTGTAGGTGGATCATCAGTGTTAGAGCTAAAATTAGCATGTTTAAAGTGATTTTCATGCTTCCAGGGGCTCGGGAAGTGAAATAAATACCATTTGGAGGCATTCAATGTTCGAGCAAAAACGGCTGATTTTCGACAAAAGAGATAACACCCCCCCATTACGTCATGCTTCAGAAATGTGGAAAATGGTCCGTTTTCAAATGTTTTATTTTTGAACGTCAGTTCACATTTGTAGGTGGATCATCAGTGTTAGAGCTAAAATTAGCATGTTTAAAGTGATTTTCATGCTTCCAGGGGCCCAAAACACAAGATTTATGGAATGGTTAAAAGTGCATGAAAATGGCCAATTTACTCACTCTGAGTTCTCAAAAAGGGTTTCTTCACCCCGGGAAGTTAATTAAATACCATTTGGAGGCATTTAATGTTCGAGCAAAAACGGCTGATTTTCGACAAAAGAGATAACACCCCCCCATTACGTCATGCTTCAGAAATGTGGAAAATGGTCCGTTTTCAAATGTTTTATTTTTGAACGTCAGTTCACATTTGTAGGTGGATCATATGTGTTAGAGCTAAAATTAGCATGTTTAAAGTGATTTTCATGCTTCCAGGGGCCCAAAACACAAGATTTATGGAATGGTTAAAAGTGCATGAAAATGGCCAATTTACTCACTCTGAGTTCTCAAAAAGGGTTTCTTCACCCCGGGAAGTTAATTAAATACCATTTGGAGGCATTTAATGTTCCAGCAAAAACGGCTGATTTTCGACAAAAGAGATAACACCCCCCCATTACGTCATGCTTCAGAAATGTGGAAAATGGTCCGTTTTCAAATGTTTTATTTTTGAACGTCAGTTCACATTTGTAGGTGGATCATCAGTGTTAGAGCTAAAATTAGCATGTTTAAAGTGATTTTCATGCTTCCAGGGGCTCGGGAAGTGAAATAAATACCATTTGGAGGCATTTAATGTTCGAGCAAAAACGGCTGATTTTCCACAAAAGAGATAACACCCCCCCATTACGTCATGCTTCAGAAATGTGGAAAATGGTCCGTTTTCAAATGTTTTATTTTTGAACGTCAGTTCACATTTGTAGGTTGGTCATCAGTGTTAGAGCTAAAATTAGCATGTTTAAAGTGATTTTCATGCTTCCAGGGGCTCAGGAAGTTAATTAAATACCATTTGGAGGCATTTAATGTTCGAGCAAAAATGGCTGATTTTCGACAAAAGAGATAACACCCCCCCATTACGTCATGCTTCAGAAATGTGAAAAATGGTCCGTTTTCAAATGTTTTATTTTTGAACGTCAGTTCACATTTGTAGGTGGATCATCAGTGTTAGAGCTAAAATTAGCATGTTTAAAGTGATTTTCATGCTTCCAGGGGCTCGGGAAGTTAATTAAATACCATTTGGAGGCATTTAATGTTCGAGCAAAAACGGCTGATTTTCGACAAAAGAGATAACACCCCCCCATTACGTCATGCTTCAGAAATGTGGAAAATGGTCCGTTTTCAAATGTTTTATTTTTGAACGTCAGTTCACATTTGTAGGTGGATCATCAGTGTTAGAGCTAAAATTAGCATGTTTAAAGTGATTTTCATGCTTCCAGGGGCTCGGGAAGTTAATTAAATACAATTTGGAGGCATTTAATGTTCGAGCAAAAACGGCTGATTTTCGACAAAAGAGATAACACCCCCCCATTACGTCATGCTTCAGAAATGTGGAAAATGGTCCGTTTTCAAATGTTTTATTTTTGAACATCAGTTCACATTTGTAGGTGGATCATCAGTGTTAGAGCTAAAATTAGCATGTTTAAAGTGATTTTCATGCTTCCAGGGGCTCGGGAAGTGAAATAAATACCATTTGGAGGCATTTAATGTTCGAGCAAAAACGGCTGATTTTCGACAAAAGAGATAACACCCCCCCATGACGTCATGCTTCAGAAATGTGGAAAATGGTCCGTTTTCAAATGTTTTATTTTTGAACGTCAGTTCACATTTGTAGGTGGATCATCAGTGTTAGAGCTAAAATTAGCATGTTTAAAGTGATTTTCATGCTTCTAGGGGCCCAAAACACAAGATTTATGGAATGGTAAAAGTGCATGAAAATGGCCAATTTACTCACTCTGAGTTCTCAAAAAGGGTTTCTTCACCCCGGGAAGTTAATTAAATACCATTTGGAGGCATTTAATGTTCCAGCAAAAACGGCTGATTTTCGACAAAAGAGATAACACCCCCCCATTACGTCATGCTTCAGAAATGTGGAAAATGGTCCGTTTTCAAATGTTTTATTTTTGAACGTCAGTTCACATTTGTAGGTGGATCATCAGTGTTAGAGCTAAAATTAGCATGTTTAAAGTGATTTTCATGCTTCCAGGGGCTCGGGAAGTGAAATAAATACCATTTGGAGGCATTCAATGTTCGAGCAAAAACGGCTGATTTTCGACAAAAGAGATAACACCCCCCCCCATTACGTCATGCTTCAGAAATGTGGAAAATGGTCCGTTTTCAAATGTTTTCTTTTTGAACGTCAGTTCACATTTGTAGGTGGATCATCAGTGTTAGAGCTAAAATTAGCATGTTTAAAGTGATTTTCATGCTTCCAGGGGCCCAAAACACAAGATTTATGGAATGGTTAAAAGTGCATGAAAATGGCCAATTTACTCACTCTGAGTTCTCAAAAAGGGTTTCTTCACCCCGGGAAGTTAATTAAATACCATTTGGAGGCATTTAATGTTCGAGCAAAAACGGCTGATTTTCGACAAAAGAGATAACACCCCCCCATTACGTCATGCTTCAGAAATGTGGAAAATGGTCCGTTTTCAAATGTTTTATTTTTGAACGTCAGTTCACATTTGTAGGTGGATCATCAGTGTTAGAGCTAAAATTAGCATGTTTAAAGTGATTTTCATGCTTCCAGGGGCCCAAAACACAAGATTTATGGAACGCTTAAAAGTGAATGAAAATGGCCAATTTACTCACTCTGAGTTCTCAAAAAGGGTTTCTTCACCCCGGGAAGTTAATTAAATACCATTTGGAGGCATTTAATGTTCCAGCAAAAACGGCTGATTTTCGACAAAAGAGATAACACCCCCCCATTACGTCATGCTTCAGAAATGTGGAAAATGGTCCGTTTTCAAATGTTTTATTTTTGAACGTCAGTTCACATTTGTAGGTGGATCATCAGTGTTAGAGCTAAAATTAGCATGTTTAAAGTGAATTTCATGCTTCCAGGGGCTCGGGAAGTTAATTAAATACCATTTGGAGGCATTTAATGTTCGAGCAAAAACGGCTGATTTTCGACAAAAGAGATAACACCCCCCCATTACGTCATGCTTCAGAAATGTGGAAAATGGTCCGTTTTCAAATGTTTTATTTTTGAACGTCAGTTCACATTTGAAGGTGGATCATCAGTGTTAGAGCTAAAATTAGCATGTTTAAAGTGATTTTCATGCTTCCAGGGGCTCGGGAAGTTAATTAAATACCATTTGGAGGCATTTAATGTTCGAGCAAAAACGGCTGATTTTCGACAAAAGAGATAACACCCCCCCATTACGTCATGCTTCAGAAATGTGGAAAATGGTCCGTTTTCAAATGTTTTATTTTTGAACGTCAGTTCACATTTGTAGGTGGATCATCAGTGTTAGAGCTAAAATTAGCATGTTAAAAGTGGTTTTCATGCTTCCAGGGGCTCGGGAAGTTAATTAAATACCATTTGGAGGCATTTAATTTTCGAGCACAAACGGCTGATTTTCGACAAAAGAGATAACACCCCCCCATTACGTCATGCTTCAGAAATGTGGAAAATGGTCCGTTTTCAAATGTTTTATTTTTGAACGTCAGTTCACATTTGTAGGTGGATCATCAGTGATAGAGCTAAAATTAGCATGTTTAAAGTGATTTTCATGCTTCCAGGGGCCCAAAACACAAGATTTATGGAATGCTTAAAAGTGCATGAAAATGGCCAATTTACTCACTCTGAGTTCTCAAAAAGGGTTTCTTCACCCCGGGAAGTTAATTAAATACCATTTGGAGGCATTTAATGTTCCAGCAAAAACGGCTGATTTTCGACAAAAGAGATAACACCCCCCCATTACGTCATGCTTCAGAAATGTGGAAAATGGTCCGTTTTCAAATGTTTTATTTTTGAACGTCAGTTCACATTTGTAGGTGGATCATCAGTGTTAGAGCTAAAATTAGCATGTTTAAAGTGATTTTCATACTTCCAGGGGCTCGGGAAGTTAATTAAATACCAGTTGGAGGCATTTAATGTTCGAGCAAAAACGGCTGATTTTCGACAAAAGAGATAACACCCCCCCATTACGTCATGCTTCAGAAATGTGGAAAATGGTCCGTTTTCAAATGTTTTATTTTTGAACGTCAGTTCACATTTGTAGGTGGATCATCAGTGTTAGAGCTAACATTAGCATGTTTAAAGTGATTTTCATGCTTCCAGGGGCTTGGGAAGTTATTAAATACCATTTGGAGGCATTTAATGTTCGAGCAAAAACGGCTGATTTTCGACAAAAGAGATAACACCCCCCCCCCCATTACGTCATGCTTCAGAAATGTGGAAAATGGTCCGTTTTCAAATGTTTTATTTTTGAACGTCAGTTCACATTTGTAGGTGGATCATCAGTGTTAGAGCTAAAATTAGCATGTTTAAAGTGATTTTCATGCTTCCAGGGGCTCGGGAAGTTAATTAAATACCATTTGGAGGCGTTTAATGTTCGAGCAAAAACGGCTGATTTTCGACAAAAGAGATAACACCCCCCCATTACGTCATGCTTCAGAAATGTGGAAAATGGTCCGTTTTCAAATGTTTTATTTTTGAACGTCAGTTCACATTTGTAGGTGGATCATCAGTGTTAGAGCTAAAATTAGCATGTTTAAAGTGATTTTCATGCTTCCAGGGGCTCGGGAAGTTAATTAAATACCATTTGGAGGCATTTAATGTTCGAGCAAAAACGGCTGATTTTCGACAAAAGATATAACACCCCCCCATTACGTCATGCTTCAGAAATGTGGAAAATGGTCCGTTTTCAAATGTTTTATTTTTGAACGTCAGTTCACATTTGTAGGTGGATCATCAGTGTTAGAGCTAAAATTAGCATGTTTAAAGTGATTTTCATGCTTCCAGGGGCTCGGGAAGTTAATTAAATACCATTTGGAGGCATTTAATGTTCGAGCAAAAACGGCTGATTTTCGACAAAAGAGATAACACCCCCCCATTACGTCATGCTTCAGAAATGTGGAAAATGGTCCGTTTTCAAATGTTTTATTTTTGAACGTCAGTTCACATTTGTAGGTGGGTCATCAGTGTTAGAGCTAAAATTAGCATGTTTAAAGTGATTTTCATGCTTCCAGGGGCTCGGGAAGTGAAATAAATACCATTTGGAGGCATTTAATGTTCGAGCAAAAACGGCTGATTTTCGACAAAAGAGATAACACCCCCCATTACGTCATGCTTCAGAAATGTGGAAAATGGTCCGTTTTCAAATGTTTTATTTTTGAACGTCAGTTCACATTTGTAGGTGGATCATCAGTGTTAGAGCTAAAATTAGCATGTTAAAAGTGATTTTCATGCTTCCAGGGGCCCAAAACACAAGATTTATGGAATGCTTAAAAGTGCATGAAAATGGCCAATTTACTCACTCTGAGTTCTCAAAAAGGGTTTCTTCACCCCGGGAAGTTAATTAAATACCATTTGGAGGCATTTAATGTTCGAGCAAAAACGGCTGATTTTCGACAAAAGAGATAACACCCCCCCCATTACGTCATGCTTCAGAAATGTGGAAAATGGTCCGTTTTCAAATGTTTTATTTTTGAACGTCAGTTCACATTTGTAGGTGGATCATCAGTGTTAGAGCTAAAATTAGCATGTTTAAAGTGATTTTCATGCTTCCAGGGGCTCGGGAAGTGAAATAAATACCATTTGGAGGCATTTAATGTTCGAGCAAAAACGGCTGATTTTCGACAAAAGAGATAACACCCCCCCATTACGTCATGCTTCAGAAATGTGGAAAATGGTCCGTTTTCAAATGTTTTATTTTTGAACGTCAGTTCACATTTGTAGGTGGATCATCAGTGTTAGAGCTAAAATTAGCATGTTTAAAGTGATTTTCATGCTTCCAGGGGCTCGGGAAGTTAATTAAATACCATTTGGAGGCATTTAATGTTCGAGCAAAAACGGCTGATTTTCGACAAAAGAGATAACACCCCCCATTACGTCATGCTTCAGAAATGTGGAAAATGGTCCGTTTTCAAATGTTTTATTTTTGAACGTCAGTTCACATTTGTAGGTGGATCATCAGTGTTAGAGCTAAAATTAGCATGTTTAAAGTGATTTTCATGCTTCCAGGGGCTCGGGAAGTTAATTAAATACCATTTGGAGGCATTTAATGTTCGAGCAAAAACGGCTGATTTTCGACAAAAGAGATAACACCCCCCCATTACGTCATGCTTCAGAAATGTGGAAAATGGTCCGTTTTCAAATGTTTTATTTTTGAACGTCAGTTCACGTTTGTAGGTGGATCATCAGTGTTAGAGCTAAAATTAGCATGTTTAAAGTGATTTTCATGCTTCCAGGGGCCCAAAACACAAGATTTATGGAATGGTTAAAAGTGCATGAAAATGGCCAATTTACTCACTCTGAGTTCTCAAAAAGGGTTTCTTCACCCCGGGAAGTTAATTAAATACCATTTGGAGGCATTTAATGTTCGAGCAAAAACGGCTGATTTTCGACAAAAGAGATAACACCCCCCCATTACGTCATGCTTCAGAAATGTGGAAAATGGTCCGTTTTCAAATGTTTTATTTTTGAACGTCAGTTCACATTTGTAGGTGGATCATCAGTGTTAGAGCTAAAATTAGCATGTTTAAAGTGATTTTCATGCTTCCAGGGGCCCAAAACACAAGATTTATGGAATGGTTAAAAGTGCATGAAAATGGCCAATTTACTCACTCTGAGTTCTCAAAAAGGGTTTCTTCACCCCGGGAAGTTAATTAAATACCATTTGGAGGCATTTAATGTTCGAGCAAAAACGGCTGATTTTCGACAAAAGAGATAACACCCCCCCATTACGTCATGCTTCAGAAATGTGGAAAATGGTCCGTTTTCAAATGTTTTATTTTTGAACGTCAGTTCACATTTGTAGGTGGATCATCAGTGTTAGAGCTAAAATTAGCATGTTTAAAGTGATTTTCATGCTTCCAGGGGCCCAAAACACAAGATTTATGGAATGGTTAAAAGTGCATGAAAATGGCCAATTTACTCACTCTGAGTTCTCAAAAAGGGTTTCTTCACCCCGGGAAGTTAATTAAATACCATTTGGAGGCATTTAATGTTCGAGCAAAAACGGCTGATTTTCGACAAAAGAGATAACACCCCCCCATTACGTCATGCTTCAGAAATGTGGAAAATGGTCCGTTTTCAAATGTTTTATTTTTGAACGTCAGTTCACATTTGTAGGTGGATCATCAGTGTTAGAGCTAAAATTTGCATGTTTAAAGTGATTTTCATGCTTCCAGGGGCTCGGGAAGTTAATTAAATACCATTTGGAGGCATTTAATGTTCGAGCAAAAACGGCTGATTTTCGACAAAAGAGATAACACCCCCCCATTACGTCATGCTTCAGAAATGTGGAAAATGGTCCGTTTTCAAATGTTTTATTTTTGAACGTCAGTTCACATTTGTAGGTGGATCATCAGTGTTAGAGCTAAAATTAGCATGTTTAAAGTGATTTTCATGCTTCCAGGGGCCCAAAACACAAGATTTATGGAATGGTTAAAAGGGCATGAAAATGGCCAATTTACTCACTCTGAGTTCTCAAAAAGGGTTTCTTCACCCCGGGAAGTGAAATAAATACCATTTGGAGGCATTTAATGTTCGAGCAAAAACGGCTGATTTTCGACAAAAGAGAGAACACCCTCCATTACGTCATGCTTCAGAAATGTGGAAAATGGTCCTTTTTCAAATGTTTTATTTTTGAACGTCAGTTCACATTTGTAGGTGGATCATCAGTGTTAGAGCTAAAATTAGCATGTTAAAAGTGGTTTTCATGCTTCCAGGGGCTCGGGAAGTTAATTAAATACCATTTGGAGGCATTTAATTTTCGAGCAAAAACGGCTGATTTTCGACAAAAGAGATAACACCCCCCCATTACGTCATGCTTCAGAAATGTGGAAAATGGTCCGTTTTCAAATGTTTTATTTTTGAACGTCAGTTCACATTTGTAGGTGGATCATCAGTGATAGAGCTAAAATTAGCATGTTTAAAGTGATTTTCATGCTTCCAGGGGCCCAAAACACAAGATTTATGGAATGGTTAAAAGTGCATGAAAATGGCCAATTTACTCACTCTGAGTTCTCAAAAAGGGTTTCTTCACCCCGGGAAGTTAATTAAATACCATTTGGAGGCATTTAATGTTCGAGCAAAAACGGCTGATTTTCGACAAAAGAGATAACACCCCCCCATTACGTCATGCTTCAGAAATGTGGAAAATGGTCCGTTTTCAAATGTTTTATTTTTGAACGTCAGTTCACATTTGTAGGTGGATCATCAGTGTTAGAGCTAAAACTAGCATGTTTAAAGTGATTTTCATGCTTCCAGGGGCCCAAAACACAAGATTTATGGAATGGTTAAAAGTGCATGAAAATGGCCAATTTACTCACTCTGAGTTCTCAAAAAGGGTTTCTTCACCCCGGGAAGTTAATTAAATACCATTTGGAGGCATTTAATGTTCCAGCAAAAACGGCTGATTTTCGACAAAAGAGATAACACCCCCCCATTACGTCATGCTTCAGAAATGTGGAAAATGGTCCGTTTTCAAATGTTTTATTTTTGAACGTCAGTTCACATTTGTAGGTGGATCATCAGTGTTAGAGCTAAAATTAGCATGTTTAAAGTGATTTTCATGCTTCCAGGGGCTCGGGAAGTGAAATAAATACCATTTGGAGGCATTTAATGTTCGAGCAAAAACGGCTGATTTTCCACAAAAGAGATAACACCCCCCCATTACCTCATGCTTCAGAAATGTGGAAAATGGTCCGTTTTCAAATGTTTTATTTTTGAACGTCAGTTCACATTTGTAGGTTGGTCATCAGTGTTAGAGCTAAAATTAGCATGTTTAAAGTGATTTTCATGCTTCCAGGGGCTCAGGAAGTTAATTAAATACCATTTGGAGGCATTTAATGTTCGAGCAAAAATGGCTGATTTTCGACAAAAGAGATAACACCCCCCCATTACGTCATGCTTCAGAAATGTGAAAAATGGTCCGTTTTCAAATGTTTTATTTTTGAACGTCAGTTCACATTTGTAGGTGGATCATCAGTGTTAGAGCTAAAATTAGCATGTTTAAAGTGATTTTCATGCTTCCAGGGGCTCGGGAAGTTAATTAAATACCATTTGGAGGCATTTAATGTTCGAGCAAAAACGGCTGATTTTCGACAAAAGAGATAACACCCCCCCATTACGTCATGCTTCAGAAATGTGGAAAATGGTCCGTTTTCAAATGTTTTATTTTTGAACGTCAGTTCACATTTGTAGGTGGATCATCAGTGTTAGAGCTAAAATTAGCATGTTTAAAGTGATTTTCATGCTTCCAGGGGCTCGGGAAGTTAATTAAATACAATTTGGAGGCATTTAATGTTCGAGCAAAAACGGCTGATTTTCGACAAAAGAGATAACACCCCCCCATTACGTCATGCTTCAGAAATGTGGAAAATGGTCCGTTTTCAAATGTTTTATTTTTGAACATCAGTTCACATTTGTAGGTGGATCATCAGTGTTAGAGCTAAAATTAGCATGTTTAAAGTGATTTTCATGCTTCCAGGGGCTCGGGAAGTGAAATAAATACCATTTGGAGGCATTTAATGTTCGAGCAAAAACGGCTGATTTTCGACAAAAGAGATAACACCCCCCCATTACGTCATGCTTCAGAAATGTGGAAAATGGTCCGTTTTCAAATGTTTTATTTTTGAACGTCAGTTCACATTTGTAGGTGGATCATCAGTGTTAGAGCTAAAATTAGCATGTTTAAAGTGATTTTCATGCTTCTAGGGGCCCAAAACACAAGATTTATGGAATGGTAAAAGTGCATGAAAATGGCCAATTTACTCACTCTGAGTTCTCAAAAAGGGTTTCTTCACCCCGGGAAGTTAATTAAATACCATTTGGAGGCATTTAATGTTCCAGCAAAAACGGCTGATTTTCGACAAAAGAGATAACACCCCCCCATTACGTCATGCTTCAGAAATGTGGAAAATGGTCCGTTTTCAAATGTTTTATTTTTGAACGTCAGTTCACATTTGTAGGTGGATCATCAGTGTTAGAGCTAAAATTAGCATGTTTAAAGTGATTTTCATGCTTCCAGGGGCTCGGGAAGTGAAATAAATACCATTTGGAGGCATTCAATGTTCGAGCAAAAACGGCTGATTTTCGACAAAAGAGATAACACCCCCCCCCATTACGTCATGCTTCAGAAATGTGGAAAATGGTCCGTTTTCAAATGTTTTCTTTTTGAACGTCAGTTCACATTTGTAGGTGGATCATCAGTGTTAGAGCTAAAATTAGCATGTTTAAAGTGATTTTCATGCTTCCAGGGGCCCAAAACACAAGATTTATGGAATGGTTAAAAGTGCATGAAAATGGCCAATTTACTCACTCTGAGTTCTCAAAAAGGGTTTCTTCACCCCGGGAAGTTAATTAAATACCATTTGGAGGCATTTAATGTTCGAGCAAAAACGGCTGATTTTCGACAAAAGAGATAACACCCCCCATTACGTCATGCTTCAGAAATGTGGAAAATGGTCCGTTTTCAAATGTTTTAATTTTGAACGTCAGTTCACATTTGTAGGTGGATCATCAGTGTTAGAGCTAAAATTAGCATGTTTAAAGTGATTTTCATGCTTCCAGGGGCCCAAAACACAAGATTTATGGAACGCTTAAAAGTGAATGAAAATGGCCAATTTACTCACTCTGAGTTCTCAAAAAGGGTTTCTTCACCCCGGGAAGTTAATTAAATACCATTTGGAGGCATTTAATGTTCCAGCAAAAACGGCTGATTTTCGACAAAAGAGATAACACCCCCCCATTACGTCATGCTTCAGAAATGTGGAAAATGGTCCGTTTTCAAATGTTTTATTTTTGAACGTCAGTTCACATTTGTAGGTGGATCATCAGTGTTAGAGCTAAAATTAGCATGTTTAAAGTGAATTTCATGCTTCCAGGGGCTCGGGAAGTTAATTAAATACCATTTGGAGGCATTTAATGTTCGAGCAAAAACGGCTGATTTTCGACAAAAGAGATAACACCCCCCCATTACGTCATGCTTCAGAAATGTGGAAAATGGTCCGTTTTCAAATGTTTTATTTTTGAACGTCAGTTCACATTTGAAGGTGGATCATCAGTGTTAGAGCTAAAATTAGCATGTTTAAAGTGATTTTCATGCTTCCAGGGGCTCGGGAAGTTAATTAAATACCATTTGGAGGCATTTAATGTTCGAGCAAAAACGGCTGATTTTCGACAAAAGAGATAACACCCCCCCATTACGTCATGCTTCAGAAATGTGGAAAATGGTCCGTTTTCAAATGTTTTATTTTTGAACGTCAGTTCACATTTGTAGGTGGATCATCAGTGTTAGAGCTAAAATTAGCATGTTAAAAGTGGTTTTCATGCTTCCAGGGGCTCGGGAAGTTAATTAAATACCATTTGGAGGCATTTAATTTTCGAGCAAAAACGGCTGATTTTCGACAAAAGAGATAACACCCCCCCATTACGTCATGCTTCAGAAATGTGGAAAATGGTCCGTTTTCAAATGTTTTATTTTTGAACGTCAGTTCACATTTGTAGGTGGATCATCAGTGATAGAGCTAAAATTAGCATGTTTAAAGTGATTTTCATGCTTCCAGGGGCCCAAAACACAAGATTTATGGAATGGTTAAAAGTGCATGAAAATGGCCAATTTACTCACTCTGAGTTCTCAAAAAGGGTTTCTTCACCCCGGGAAGTTAATTAAATACCATTTGGAGGCATTTAATGTTCCAGCAAAAACGGCTGATTTTCGACAAAAGAGATAACACCCCCCCATTACGTCATGCTTCAGAAATGTGGAAAATGGTCCGTTTTCAAATGTTTTATTTTTGAACGTCAGTTCACATTTGTAGGTGGATCATCAGTGTTAGAGCTAAAATTAGCATGTTTAAAGTGATTTTCATACTTCCAGGGGCTCGGGAAGTTAATTAAATACCAGTTGGAGGCATTTAATGTTCGAGCAAAAACGGCTGATTTTCGACAAAAGAGATAACACCCCCCCATTACGTCATGCTTCAGAAATGTGGAAAATGGTCCGTTTTCAAATGTTTTATTTTTGAACGTCAGTTCACATTTGTAGGTGGATCATCAGTGTTAGAGCTAAAATTAGCATGTTTAAAGTGATTTTCATGCTTCCAGGGGCTCGGGAAGTTAATTAAATACCATTTAGAGGCATTTAATGTTCGAGCAAAAACGGCTGATTTTCGACAAAAGAGATAACACCCCCCCATTACGTCATGCTTCAGAAATGTGGAAAATGGTCCGTTTTCAAATGTTTTATTTTTGAACGTCAGTTCACATTTGTAGGTGGATCATCAGTGTTAGAGCTAACATTAGCATGTTTAAAGTGATTTTCATGCTTCCAGGGGCTTGGGAAGTTATTAAATACCATTTGGAGGCATTTAATGTTCGAGCAAAAACGGCTGATTTTCGACAAAAGAGATAACACCCCCCCCCCATTACGTCATGCTTCAGAAATGTGGAAAATGGTCCGTTTTCAAATGTTTTATTTTTGAACGTCAGTTCACATTTGTAGGTGGATCATCAGTGTTAGAGCTAAAATTAGCATGTTTAAAGTGATTTTCATGCTTCCAGGGGCTCGGGAAGTTAATTAAATACCATTTGGAGGCGTTTAATGTTCGAGCAAAAACGGCTGATTTTCGACAAAAGAGATAACACCCCCCCATTACGTCATGCTTCAGAAATGTGGAAAATGGTCCGTTTTCAAATGTTTTATTTTTGAACGTCAGTTCACATTTGTAGGTGGATCATCAGTGTTAGAGCTAAAATTAGCATGTTTAAAGTGATTTTCATGCTTCCAGGGGCTCGGGAAGTTAATTAAATACCATTTGGAGGCATTTAATGTTCGAGCAAAAACGGCTGATTTTCGACAAAAGATATAACACCCCCCCATTACGTCATGCTTCAGAAATGTGGAAAATGGTCCGTTTTCAAATGTTTTATTTTTGAACGTCAGTTCACATTTGTAGGTGGATCATCAGTGTTAGAGCTAAAATTAGCATGTTTAAAGTGATTTTCATGCTTCCAGGGGCTCGGGAAGTTAATTAAATACCATTTGGAGGCATTTAATGTTCGAGCAAAAACGGCTGATTTTCGACAAAAGAGATAACACCCCCCCCATTACGTCATGCTTCAGAAATGTGGAAAATGGTCCGTTTTCAAATGTTTTATTTTTGAACGTCAGTTCACATTTGTAGGTGGGTCATCAGTGTTAGAGCTAAAATTAGCATGTTTAAAGTGATTTTCATGCTTCCAGGGGCTCGGGAAGTGAAATAAATACCATTTGGAGGCATTTAATGTTCGAGCAAAAACGGCTGATTTTCGACAAAAGAGATAACACCCCCCATTACGTCATGCTTCAGAAATGTGGAAAATGGTCCGTTTTCAAATGTTTTATTTTTGAACGTCAGTTCACATTTGTAGGTGGATCATCAGTGTTAGAGCTAAAATTAGCATGTTAAAAGTGATTTTCATGCTTCCAGGGGCCCAAAACACAAGATTTATGGGAATGCTTAAAAGTGCATGAAAATGGCCAATTTACTCACTCTGAGTTCTCAAAAAGGGTTTCTTCACCCGGGAAGTTAATTAAATACCATTTGGAGGCATTTAATGTTCGAGCAAAAACGGCTGATTTTCGACAAAAGAGATAATACCCCCCCCATTACGTCATGCTTCAGAAATGTGGAAAATGGTCCGTTTTCAAATGTTTTATTTTTGAACGTCAGTTCACATTTGTAGGTGGATCATCAGTGTTAGAGCTAAAATTAGCATGTTTAAAGTGATTTTCATGCTTCCAGGGGCTCGGGAAGTGAAATAAATACCATTTGGAGGCATTTAATGTTCGAGCAAAAACGGCTGATTTTCGACAAAAGAGATAACACCCCCCCATTACGTCATGCTTCAGAAATGTGGAAAATGGTCCGTTTTCAAATGTTTTATTTTTGAACGTCAGTTCACATTTGTAGGTGGATCATCAGTGTTAGAGCTAAAATTAGCATGTTTAAAGTGATTTTCATGCTTCCAGGGGCTCGGGAAGTTAATTAAATACCATTTGGAGGCATTTAATGTTCGAGCAAAAACGGCTGATTTTCGACAAAAGAGATAACACCCCCCATTACGTCATGCTTCAGAAATGTGGAAAATGGTCCGTTTTCAAATGTTTTATTTTTGAACGTCAGTTCACATTTGTAGGTGGATCATCAGTGTTAGAGCTAAAATTAGCATGTTTAAAGTGATTTTCATGCTTCCAGGGGCTCGGGAAGTTAATTAAATACCATTTGGAGGCATTTAATGTTCGAGCAAAAACGGCTGATTTTCGACAAAAGGAGATAACACCCCCCATTACGTCATGCTTCAGAAATGTGGGAAAATGGTCCGTGTTCAATATGTTTGTATTTTTGAACATCTCACGTTTGTAGGTGGATCATCAGTGTTAGAGCTAAAATTAGCATGTTTAAAGTGATTTTCATGCTTCCAGGGGCCCAAAACACAAGATTTATGGAATGGTTAAAAGTGCATGAAAATGGCCAATTTACTCACTCTGAGTTCTCAAAAAGGGTTTCTTCACCCCGGGAAGTTAATTAAATACCATTTGGAGGCATTTAATGTTCGAGCAAAAACGGCTGATTTTCGACAAAAGAGATAACACCCCCCCATTACGTCATGCTTCAGAAATGTGGAAAATGGTCCGTTTTCAAATGTTTTATTTTTGAACGTCAGTTCACATTTGTAGGTGGATCATCAGTGTTAGAGCTAAAATTAGCATGTTTAAAGTGATTTTCATGCTTCCAGGGGCCCAAAACACAAGATTTATGGAATGGTTAAAAGTGCATGAAAATGGCCAATTTACTCACTCTGAGTTCTCAAAAAGGGTTTCTTCACCCCGGGAAGTTAATTAAATACCATTTGGAGGCATTTAATGTTCGAGCAAAAACGGCTGATTTTCGACAAAAGAGATAACACCCCCCCATTACGTCATGCTTCAGAAATGTGGAAAATGGTCCGTTTTCAAATGTTTTATTTTTGAACGTCAGTTCACATTTGTAGGTGGATCATCAGTGTTAGAGCTAAAATTAGCATGTTTAAAGTGATTTTCATGCTTCCAGGGGCCCAAAACACAAGATTTATGGAATGGTTAAAAGTGCATGAAAATGGCCAATTTACTCACTCTGAGTTCTCAAAAAGGGTTTCTTCACCCCGGGAAGTTAATTAAATACCATTTGGAGGCATTTAATGTTCGAGCAAAAACGGCTGATTTTCGACAAAAGAGATAACACCCCCCCATTACGTCATGCTTCAGAAATGTGGAAAATGGTCCGTTTTCAAATGTTTTATTTTTGAACGTCAGTTCACATTTGTAGGTGGATCATCAGTGTTAGAGCTAAAATTTGCATGTTTAAAGTGATTTTCATGCTTCCAGGGGCTCGGGAAGTTAATTAAATACCATTTGGAGGCATTTAATGTTCGAGCAAAAACGGCTGATTTTCGACAAAAGAGATAACACCCCCCCATTACGTCATGCTTCAGAAATGTGGAAAATGGTCCGTTTTCAAATGTTTTATTTTTGAACGTCAGTTCACATTTGTAGGTGGATCATCAGTGTTAGAGCTAAAATTAGCATGTTTAAAGTGATTTTCATGCTTCCAGGGGCCCAAAACACAAGATTTATGGAATGGTTAAAAGGGCATGAAAATGGCCAATTTACTCACTCTGAGTTCTCAAAAAGGGTTTCTTCACCCCGGGAAGTGAAATAAATACCATTTGGAGGCATTTAATGTTCGAGCAAAAACGGCTGATTTTCGACAAAAGAGATAACACCCCCCCATTACGTCATGCTTCAGAAATGTGGAAAATGGTCCTTTTTCAAATGTTTTATTTTTGAACGTCAGTTCACATTTGTAGGTGGATCATCAGTGTTAGAGCTAAAATTAGCATGTTAAAAGTGGTTTTCATGCTTCCAGGGGCTCGGGAAGTTAATTAAATACCATTTGGAGGCATTTAATTTTCGAGCAAAAACGGCTGATTTTCGACAAAAGAGATAACACCCCCCCATTACGTCATGCTTCAGAAATGTGGAAAATGGTCCGTTTTCAAATGTTTTATTTTTGAACGTCAGTTCACATTTGTAGGTGGATCATCAGTGATAGAGCTAAAATTAGCATGTTTAAAGTGATTTTCATGCTTCCAGGGGCCCAAAACACAAGATTTATGGAATGGTTAAAAGTGCATGAAAATGGCCAATTTACTCACTCTGAGTTCTCAAAAAGGGTTTCTTCACCCCGGGAAGTTAATTAAATACCATTTGGAGGCATTTAATGTTCGAGCAAAAACGGCTGATTTTCGACAAAAGAGATAACACCCCCCCATTACGTCATGCTTCAGAAATGTGGAAAATGGTCCGTTTTCAAATGTTTTATTTTTGAACGTCAGTTCACATTTGTAGGTGGATCATCAGTGTTAGAGCTAAAATTAGCATGTTTAAAGTGATTTTCATGCTTCCAGGGGCTCGGGAAGTGAAATAAATACCATTTGGAGGCATTTAATGTTCGAGCAAAAACGGCTGATTTTCGACAAAAGAGATAACACCCCCCCATTACGTCATGCTTCAGAAATGTGGAAAATGGTCCGTTTTCAAATGTTTTATTTTTGAACGTCAGTTCACATTTGTAGGTGGATCATCAGTGTTAGAGCTAAAATTAGCATGTTTAAAGTGATTTTCATGCTTCCAGGGGCTCGGGAAGTTAATTAAATACCATTTGGAGGCATTTAATGTTCGAGCAAAAACGGCTAATTTTCGACAAAAGAGATAACACCCCCCATTACGTCATGCTTCAGAAATGTGGAAAATGGTCCGTTTTCAAATGTTTTATTTTTGAACGTCAGTTCACATTTGTAGGTGGATCATCAGTGTTAGAGCTAAAATTAGCATGTTTAAAGTGATTTTCATGCTTCCAGGGGCTCGGGAAGTGAAATAAATACCATTTGGAGGCATTTAATGTTCGAGCAAAAACGGCTGATTTTCGACAAAAGAGATAACACCCCCCCATTACGTCATGCTTCAGAAATGTGGAAAATGGTCCGTTTTCAAATGTTTTATTTTTGAACGTCAGTTCACATTTGTAGGTGGATCATCAGTGTTAGAGCTAAAATTAGCATGTTTAAAGTGATTTTCATGCTTCCAGGGGCCCAAAACACAAGATTTATGGAATGGTTAAAAGTGCATGAAAATGGCCAATTTACTCACTCTGAGTTCTCAAAAAGGGTTTCTTCACCCCGGGAAGTTAATTAAATACCATTTGGAGGCATTTAATGTTCCAGCAAAAACGGCTGATTTTCGACAAAAGAGATAACACCCCCCCATTACGTCATGCTTCAGAAATGTGGAAAATGGTCCGTTTTCAAATGTTTTATTTTTGAACGTCAGTTCACATTTGTAGGTGGATCATCAGTGTTAGAGCTAAAATTAGCATGTTTAAAGTGATTTTCATGCTTCCAGGGGCTCGGGAAGTGAAATAAATACCATTTGGAGGCATTCAATGTTCGAGCAAAAACGGCTGATTTTCGACAAAAGAGATAACACCCCCCCATTACGTCATGCTTCAGAAATGTGGAAAATGGTCCGTTTTCAAATGTTTTATTTTTGAACGTCAGTTCACATTTGTAGGTGGATCATCAGTGTTAGAGCTAAAATTAGCATGTTTGAAAGTGATTTTCATGCTTCCAGGGGCCCAAAACACAAGATTTATGGAATGGTTAAAAGTGCATGAAAATGGCCAATTTACTCACTCTGAGTTCTCAAAAAGGGTTTCTTCACCCCGGGAAGTTAATTAAATACCATTTGGAGGCATTTAATGTTCGAGCAAAAACGGCTGATTTTCGACAAAAGAGATAACACCCCCCATTACGTCATGCTTCAGAAATGTGGAAAATGGTCCGTTTTCAAATGTTTTATTTTTGAACGTCAGTTCACATTTGAAGGTGGATCATCAGTGTTAGAGCTAAAATTAGCATGTTTAAAGTGATTTTCATGCTTCCAGGGGCCCAAAACACAAGATTTATGGAACGCTTAAAAGTGCATGAAAATGGCCAATTTACTCACTCTGAGTTCTCAAAAAGGGTTTCTTCACCCCGGGAAGTTAATTAAATACCATTTGGAGGCATTTAATGTTCCAGCAAAAACGGCTGATTTTCGACAAAAGAGATAACACCCCCCCATTACGTCATGCTTCAGAAATGTGGAAAATGGTCCGTTTTCAAATGTTTTATTTTTGAACGTCAGTTCACATTTGAAGGTGGATCATCAGTGTTAGAGCTAAAATTAGCATGTTTAAAGTGATTTTCATGCTTCCAGGGGCTCGGGAAGTTAATTAAATACCATTTGGAGGCATTTAATGTTCGAGCAAAAACGCCTGATTTTCGACAAAAGAGATAACACCCCCCCATTACGTCATGCTTCAGAAATGTGGAAAATGGTCCGTTTTCAAATGTTTTATTTTTGAACGTCAGTTCACATTTGTAGGTGGATCATCAGTGTTAGAGCTAAAATTAGCATGTTAAAAGTGGTTTTCATGCTTCCAGGGGCTCGGGAAGTTAATTAAATACCAATTGGAGGCATTTAATTTTCCAGCAAAAACGGCTGATTTTCGACAAAAGAGATAACACCCCCCCATTACGTCATGCTTCAGAAATGTGGAAAATGGTCCGTTTTCAAATGTTTTATTTTTGAACGTCAGTTCACATTTGTAGGTGGATCATCAGTGATAGAGCTAAAATTAGCATGTTTAAAGTGATTTTCATGCTTCCAGGGGCCCAAAACACAAGATTTATGGAATGGTTAAAAGTGCATGAAAATGGCCAATTTACTCACTCTGAGTTCTCAAAAAGGGTTTCTTCACCCCGGGAAGTTAATTAAATACCATTTGGAGGCATTTAATGTTCGAGCAAAAACGGCTGATTTTCGACAAAAGAGATAACACCCCCCCATTACGTCATGCTTCAGAAATGTGGAAAATGGTCCGTTTTCAAATGTTTTATTTTTGAACGTCAGTTCACATTTGTAGGTGGATCATCAGTGTTAGAGCTAAAATTAGCATGTTTAAAGTGATTTTCATGCTTCCAGGGGCTCGGGAAGTGAAATAAATACCATTTGGAGGCATTTAATGTTCGAGCAAAAACGGCTGATTTTCGACAAAAGAGATAACACCCCCCCATTACGTCATGCTTCAGAAATGTGGAAAATGGTCCGTTTTCAAATGTTTTATTTTTGAACGTCAGTTCACATTTGTAGGTGGATCATCAGTGTTAGAGCTAAAATTAGCATGTTTAAAGTGATTTTCATGCTTCCAGGGGCTCGGGAAGTTAATTAAATACCATTTGGAGGCATTTAATGTTCGAGCAAAAACGGCTAATTTTCGACAAAAGAGATAACACCCCCCATTACGTCATGCTTCAGAAATGTGGAAAATGGTCCGTTTTCAAATGTTTTATTTTTGAACGTCAGTTCACATTTGTAGGTGGATCATCAGTGTTAGAGCTAAAATTAGCATGTTTAAAGTGATTTTCATGCTTCCAGGGGCTCGGGAAGTGAAATAAATACCATTTGGAGGCATTTAATGTTCGAGCAAAAACGGCTGATTTTCGACAAAAGAGATAACACCCCCCCATTACGTCATGCTTCAGAAATGTGGAAAATGGTCCGTTTTCAAATGTTTTATTTTTGAACGTCAGTTCACATTTGTAGGTGGATCATCAGTGTTAGAGCTAAAATTAGCATGTTTAAAGTGATTTTCATGCTTCCAGGGGCCCAAAACACAAGATTTATGGAATGGTTAAAAGTGCATGAAAATGGCCAATTTACTCACTCTGAGTTCTCAAAAAGGGTTTCTTCACCCCGGGAAGTTAATTAAATACCATTTGGAGGCATTTAATGTTCCAGCAAAAACGGCTGATTTTCGACAAAAGAGATAACACCCCCCCATTACGTCATGCTTCAGAAATGTGGAAAATGGTCCGTTTTCAAATGTTTTATTTTTGAACGTCAGTTCACATTTGTAGGTGGATCATCAGTGTTAGAGCTAAAATTAGCATGTTTAAAGTGATTTTCATGCTTCCAGGGGCTCGGGAAGTGAAATAAATACCATTTGGAGGCATTCAATGTTCGAGCAAAAACGGCTGATTTTCGACAAAAGAGATAACACCCCCCCATTACGTCATGCTTCAGAAATGTGGAAAATGGTCCGTTTTCAAATGTTTTATTTTTGAACGTCAGTTCACATTTGTAGGTGGATCATCAGTGTTAGAGCTAAAATTAGCATGTTTGAAAGTGATTTTCATGCTTCCAGGGGCCCAAAACACAAGATTTATGGAATGGTTAAAAGTGCATGAAAATGGCCAATTTACTCACTCTGAGTTCTCAAAAAGGGTTTCTTCACCCCGGGAAGTTAATTAAATACCATTTGGAGGCATTTAATGTTCGAGCAAAAACGGCTGATTTTCGACAAAAGAGATAACACCCCCCCATTACGTCATGCTTCAGAAATGTGGAAAATGGTCCGTTTTCAAATGTTTTATTTTTGAACGTCAGTTCACATTTGAAGGTGGATCATCAGTGTTAGAGCTAAAATTAGCATGTTTAAAGTGATTTTCATGCTTCCAGGGGCCCAAAACACAAGATTTATGGAACGCTTAAAAGTGCATGAAAATGGCCAATTTACTCACTCTGAGTTCTCAAAAAGGGTTTCTTCACCCCGGGAAGTTAATTAAATACCATTTGGAGGCATTTAATGTTCCAGCAAAAACGGCTGATTTTCGACAAAAGAGATAACACCCCCCCATTACGTCATGCTTCAGAAATGTGGAAAATGGTCCGTTTTCAAATGTTTTATTTTTGAACGTCAGTTCACATTTGAAGGTGGATCATCAGTGTTAGAGCTAAAATTAGCATGTTTAAAGTGATTTTCATGCTTCCAGGGGCTCGGGAAGTTAATTAAATACCATTTGGAGGCATTTAATGTTCGAGCAAAAACGGCTGATTTTCGACAAAAGAGATAACACCCCCCCATTACGTCATGCTTCAGAAATGTGGAAAATGGTCCGTTTTCAAATGTTTTATTTTTGAACGTCAGTTCACATTTGTAGGTGGATCATCAGTGTTAGAGCTAAAATTAGCATGTTAAAAGTGGTTTTCATGCTTCCAGGGGCTCGGGAAGTTAATTAAATACCAATTGGAGGCATTTAATTTTCGAGCAAAAACGGCTGATTTTCGACAAAAGAGATAACACCCCCCCATTACGTCATGCTTCAGAAATGTGGAAAATGGTCCGTTTTCAAATGTTTTATTTTTGAACGTCAGTTCACATTTGTAGGTGGATCATCAGTGATAGAGCTAAAATTAGCATGTTTAAAGTGATTTTCATGCTTCCAGGGGCCCAAAACACAAGATTTATGGAATGGTTAAAAGTGCATGAAAATGGCCAATTTACTCACTCTGAGTTCTCAAAAAGGGTTTCTTCACCCCGGGAAGTTAATTAAATACCATTTGGAGGCATTTAATGTTCGAGCAAAAACGGCTGATTTTCAACAAAAGAGATAACACCCCCCCATTACGTCATGCTTCAGAAATGTGGAAAATGGTCCGTTTTCAAATGTTTTATTTTTGAACGTCAGTTCACATTTGTAGGTGGATCATCAGTGTTAGAGCTAAAATTAGCATGTTTAAAGTGATTTTCATGCTTCCAGGGGCTCGGGAAGTTAATTAAATACCATTTGGAGGCATTTAATGTTCGAGCAAAAACGGCTGATTTTCGACAAAAGAGATAACACCCCCCCATTACGTCATGCTTCAGAAATGTGGAAAATGGTCCGTTTTCAAATGTTTTATTTTTGAACGTCAGTTCACATTTGTAGGTGGATCATCAGTGTTAGAGCTAAAATTAACATGTTTAAAGTGATTTTCATGCTTCCAGGGGCTCGGGAAGTTAATTAAATACCATTTGGATGCATTTAATGTTCGAGCAAAAACGGCTGATTTTCGACAAAAGAGATAACACCCCCCCATTACGTCATGCTTCAGAAATGTGGAAAATGGTCCGTTTTCAAATGTTTTATTTTTGAACGTCAGTTCACATTTGTAGGTGGATCATCAGTGTTAGAGCTAAAATTAGCATGTTTAAAGTGATTTTCATGCTTCCAGGGGCTTGGGAAGTTAATTAAATACCATTTGGAGGCATTTAATGTTCGAGCAAAAACGGCTGATTTTCGACAAAAGAGATAACACCCCCCCATTACGTCATGCTTCAGAAATGTGGAAAATGGTCCGTTTTCAAATGTTTTATTTTTGAACGTCAGTTCACATTTGTAGGTGGATCATCAGTGTTAGAGCTAAAATTAGCATGTTTAAAGTGATTTTCATGCTTCCAGGGGCTCGGGAAGTGAAATAAATACCATTTGGAGGCATTTAATGTTCGAGCAAAAACGGCTGATTTTCGACAAAAGAGATAACACCCCCCCATTACGTCATGCTTCAGAAATGTGGAAAATGGTACGTTTTCAAATGTTTTATTTTTGAACGTCAGTTCACATTTGTAGGTGGATCATCAGTGTTAGAGCTAAAATTAGCATGTTTAAAGTGATTTTCATGCTTCCAGGGGCCCAAAACACAAGATTTATGGAATGGTTAAAAGTGCATGAAAATGGCCAATTTACTCACTCTGAGTTCTCAAAAAGGGTTTCTTCACCCCGGGAAGTTAATTAAATACCATTTGGAGGCATTTAATGTTCCAGCAAAAACGGCTGATTTTCGACAAAAGAGATAACACCCCCCCATTACGTCATGCTTCAGAAATGTGGAAAATGGTCCGTTTTCAAATGTTTTATTTTTGAACGTCAGTTCACATTTGTAGGTGGATCATCAGTGTTAGAGCAAAAATTAGCATGTTTAAAGTGATTTTCATGCTTCCAGGGGCTCGGGAAGTGAAATAAATACCATTTGGAGGCATTTAATGTTCGAGCAAAAACGGCTGATTTTCGACAAAAGAGATAACACCCCCCCATTACGTCATGCTTCAGAAATGTGGAAAATGGTCCGTTTTCAAATGTTTTATTTTTGAACGTCAGTTCACATTTGTAGGTGGATCATCAGTGTTAGAGCTAAAATTAGCATGTTTAAAGTGATTTTCATGCTTCCAGGGGCTCGGGAAGTTAATTAAATACCATTTGGAGGCATTTAATGTTCGAGCAAAAACGGCTGATTTTCGACAAAAGAGATAACACCCCCCCATTACGTCATGCTTCAGAAATGTGGAAAATGGTCCGTTTTCAAATGTTTTATTTTTGAACGTCAGTTCACATTTGTAGGTGGGTCATCAGTGTTAGAGCTAAAATTAGCATGTTTAAAGTGATTTTCATGCTTCCTGGGGCTCGGGAAGTGAAATAAATACCATTTGGAGGCATTTAATGTTCGAGCAAAAACGGCTGATTTTCGACAAAAGAGATAACACCCCCCCATTACGTCATGCTTCAGAAATGTGGAAAATGGTCCGTTTTCAAATCTTTTATTTTTGAACGTCAGTTCACATTTGTAGGTGGATCATCAGTGTTAGAGCTAAAATTAGCATGTTTAAAGTGATTTTCATGCTTCCAGGGGCCCAAAACACAAGATTTATGGAATGGTTAAAAGTGCATGAAAATGGCCAATTTACTCACTCTGAGTTCTCAAAAAGGGTTTCTTCACCCCGGGAAGTTAATTAAATACCATTTGGAGGCATTTAATGTTCCAGCAAAAACGGCTGATTTTCGACAAAAGAGATAACACCCCCCCATTACGTCATGCTTCAGAAATGTGGAAAATGGTCCGTTTTCAAATGTTTTATTTTTGAACGTCAGTTCACATTTGTAGGTGGATCATCAGTGTTAGAGCTAAAATTAGCATGTTTAAAGTGATTTTCATGCTTCCAGGGGCTCGGGAAGTGAAATAAATACCATTTGGAGGCATTTAATGTTCGAGCAAAAACGGCTGATTTTCGACAAAAGAGATAACACCCCCCCATTACGTCATGCTTCAGAAATGTGGAAAATGGTCCGTTTTCAAATGTTTTATTTTTGAACGTCAGTTCACATTTGTAGGTGGATCATCAGTGTTAGAGCTAAAATTAGCATGTTTAAAGTGATTTTCATGCTTCCAGGGGCCCAAAACACAAGATTTATGGAATGGTTAAAAGTGCATGAAAATGGCCAATTTACTCACTCTGAGTTCTCAAAAAGGGTTTCTTCACCCCGGGAAGTTAATTAAATACCATTTGGAGGCATTTAATGTTCGAGCAAAAACGGCTGATTTTCGACAAAAGAGATAACACCCCCCCATTACGTCATGCTTCAGAAATGTGGAAAATGGTCCGTTTTCAAATGTT
Source organism: Lissotriton vulgaris (assembly GCF_964263255.1). Classification (NCBI taxonomy): domain Eukaryota; kingdom Metazoa; phylum Chordata; class Amphibia; order Caudata; family Salamandridae; genus Lissotriton; species Lissotriton vulgaris. Next base: position 216,631 of record NW_028246448.1, on the reverse strand, counting down.
TTATTTTTGAACGTCAGTTCACATTTGTAGGTGGATCATCAGTGTTAGAGCTAAAATTAGCATGTTTAAAGTGATTTTCATGCTTCCAGGGGCTCGGTAAGTTAATTAAATACCATTTGGAGGCATTTAATGTTCGAGCAAAAACGGCTGATTTTCGACAAAAGAGATAACACCCCCCCATTACGTCATGCTTGAGAAATGTGGAAAATGGTCCGTTTTCAAATGTTTTATTTTTGAACGTCAGTTCACATTTGTAGGTGGATCATCAGTGTTAGAGCTAAAATTAGCATGTTTAAAGTGATTTTCATGCTTCCAGGGGCTCGGGAAGTGAAATAAATACCATTTGGAGGCATTTAATGTTCGAGCAAAAACGGCTGATTTTCGACAAAAGAGATAACACCCCCCCATTACGTCATGCTTCAGAAATGTGGAAAATGGTACGTTTTCAAATGTTTTATTTTTGAACGTCAGTTCACATTTGTAGGTGGATCATCAGTGTTAGAGCTAAAATTAGCATGTTTAAAGTGATTTTCATGCTTCCAGGGGCCCAAAACACAAGATTTATGGAATGGTTAAAAGTGCATGAAAATGGCCAATTTACTCACTCTGAGTTCTCAAAATGGGTTTCTTCACCCCGGGAAGTTAATTAAATACCATTTGGAGGCATTTAATGTTCCAGCAAAAACGGCTGATTTTCGACAAAAGAGATAACACCCCCCCATTACGTCATGCTTCAGAAATGTGGAAAATGGTCCGTTTTCAAATGTTTTATTTTTGAACGTCAGTTCACATTTGTAGGTGGATCATCAGTGTTAGAGCTAAAATTAGCATGTTTAAAGTGATTTTCATGCTTCCAGGGGCTCGGGAAGTGAAATAAATACCATTTGGAGGCATTTAATGTTCGAGCAAAAACGGCTGATTTTCGACAAAAGAGATAACACCCCCCCATTACGTCATGCTTCAGAAATGTGGAAAATGGTCCGTTTTCAAATGTTTTATTTTTGAACGTCAGTTCACATTTGTAGGTGGATCATCAGTGTTAGAGCTAAAATTAGCATGTTTAAAGTGATTTTCATGCTTCCAGGGGCCCAAAACACAAGATTTATGGAATGGTTAAAAGTGCATGAAAATGGCCAATTTACTCACTCTGAGTTCTCAAAAAGGGTTTCTTCACCCCGGGAAGTTAATTAAATACCATTTGGAGGCATTTAATGTTCCAGCAAAAACGGCTGATTTTCGACAAAAGAGATAACACCCCCCCATTACGTCATGCTTCAGAAATGTGGAAAATGGTCCGTTTTCAAATGTTTTATTTTTGAACGTCAGTTCACATTTGAAGGTGGATCATCAGTGTTAGAGCTAAAATTAGCATGTTTAAAGTGATTTTCATGCTTCCAGGGGCTCGGGAAGTTAATTAAATACCATTTGGAGGCATTTAATGTTCGAGCAAAAACGGCTGATTTTCGACAAAAGAGATAACACCCCCCCATTACGTCATGCTTCAGAAATGTGGAAAATGGTCCGTTTTCAAATGTTTTATTTTTGAACGTCAGTTCACATTTGTAGGTGGATCATCAGTGTTAGAGCTAAAATTAGCATGTTAAAAGTGGTTTTCATGCTTCCAGGGGCTCGGGAAGTTAATTAAATACCAATTGGAGGCATTTAATTTTCGAGCAAAAACGGCTGATTTTCGACAAAAGAGATAACACCCCCCCATTACGTCATGCTTCAGAAATGTGGAAAATGGTCCGTTTTCAAATGTTTTATTTTTGAACGTCAGTTCACATTTGTAGGTGGATCATCAGTGATAGAGCTAAAATTAGCATGTTTAAAGTGATTTTCATGCTTCCAGGGGCCCAAAACACAAGATTTATGGAATGGTTAAAAGTGCATGAAAATGGCCAATTTACTCACTCTGAGTTCTCAAAAAGGGTTTCTTCACCCCGGGAAGTTAATTAAATACCATTTGGAGGCATTTAATGTTCGAGCAAAAACGGCTGATTTTCAACAAAAGAGATAACACCCCCCCATTACGTCATGCTTCAGAAATGTGGAAAATGGTCCGTTTTCAAATGTTTTATTTTTGAACGTCAGTTCACATTTGTAGGTGGATCATCAGTGTTAGAGCTAAAATTAGCATGTTTAAAGTGATTTTCATGCTTCCAGGGGCTCGGGAAGTTAATTAAATACCATTTGGAGGCATTTAATGTTCGAGCAAAAACGGCTGATTTTCGACAAAAGAGATAACACCCCCCCATTACGTCATGCTTCAGAAATGTGGAAAATGGTCCGTTTTCAAATGTTTTATTTTTGAACGTCAGTTCACATTTGTAGGTGGATCATCAGTGTTAGAGCTAAAATTAACATGTTTAAAGTGATTTTCATGCTTCCAGGGGCTCGGGAAGTTAATTAAATACCATTTGGAGGCATTTAATGTTCGAGCAAAAACGGCTGATTTTCGACAAAAGAGATAACACCCCCCCATTACGTCATGCTTCAGAAATGTGGAAAATGGTCCGTTTTCAAATGTTTTATTTTTGAACGTCAGTTCACATTTGTAGGTGGATCATCAGTGTTAGAGCTAAAATTAGCATGTTTAAAGTGATTTTCATGCTTCCAGGGGCTTGGGAAGTTAATTAAATACCATTTGGAGGCATTTAATGTTCGAGCAAAAACGGCTGATTTTCGACAAAAGAGATAACACCCCCCCATTACGTCATGCTTCAGAAATGTGGAAAATGGTCCGTTTTCAAATGTTTTATTTTTGAACGTCAGTTCACATTTGTAGGTGGATCATCAGTGTTAGAGCTAAAATTAGCATGTTTAAAGTGATTTTCATGCTTCCAGGGGCTCGGGAAGTGAAATAAATACCATTTGGAGGCATTTAATGTTCGAGCAAAAACGGCTGATTTTCGACAAAAGAGATAACACCCCCCCATTACGTCATGCTTCAGAAATGTGGAAAATGGTACGTTTTCAAATGTTTTATTTTTGAACGTCAGTTCACATTTGTAGGTGGATCATCAGTGTTAGAGCTAAAATTAGCATGTTTAAAGTGATTTTCATGCTTCCAGGGGCCCAAAACACAAGATTTATGGAATGGTTAAAAGTGCATGAAAATGGCCAATTTACTCACTCTGAGTTCTCAAAAAGGGTTTCTTCACCCCGGGAAGTTAATTAAATACCATTTGGAGGCATTTAATGTTCCAGCAAAAACGGCTGATTTTCGACAAAAGAGATAACACCCCCCCATTACGTCATGCTTCAGAAATGTGGAAAATGGTCCGTTTTCAAATGTTTTATTTTTGAACGTCAGTTCACATTTGTAGGTGGATCATCAGTGTTAGAGCTAAAATTAGCATGTTTAAAGTGATTTTCATGCTTCCAGGGGCTCGGGAAGTGAAATAAATACCATTTGGAGGCATTTAATGTTCGAGCAAAAACGGCTGATTTTCGACAAAAGAGATAACACCCCCCCATTACGTCATGCTTCAGAAATGTGGAAAATGGTCCGTTTTCAAATGTTTTATTTTTGAACGTCAGTTCACATTTGTAGGTGGATCATCAGTGTTAGAGCTAAAATTAGCATGTTTAAAGTGATTTTCATGCTTCCAGGGGCTCGGGAAGTTAATTAAATACCATTTGGAGGCATTTAATGTTCGAGCAAAAACGGCTGATTTTCGACAAAAGAGATAACACCCCCCCATTACGTCATGCTTCAGAAATGTGGAAAATGGTCCGTTTTCAAATGTTTTATTTTTGAACGTCAGTTCACATTTGTAGGTGGGTCATCAGTGTTAGAGCTAAAATTAGCATGTTTAAAGTGATTTTCATGCTTCCTGGGGCTCGGGAAGTGAAATAAATACCATTTGGAGGCATTTAATGTTCGAGCAAAAACGGCTGATTTTCGACAAAAGAGATAACACCCCCCCATTACGTCATGCTTCAGAAATGTGGAAAATGGTCCGTTTTCAAATCTTTTATTTTTGAACGTCAGTTCACATTTGTAGGTGGATCATCAGTGTTAGAGCTAAAATTAGCATGTTTAAAGTGATTTTCATGCTTCCAGGGGCCCAAAACACAAGATTTATGGAATGGTTAAAAGTGCATGAAAATGGCCAATTTACTCACTCTGAGTTCTCAAAAAGGGTTTCTTCACCCCGGGAAGTTAATTAAATACCATTTGGAGGCATTTAATGTTCCAGCAAAAACGGCTGATTTTCGACAAAAGAGATAACACCCCCCCATTACGTCATGCTTCAGAAATGTGGAAAATGGTCCGTTTTCAAATGTTTTATTTTTGAACGTCAGTTCACATTTGTAGGTGGATCATCAGTGTTAGAGCTAAAATTAGCATGTTTAAAGTGATTTTCATGCTTCCAGGGGCTCGGGAAGTGAAATAAATACCATTTGGAGGCATTTAATGTTCGAGCAAAAACGGCTGATTTTCGACAAAAGAGATAACACCCCCCCATTACGTCATGCTTCAGAAATGTGGAAAATGGTCCGTTTTCAAATGTTTTATTTTTGAACGTCAGTTCACATTTGTAGGTGGATCATCAGTGTTAGAGCTAAAATTAGCATGTTTAAAGTGATTTTCATGCTTCCAGGGGCCCAAAACACAAGATTTATGGAATGGTTAAAAGTGCATGAAAATGGCCAATTTACTCACTCTGAGTTCTCAAAAAGGGTTTCTTCACCCCGGGAAGTTAATTAAATACCATTTGGAGGCATTTAATGTTCGAGCAAAAACGGCTGATTTTCGACAAAAGAGATAACACCCCCCCATTACGTCATGCTTCAGAAATGTGGAAAATGGTCCGTTTTCAAATGTTTTATTTTTGAACGTCAGTTCACATTTGTAGGTGGATCATCAGTGTTAGAGCTAAAATTAGCATGTTTAAAGTGATTTTCATGCTTCCAGGGGCTCGGTAAGTTAATTAAATACCATTTGGAGGCATTTAATGTTCGAGCAAAAACGGCTGATTTTCGACAAAAGAGATAACACCCCCCCATTACGTCATGCTTGAGAAATGTGGAAAATGGTCCGTTTTCAAATGTTTTATTTTTGAACGTCAGTTCACATTTGTAGGTGGATCATCAGTGTTAGAGCTAAAATTAGCATGTTTAAAGTGATTTTCATGCTTCCAGGGGCTCGGGAAGTGAAATAAATACCATTTGGAGGCATTTAATGTTCGAGCAAAAACGGCTGATTTTCGACAAAAGAGATAACACCCCCCCATTACGTCATGCTTCAGAAATGTGGAAAATGGTACGTTTTCAAATGTTTTATTTTTGAACGTCAGTTCACATTTGTAGGTGGATCATCAGTGTTAGAGCTAAAATTAGCATGTTTAAAGTGATTTTCATGCTTCCAGGGGCCCAAAACACAAGATTTATGGAATGGTTAAAAGTGCATGAAAATGGCCAATTTACTCACTCTGAGTTCTCAAAATGGGTTTCTTCACCCCGGGAAGTTAATTAAATACCATTTGGAGGCATTTAATGTTCCAGCAAAAACGGCTGATTTTCGACAAAAGAGATAACACCCCCCCATTACGTCATGCTTCAGAAATGTGGAAAATGGTCCGTTTTCAAATGTTTTATTTTTGAACGTCAGTTCACATTTGTAGGTGGATCATCAGTGTTAGAGCTAAAATTAGCATGTTTAAAGTGATTTTCATGCTTCCAGGGGCTCGGGAAGTGAAATAAATACCATTTGGAGGCATTTAATGTTCGAGCAAAAACGGCTGATTTTCGACAAAAGAGATAACACCCCCCCATTACGTCATGCTTCAGAAATGTGGAAAATGGTCCGTTTTCAAATGTTTTATTTTTGAACGTCAGTTCACATTTGTAGGTGGATCATCAGTGTTAGAGCTAAAATTAGCATGTTTAAAGTGATTTTCATGCTTCCAGGGGCCCAAAACACAAGATTTATGGAATGGTTAAAAGTGCATGAAAATGGCCAATTTACTCACTCTGAGTTCTCAAAAAGGGTTTCTTCACCCCGGGAAGTTAATTAAATACCATTTGGAGGCATTTAATGTTCGAGCAAAAACGGCTGATTTTCGACAAAAGAGATAACACCCCCCCATTACGTCATGCTTCAGAAATGTGGAAAATGGTCCGTTTTCAAATGTTTTATTTTTGAACGTCAGTTCACATTTGTAGGTGGATCATCAGTGTTAGAGCTAAAATTAGCATGTTTAAAGTGATTTTCATGCTTCCAGGGGCCCAAAACACAAGATTTATGGAATGCTTAAAAGTGCATGAAAATGGCCAATTTACTCACTCTGAGTTCTCAAAAAGGGTTTCTTCACCCCGGGAAGTTAATTAAATACCATTTGGAGGCATTTAATGTTCGAGCAAAAACGGCTGATTTTCGACAAAAGAGATAACACCCCCCCATTACGTCATGCTTCAGAAATGTGGAAAATGGTCCGTTTTCAAATGTTTTATTTTTGAACGTCAGTTCACATTTGTAGGTGGATCATCAGTGTTAGAGCTAAAATTAGCATGTTTAAAGTGATTTTCATGCTTCCAGGGGTTCGGGAAGTGAAATAAATACCATTTGGAGGCATTTAATGTTCGAGCAAAAACGGCTGATTTTCGACAAAAGAGATAACACCCCCCCATTACGTCATGCTTCAGAAATGTGGAAAATGGTCCGTTTTCAAATGTTTTATTTTTGAACGTCAGTTCACATTTGTAGGTGGATCATCAGTGTTAGAGCTAAAATTAGCATGTTTAAAGTGATTTTCATGCTTCCAGGGGCTCGGGAAGTTAATTAAATACCATTTGGAGGCATTTAATGTTCGAGCAAAAACGGCTAATTTTCGACAAAAGAGATAACACCCCCCATTACGTCATGCTTCAGAAATGTGGAAAATGGTCCGTTTTCAAATGTTTTATTTTTGAACGTCAGTTCACATTTGTAGGTGGATCATCAGTGTTAGAGCTAAAATTAGCATGTTTAAAATGATTTTCATGCTTCCAGGGGCTCGGGAAGTGAAATAAATACCATTTGGAGGCATTTAATGTTCGAGCAAAAACGGCTGATTTTCGACAAAAGAGATAACACCCCCCCATTACGTCATGCTTCAGAAATGTGGAAAATGGTCCGTTTTCAAATGTTTTATTTTTGAACGTCAGTTCACATTTGTAGGTGGATCATCAGTGTTAGAGCTAAAATTAGCATGTTTGAAAGTGATTTTCATGCTTCCAGGGGCCCAAAACACAAGATTTATGGAATGGTTAAAAGTGCATGAAAATGGCCAATTTACTCACTCTGAGTTCTCAAAAAGGGTTTCTTCACCCCGGGAAGTTAATTAAATACCATTTGGAGGCATTTAATGTTCGAGCAAAAACGGCTGATTTTCGACAAAAGAGATAACACCCCCCCATTACGTCATGCTTCAGAAATGTGGAAAATGGTCCGTTTTCAAATGTTTTATTTTTGAACGTCAGTTCACATTTGAAGGTGGATCATCAGTGTTAGAGCTAAAATTAGCATGTTTAAAGTGATTTTCATGCTTCCAGGGGCCCAAAACACAAGATTTATGGAACGCTTAAAAGTGCATGAAAATGGCCAATTTACTCACTCTGAGTTCTCAAAAAGGGTTTCTTCACCCCGGGAAGTTAATTAAATACCATTTGGAGGCATTTAATGTTCGAGCAAAAACGGCTGATTTTCGACAAAAGAGATAACACCCCCCCATTACGTCATGCTTCAGAAATGTGGAAAATGGTCCGTTTTCAAATGTTTTATTTTTGAACGTCAGTTCACATTTGAAGGTGGATCATCAGTGTTAGAGCTAAAATTAGCATGTTTAAAGTGATTTTCATGCTTCCAGGGGCTCGGGAAGTTAATTAAATACCATTTGGAGGCATTTAATGTTCGAGCAAAAACGGCTGATTTTCGACAAAAGAGATAACACCCCCCCATTACGTCATGCTTCAGAAATGTGGAAAATGGTCCGTTTTCAAATGTTTTATTTTTGAACGTCAGTTCACATTTGTAGGTGGATCATCAGTGTTAGAGCTAAAATTAGCATGTTAAAAGTGGTTTTCATGCTTCCAGGGGCTCGGGAAGTTAATTAAATACCAATTGGAGGCATTTAATTTTCGAGCAAAAACGGCTGATTTTCGACAAAAGAGATAACACCCCCCCATTACGTCATGCTTCAGAAATGTGGAAAATGGTCCGTTTTCAAATGTTTTATTTTTGAACGTCAGTTCACATTTGTAGGTGGATCATCAGTGATAGAGCTAAAATTAGCATGTTTAAAGTGATTTTCATGCTTCCAGGGGCCCAAAACACAAGATTTATGGAATGGTTAAAAGTGCATGAAAATGGCCAATTTACTCACTCTGAGTTCTCAAAAAGGGTTTCTTCACCCCGGGAAGTTAATTAAATACCATTTGGAGGCATTTAATGTTCGAGCAAAAACGGCTGATTTTCAACAAAAGAGATAACACCCCCCCATTACGTCATGCTTCAGAAATGTGGAAAATGGTCCGTTTTCAAATGTTTTATTTTTGAACGTCAGTTCACATTTGTAGGTGGATCATCAGTGTTAGAGCTAAAATTAGCATGTTTAAAGTGATTTTCATGCTTCCAGGGGCTCGGGAAGTTAATTAAATACCATTTGGAGGCATTTAATGTTCGAGCAAAAACGGCTGATTTTCGACAAAAGAGATAACACCGCCCCATTACGTCATGCTTCAGAAATGTGGAAAATGGTCCGTTTTCAAATGTTTTATTTTTGAACGTCAGTTCACATTTGTAGGTGGATCATCAGTGTTAGAGCTAAAATTAGCATGTTTAAAGTGATTTTCATGCTTCCAGGGGCTCGGGAAGTTAATTAAATACCATTTGGAGGCATTTAATGTTCGAGCAAAAACGGCTGATTTTCGACAAAAGAGATAACACCCCCCCATTACGTCATGCTTCAGAAATGTGGAAAATGGTCCGTTTTCAAATGTTTTTTTTTTGAACGTCAGTTCACATTTGTAGGTGGATCATCAGTGTTAGAGCTAAAATTAGCATGTTTAAAGTGATTTTCATGCTTCCAGGGGCTCGGGAAGTGAAATAAATACCATTTGGAGGCATTTAATGTTCGAGCAAAAACGGCTGATTTTCGACAAAAGAGATAACACCCCCCCATTACGTCATGCTTCAGAAATGTGGAAAATGGTCCGTTTTCAAATGTTTTATTTTTGAACGTCAGTTTACATTTGTAGGTGGATCATCAGTGTTAGAGCTAAAATTAGCATGTTTAAAGTGATTTTCATGCTTCCAGGGGCCCAAAACACAAGATTTATGGAATGGTTAAAAGTGCATGAAAATGGCCAATTTACTCACTCTGAGTTCTCAAAAAGGGTTTCTTCACCCCGGGAAGTTAATTAAATACCATTTGGAGGCATTTAATGTTCCAGCAAAAACGGCTGATTTTCGACAAAAGAGATAACACCCCCCCATTACGTCATGCTTCAGAAATGTGGAAAATGGTCCGTTTTCAAATGTTTTATTTTTGAACGTCAGTTCACATTTGTAGGTGGATCATCAGTGTTAGAGCTAAAATTAGCATGTTTAAAGTGATTTTCATGCTTCCAGGGGCTCGGGAAGTGAAATAAATACCATTTGGAGGCATTTAATGTTCGAGCAAAAATGGCTGATTTTCCACAAAAGAGATAACACCCCCCCATTACGTCATGCTTCAGAAATGTGGAAAATGGTCCGTTTTCAAATGTTTTATTTTTGAACGTCAGTTCACATTTGTAGGTTGGTCATCAGTGTTAGAGCTAAAATTAGCATGTTTAAAGTGATTTTCATGCTTCCAGGGGCTCAGGAAGTTAATTAAATACCATTTGGAGGCATTTAATGTTCGAGCAAAAATGGCTGATTTTCGACAAAAGAGATAACACCCCCCCATTACGTCATGCTTCAGAAATGTGGAAAATGGTCCGTTTTCAAATGTTTTATTTTTGAACGTCAGTTCACATTTGTAGGTGGATCATCAGTGTTAGAGCTAAAATTAGCATGTTTAAAGTGATTTTCATGCTTCCAGGGGCTCGGGAAGTTAATTAAATACCATTTGGAGGCATTTAATGTTCGAGCAAAAACGGCTGATTTTCGACAAAAGAGATAACACCCCCCCATTACGTCATGCTTCAGAAATGTGGAAAATGGTCCGTTTTCAAATGTTTTATTTTTGAACGTCAGTTCACATTTGTAGGTGGATCATCAGTGTTAGAGCTAAAATTAGCATGTTTAAAGTGATTTTCATGCTTCCAGGGGCTCGGGAAGTTAATTAAATACAATTTGGAGGCATTTAATGTTCGAGCAAAAACGGCTGATTTTCGACAAAAGAGATAACACCCCCCCATTACGTCATGCTTCAGAAATGTGGAAAATGGTCCGTTTTCAAATGTTTTATTTTTGAACGTCAGTTTACATTTGTAGGTGGATCATCAGTGTTAGAGCTAAAATTAGCATGTTTAAAGTGATTTTCATGCTTCCAGGGGCCCAAAACACAAGATTTATGGAATGGTTAAAAGTGCATGAAAATGGCCAATTTACTCACTCTGAGTTCTCAAAAAGGGTTTCTTCACCCCGGGAAGTTAATTAAATACCATTTGGAGGCATTTAATGTTCCAGCAAAAACGGCTGATTTTCGACAAAAGAGATAACACCCCCCCATTACGTCATGCTTCAGAAATGTGGAAAATGGTCCGTTTTCAAATGTTTTATTTTTGAACGTCAGTTCACATTTGTAGGTGGATCATCAGTGTTAGAGCTAAAATTAGCATGTTTAAAGTGATTTTCATGCTTCCAGGGGCCCAAAACACAAGATTTATGGAATGCTTAAAAGTGCATGAAAATGGCCAATTTACTCACTCTGAGTTCTCAAAAAGGGTTTCTTCACCCCGGGAAGTTAATTAAATACCATTTGGAGGCATTTAATGTTCGAGCAAAAACGGCTGATTTTCGACAAAAGAGATAACACCCCCCCATTACGTCATGCTTCAGAAATGTGGAAAATGGTCCGTTTTCAAATGTTTTATTTTTGAACGTCAGTTCACATTTGTAGGTGGATCATCAGTGTTAGAGCTAAAATTAGCATGTTTAAAGTGATTTTCATGCTTCCAGGGGTTCGGGAAGTGAAATAAATACCATTTGGAGGCATTTAATGTTCGAGCAAAAACGGCTGATTTTCGACAAAAGAGATAACACCCCCCCATTACGTCATGCTTCAGAAATGTGGAAAATGGTCCGTTTTCAAATGTTTTATTTTTGAACGTCAGTTCACATTTGTCGGTGGATCATCAGTGTTAGAGCTAAAATTAGCATGTTTAAAGTGATTTTCATGCTTCCAGGGGCTCGGGAAGTTAATTAAATACCATTTGGAGGCATTTAATGTTCGAGCAAAAACGGCTAATTTTCGACAAAAGAGATAACACCCCCCATTACGTCATGCTTCAGAAATGTGGAAAATGGTCCGTTTTCAAATGTTTTATTTTTGAACGTCAGTTCACATTTGTAGGTGGATCATCAGTGTTAGAGCTAAAATTAGCATGTTTAAAATGATTTTCATGCTTCCAGGGGCTCGGGAAGTGAAATAAATACCATTTGGAGGCATTTAATGTTCGAGCAAAAACGGCTGATTTTCGACAAAAGAGATAACACCCCCCCATTACGTCATGCTTCAGAAATGTGGAAAATGGTCCGTTTTCAAATGTTTTATTTTTGAACGTCAGTTCACATTTGTAGGTGGATCATCAGTGTTAGAGCTAAAATTAGCATGTTTAAAGTGATTTTCATGCTTCCAGGGGCTCGGGAAGTGAAATAAATACCATTTGGAGGCATTCAATGTTCGAGCAAAAACGGCTGATTTTCGACAAAAGAGATAACACCCCCCCATTACGTCATGCTTCAGAAATGTGGAAAATGGTCCGTTTTCAAATGTTTTATTTTTGAACGTCAGTTCACATTTGTAGGTGGATCATCAGTGTTAGAGCTAAAATTAGCATGTTTGAAAGTGATTTTCATGCTTCCAGGGGCCCAAAACACAAGATTTATGGAATGGTTAAAAGTGCATGAAAATGGCCAATTTACTCACTCTGAGTTCTCAAAAAGGGTTTCTTCACCCCGGGAAGTTAATTAAATACCATTTGGAGGCATTTAATGTTCGAGCAAAAACGGCTGATTTTCGACAAAAGAGATAACACCCCCCCATTACGTCATGCTTCAGAAATGTGGAAAATGGTCCGTTTTCAAATGTTTTATTTTTGAACGTCAGTTCACATTTGAAGGTGGATCATCAGTGTTAGAGCTAAAATTAGCATGTTTAAAGTGATTTTCATGCTTCCAGGGGCCCAAAACACAAGATTTATGGAACGCTTAAAAGTGCATGAAAATGGCCAATTTACTCACTCTGAGTTCTCAAAAAGGGTTTCTTCACCCCGGGAAGTTAATTAAATACCATTTGGAGGCATTTAATGTTCGAGCAAAAACGGCTGATTTTCGACAAAAGAGATAACACCCCCCCATTACGTCATGCTTCAGAAATGTGGAAAATGGTCCGTTTTCAAATGTTTTATTTTTGAACGTCAGTTCACATTTGAAGGTGGATCATCAGTGTTAGAGCTAAAATTAGCATGTTTAAAGTGATTTTCATGCTTCCAGGGGCTCGGGAAGTTAATTAAATACCATTTGGAGGCATTTAATGTTCGAGCAAAAACGGCTGATTTTCGACAAAAGAGATAACACCCCCCCATTACGTCATGCTTCAGAAATGTGGAAAATGGTCCGTTTTCAAATGTTTTATTTTTGAACGTCAGTTCACATTTGTAGGTGGATCATCAGTGTTAGAGCTAAAATTAGCATGTTAAAAGTGGTTTTCATGCTTCCAGGGGCTCGGGAAGTTAATTAAATACCAATTGGAGGCATTTAATTTTCGAGCAAAAACGGCTGATTTTCGACAAAAGAGATAACACCCCCCCATTACGTCATGCTTCAGAAATGTGGAAAATGGTCCGTTTTCAAATGTTTTATTTTTGAACGTCAGTTCACATTTGTAGGTGGATCATCAGTGATAGAGCTAAAATTAGCATGTTTAAAGTGATTTTCATGCTTCCAGGGGCCCAAAACACAAGATTTATGGAATGGTTAAAAGTGCATGAAAATGGCCAATTTACTCACTCTGAGTTCTCAAAAAGGGTTTCTTCACCCCGGGAAGTTAATTAAATACCATTTGGAGGCATTTAATGTTCGAGCAAAAACGGCTGATTTTCAACAAAAGAGATAACACCCCCCCATTACGTCATGCTTCAGAAATGTGGAAAATGGTCCGTTTTCAAATGTTTTATTTTTGAACGTCAGTTCACATTTGTAGGTGGATCATCAGTGTTAGAGCTAAAATTAGCATGTTTAAAGTGATTTTCATGCTTCCAGGGGCTCGGGAAGTTAATTAAATACCATTTGGAGGCATTTAATGTTCGAGCAAAAACGGCTGATTTTCGACAAAAGAGATAACACCGCCCCATTACGTCATGCTTCAGAAATGTGGAAAATGGTCCGTTTTCAAATGTTTTATTTTTGAACGTCAGTTCACATTTGTAGGTGGATCATCAGTGTTAGAGCTAAAATTAGCATGTTTAAAGTGATTTTCATGCTTCCAGGGGCTCGGGAAGTTAATTAAATACCATTTGGAGGCATTTAATGTTCGAGCAAAAACGGCTGATTTTCGACAAAAGAGATAACACCCCCCCATTACGTCATGCTTCAGAAATGTGGAAAATGGTCCGTTTTCAAATGTTTTTTTTTTGAACGTCAGTTCACATTTGTAGGTGGATCATCAGTGTTAGAGCTAAAATTAGCATGTTTAAAGTGATTTTCATGCTTCCAGGGGCTCGGGAAGTGAAATAAATACCATTTGGAGGCATTTAATGTTCGAGCAAAAACGGCTGATTTTCGACAAAAGAGATAACACCCCCCCATTACGTCATGCTTCAGAAATGTGGAAAATGGTCCGTTTTCAAATGTTTTATTTTTGAACGTCAGTTTACATTTGTAGGTGGATCATCAGTGTTAGAGCTAAAATTAGCATGTTTAAAGTGATTTTCATGCTTCCAGGGGCCCAAAACACAAGATTTATGGAATGGTTAAAAGTGCATGAAAATGGCCAATTTACTCACTCTGAGTTCTCAAAAAGGGTTTCTTCACCCCGGGAAGTTAATTAAATACCATTTGGAGGCATTTAATGTTCCAGCAAAAACGGCTGATTTTCGACAAAAGAGATAACACCCCCCCATTACGTCATGCTTCAGAAATGTGGAAAATGGTCCGTTTTCAAATGTTTTATTTTTGAACGTCAGTTCACATTTGTAGGTGGATCATCAGTGTTAGAGCTAAAATTAGCATGTTTAAAGTGATTTTCATGCTTCCAGGGGCTCGGGAAGTGAAATAAATACCATTTGGAGGCATTTAATGTTCGAGCAAAAATGGCTGATTTTCCACAAAAGAGATAACACCCCCCCATTACGTCATGCTTCAGAAATGTGGAAAATGGTCCGTTTTCAAATGTTTTATTTTTGAACGTCAGTTCACATTTGTAGGTTGGTCATCAGTGTTAGAGCTAAAATTAGCATGTTTAAAGTGATTTTCATGCTTCCAGGGGCTCAGGAAGTTAATTAAATACCATTTGGAGGCATTTAATGTTCGAGCAAAAATGGCTGATTTTCGACAAAAGAGATAACACCCCCCCATTACGTCATGCTTCAGAAATGTGGAAAATGGTCCGTTTTCAAATGTTTTATTTTTGAACGTCAGTTCACATTTGTAGGTGGATCATCAGTGTTAGAGCTAAAATTAGCATGTTTAAAGTGATTTTCATGCTTCCAGGGGCTCGGGAAGTTAATTAAATACCATTTGGAGGCATTTAATGTTCGAGCAAAAACGGCTGATTTTCGACAAAAGAGATAACACCCCCCCATTACGTCATGCTTCAGAAATGTGGAAAATGGTCCGTTTTCAAATGTTTTATTTTTGAACGTCAGTTCACATTTGTAGGTGGATCATCAGTGTTAGAGCTAAAATTAGCATGTTTAAAGTGATTTTCATGCTTCCAGGGGCTCGGGAAGTTAATTAAATACAATTTGGAGGCATTTAATGTTCGAGCAAAAACGGCTGATTTTCGACAAAAGAGATAACACCCCCCCATTACGTCATGCTTCAGAAATGTGGAAAATGGTCCGTTTTCAAATGTTTTATTTTTGAACGTCAGTTTACATTTGTAGGTGGATCATCAGTGTTAGAGCTAAAATTAGCATGTTTAAAGTGATTTTCATGCTTCCAGGGGCCCAAAACACAAGATTTATGGAATGGTTAAAAGTGCATGAAAATGGCCAATTTACTCACTCTGAGTTCTCAAAAAGGGTTTCTTCACCCCGGGAAGTTAATTAAATACCATTTGGAGGCATTTAATGTTCCAGCAAAAACGGCTGATTTTCGACAAAAGAGATAACACCCCCCCATTACGTCATGCTTCAGAAATGTGGAAAATGGTCCGTTTTCAAATGTTTTATTTTTGAACGTCAGTTCACATTTGTAGGTGGATCATCAGTGTTAGAGCTAAAATTAGCATGTTTAAAGTGATTTTCATGCTTCCAGGGGCTCGGGAAGTGAAATAAATACCATTTGGAGGCATTTAATGTTCGAGCAAAAATGGCTGATTTTCCACAAAAGAGATAACACCCCCCCATTACGTCATGCTTCAGAAATGTGGAAAATGGTCCGTTTTCAAATGTTTTATTTTTGAACGTCAGTTCACATTTGTAGGTTGGTCATCAGTGTTAGAGCTAAAATTAGCATGTTTAAAGTGATTTTCATGCTTCCAGGGGCTCAGGAAGTTAATTAAATACCATTTGGAGGCATTTAATGTTCGAGCAAAAATGGCTGATTTTCGACAAAAGAGATAACACCCCCCCATTACGTCATGCTTCAGAAATGTGGAAAATGGTCCGTTTTCAAATGTTTTATTTTTGAACGTCAGTTCACATTTGTAGGTGGATCATCAGTGTTAGAGCTAAAATTAGCATGTTTAAAGTGATTTTCATGCTTCCAGGGGCTCGGGAAGTTAATTAAATACCATTTGGAGGAATTTAATGTTCGAGCAAAAACGGCTGATTTTCGACAAAAGAGATAACACCCCCCCATTACGTCATGCTTCAGAAATGTGGAAAATGGTCCGTTTTCAAATGTTTTATTTTTGAACGTCAGTTCACATTTGTAGGTGGATCATCAGTGTTAGAGCTAAAATTAGCATGTTTAAAGTGATTTTCATGCTTCCAGGGGCTCGGGAAGTTAATTAAATACAATTTAGAGGCATTTAATGTTCGAGCAAAAACGGCTGATTTTCGACAAAAGAGATAACACCCCCCCATTACGTCATGCTTCAGAAATGTGGAAAATGGTCCGTTTTCAAATGTTTTATTTTTGAACATCAGTTCACATTTGTAGGTGGATCATCAGTGTTAGAGCTAAAATTAGCATGTTTAAAGTGATTTTCATGCTTCCAGGGGCTCGGGAAGTGAAATAAATACCATTTGGAGGCATTTAATGTTCGAGCAAAAACGGCTGATTTTCGACAAAAGAGATAACACCCCCCCATTACGTCATGCTTCAGAAATGTGGAAAATGGTCCGTTTTCAAATGTTTTATTTTTGAACGTCAGTTCACATTTGTAGGTGGATCATCAGTGTTAGAGCTAAAATTAGCATGTTTAAAGTGATTTTCATGCTTCCAGGGGCTCGGGAAGTGAAATAAATACCATTTGGAGGCATTCAATGTTCGAGCAAAAACGGCTGATTTTCGACAAAAGAGATAACACCCCCCCATTACGTCATGCTTCAGAAATGTGGAAAATGGTCCGTTTTCAAATGTTTTATTTTTGAACGTCAGTTCACATTTGTAGGTGGATCATCAGTGTTAGAGCTAAAATTAGCATGTTTAAAGTGATTTTCATGCTTCCAGGGGCCCAAAACACAAGATTTATGGAATGGTTAAAAGTGCATGAAAATGGCCAATTTACTCACTCTGAGTTCTCAAAAAGGGTTTCTTCACCCCGGGAAGTTAATTAAATACCATTTGGAGGCATTTAATGTTCGAGCAAAAACGGCTGATTTTCGACAAAAGAGATAACACCCCCCCATTACGTCATGCTTCAGAAATGTGGAAAATGGTCCGTTTTCAAATGTTTTATTTTTGAACGTCAGTTCACATTTGTAGGTGGATCATCAGTGTTAGAGCTAAAATTAGCATGTTTAAAGTGATTTTCATGCTTCCAGGGGCCCAAAACACAAGATTTATGGAATGGTTAAAAGTGCATGAAAATGGCCAATTTACTCACTCTGAGTTCTCAAAAAGGGTTTCTTCACCCCGGGAAGTTAATTAAATACCATTTGGAGGCATTTAATGTTCCAGCAAAAACGGCTGATTTTCGACAAAAGAGATAACACCCCCCCATTACGTCATGCTTCAGAAATGTGGAAAATGGTCCGTTTTCAAATGTTTTATTTTTGAACGTCAGTTCACATTTGTAGGTGGATCATCAGTGTTAGAGCTAAAATTAGCATGTTTAAAGTGATTTTCATGCTTCCAGGGGCTCGGGAAGTGAAATAAATACCATTTGGAGGCATTTAATGTTCGAGCAAAAACGGCTGATTTTCCACAAAAGAGATAACACCCCCCCATTACGTCATGCTTCAGAAATGTGGAAAATGGTCCGTTTTCAAATGTTTTATTTTTGAACGTCAGTTCACATTTGTAGGTTGGTCATCAGTGTTAGAGCTAAAATTAGCATGTTTAAAGTGATTTTCATGCTTCCAGGGGCTCAGGAAGTTAATTAAATACCATTTGGAGGCATTTAATGTTCGAGCAAAAATGGCTGATTTTCGACAAAAGAGATAACACCCCCCCATTACGTCATGCTTCAGAAATGTGAAAAATGGTCCGTTTTCAAATGTTTTATTTTTGAACGTCAGTTCACATTTGTAGGTGGATCATCAGTGTTAGAGCTAAAATTAGCATGTTTAAAGTGATTTTCATGCTTCCAGGGGCTCGGGAAGTTAATTAAATACCATTTGGAGGCATTTAATGTTCGAGCAAAAACGGCTGATTTTCGACAAAAGAGATAACACCCCCCCATTACGTCATGCTTCAGAAATGTGGAAAATGGTCCGTTTTCAAATGTTTTATTTTTGAACGTCAGTTCACATTTGTAGGTGGATCATCAGTGTTAGAGCTAAAATTAGCATGTTTAAAGTGATTTTCATGCTTCCAGGGGCTCGGGAAGTTAATTAAATACAATTTGGAGGCATTTAATGTTCGAGCAAAAACGGCTGATTTTCGACAAAAGAGATAACACCCCCCCATTACGTCATGCTTCAGAAATGTGGAAAATGGTCCGTTTTCAAATGTTTTATTTTTGAACATCAGTTCACATTTGTAGGTGGATCATCAGTGTTAGAGCTAAAATTAGCATGTTTAAAGTGATTTTCATGCTTCCAGGGGCTCGGGAAGTGAAATAAATACCATTTGGAGGCATTTAATGTTCGAGCAAAAACGGCTGATTTTCGACAAAAGAGATAACACCCCCCCATTACGTCATGCTTCAGAAATGTGGAAAATGGTCCGTTTTCAAATGTTTTATTTTTGAACGTCAGTTCACATTTGTAGGTGGATCATCAGTGTTAGAGCTAAAATTAGCATGTTTAAAGTGATTTTCATGCTTCTAGGGGCCCAAAACACAAGATTTATGGAATGGTAAAAGTGCATGAAAATGGCCAATTTACTCACTCTGAGTTCTCAAAAAGGGTTTCTTCACCCCGGGAAGTTAATTAAATACCATTTGGAGGCATTTAATGTTCCAGCAAAAACGGCTGATTTTCGACAAAAGAGATAACACCCCCCCATTACGTCATGCTTCAGAAATGTGGAAAATGGTCCGTTTTCAAATGTTTTATTTTTGAACGTCAGTTCACATTTGTAGGTGGATCATCAGTGTTAGAGCTAAAATTAGCATGTTTAAAGTGATTTTCATGCTTCCAGGGGCTCGGGAAGTGAAATAAATACCATTTGGAGGCATTCAATGTTCGAGCAAAAACGGCTGATTTTCGACAAAAGAGATAACACCCCCCCCCCATTACGTCATGCTTCAGAAATGTGGAAAATGGTCCGTTTTCAAATGTTTTCTTTTTGAACGTCAGTTCACATTTGTAGGTGGATCATCAGTGTTAGAGCTAAAATTAGCATGTTTAAAGTGATTTTCATGCTTCCAGGGGCCCAAAACACAAGATTTATGGAATGGTTAAAAGTGCATGAAAATGGCCAATTTACTCACTCTGAGTTCTCAAAAAGGGTTTCTTCACCCCGGGAAGTTAATTAAATACCATTTGGAGGCATTTAATGTTCGAGCAAAAACGGCTGATTTTCGACAAAAGAGATAACACCCCCCCATTACGTCATGCTTCAGAAATGTGGAAAATGGTCCGTTTTCAAATGTTTTATTTTTGAACGTCAGTTCACATTTGTAGGTGGATCATCAGTGTTAGAGCTAAAATTAGCATGTTTAAAATGATTTTCATGCTTCCAGGGGCTCGGGAAGTGAAATAAATACCATTTGGAGGCATTTAATGTTCGAGCAAAAACGGCTGATTTTCGACAAAAGAGATAACACCCCCCCATTACGTCATGCTTCAGAAATGTGGAAAATGGTCCGTTTTCAAATGTTTTATTTTTGAACGTCAGTTCACATTTGTAGGTGGATCATCAGTGTTAGAGCTAAAATTAGCATGTTTAAAGTGATTTTCATGCTTCCAGGGGCTCGGGAAGTGAAATAAATACCATTTGGAGGCATTCAATGTTCGAGCAAAAACGGCTGATTTTCGACAAAAGAGATAACACCCCCCCATTACGTCATGCTTCAGAAATGTGGAAAATGGTCCGTTTTCAAATGTTTTATTTTTGAACGTCAGTTCACATTTGTAGGTGGATCATCAGTGTTAGAGCTAAAATTAGCATGTTTGAAAGTGATTTTCATGCTTCCAGGGGCCCAAAACACAAGATTTATGGAATGGTTAAAAGTGCATGAAAATGGCCAATTTACTCACTCTGAGTTCTCAAAAAGGGTTTCTTCACCCCGGGAAGTTAATTAAATACCATTTGGAGGCATTTAATGTTCGAGC
The DNA here is from genome assembly GCF_964263255.1 of Lissotriton vulgaris. Taxonomy (NCBI): domain Eukaryota; kingdom Metazoa; phylum Chordata; class Amphibia; order Caudata; family Salamandridae; genus Lissotriton; species Lissotriton vulgaris. The sequence continues at coordinate 196,381 of NW_028246448.1, read as the reverse complement.
AAAAACGGCTGATTTTCGACAAAAGAGATAACACCCCCCCATTACGTCATGCTTCAGAAATGTGGAAAATGGTCCGTTTTCAAATGTTTTATTTTTGAACGTCAGTTCACATTTGAAGGTGGATCATCAGTGTTAGAGCTAAAATTAGCATGTTTAAAGTGATTTTCATGCTTCCAGGGGCCCAAAACACAAGATTTATGGAACGCTTAAAAGTGCATGAAAATGGCCAATTTACTCACTCTGAGTTCTCAAAAAGGGTTTCTTCACCCCGGGAAGTTAATTAAATACCATTTGGAGGCATTTAATGTTCGAGCAAAAACGGCTGATTTTCGACAAAAGAGATAACACCCCCCCATTACGTCATGCTTCAGAAATGTGGAAAATGGTCCGTTTTCAAATGTTTTATTTTTGAACGTCAGTTCACATTTGAAGGTGGATCATCAGTGTTAGAGCTAAAATTAGCATGTTTAAAGTGATTTTCATGCTTCCAGGGGCTCGGGAAGTTAATTAAATACCATTTGGAGGCATTTAATGTTCGAGCAAAAACGGCTGATTTTCGACAAAAGAGATAACACCCCCCCATTACGTCATGCTTCAGAAATGTGGAAAATGGTCCGTTTTCAAATGTTTTATTTTTGAACGTCAGTTCACATTTGTAGGTGGATCATCAGTGTTAGAGCTAAAATTAGCATGTTAAAAGTGGTTTTCATGCTTCCAGGGGCTCGGGAAGTTAATTAAATACCAATTGGAGGCATTTAATTTTCGAGCAAAAACGGCTGATTTTCGACAAAAGAGATAACACCCCCCCATTACGTCATGCTTCAGAAATGTGGAAAATGGTCCGTTTTCAAATGTTTTATTTTTGAACGTCAGTTCACATTTGTAGGTGGATCATCAGTGATAGAGCTAAAATTAGCATGTTTAAAGTGATTTTCATGCTTCCAGGGGCCCAAAACACAAGATTTATGGAATGGTTAAAAGTGCATGAAAATGGCCAATTTACTCACTCTGAGTTCTCAAAAAGGGTTTCTTCACCCCGGGAAGTTAATTAAATACCATTTGGAGGCATTTAATGTTCGAGCAAAAACGGCTGATTTTCAACAAAAGAGATAACACCCCCCCATTACGTCATGCTTCAGAAATGTGGAAAATGGTCCGTTTTCAAATGTTTTATTTTTGAACGTCAGTTCACATTTGTAGGTGGATCATCAGTGTTAGAGCTAAAATTAGCATGTTTAAAGTGATTTTCATGCTTCCAGGGGCTCGGGAAGTTAATTAAATACCATTTGGAGGCATTTAATGTTCGAGCAAAAACGGCTGATTTTCGACAAAAGAGATAACACCGCCCCATTACGTCATGCTTCAGAAATGTGGAAAATGGTCCGTTTTCAAATGTTTTATTTTTGAACGTCAGTTCACATTTGTAGGTGGATCATCAGTGTTAGAGCTAAAATTAGCATGTTTAAAGTGATTTTCATGCTTCCAGGGGCTCGGGAAGTTAATTAAATACCATTTGGAGGCATTTAATGTTCGAGCAAAAACGGCTGATTTTCGACAAAAGAGATAACACCCCCCCATTACGTCATGCTTCAGAAATGTGGAAAATGGTCCGTTTTCAAATGTTTTTTTTTTGAACGTCAGTTCACATTTGTAGGTGGATCATCAGTGTTAGAGCTAAAATTAGCATGTTTAAAGTGATTTTCATGCTTCCAGGGGCTCGGGAAGTGAAATAAATACCATTTGGAGGCATTTAATGTTCGAGCAAAAACGGCTGATTTTCGACAAAAGAGATAACACCCCCCCATTACGTCATGCTTCAGAAATGTGGAAAATGGTCCGTTTTCAAATGTTTTATTTTTGAACGTCAGTTTACATTTGTAGGTGGATCATCAGTGTTAGAGCTAAAATTAGCATGTTTAAAGTGATTTTCATGCTTCCAGGGGCCCAAAACACAAGATTTATGGAATGGTTAAAAGTGCATGAAAATGGCCAATTTACTCACTCTGAGTTCTCAAAAAGGGTTTCTTCACCCCGGGAAGTTAATTAAATACCATTTGGAGGCATTTAATGTTCCAGCAAAAACGGCTGATTTTCGACAAAAGAGATAACACCCCCCCATTACGTCATGCTTCAGAAATGTGGAAAATGGTCCGTTTTCAAATGTTTTATTTTTGAACGTCAGTTCACATTTGTAGGTGGATCATCAGTGTTAGAGCTAAAATTAGCATGTTTAAAGTGATTTTCATGCTTCCAGGGGCTCGGGAAGTGAAATAAATACCATTTGGAGGCATTTAATGTTCGAGCAAAAATGGCTGATTTTCCACAAAAGAGATAACACCCCCCCATTACGTCATGCTTCAGAAATGTGGAAAATGGTCCGTTTTCAAATGTTTTATTTTTGAACGTCAGTTCACATTTGTAGGTTGGTCATCAGTGTTAGAGCTAAAATTAGCATGTTTAAAGTGATTTTCATGCTTCCAGGGGCTCAGGAAGTTAATTAAATACCATTTGGAGGCATTTAATGTTCGAGCAAAAATGGCTGATTTTCGACAAAAGAGATAACACCCCCCCATTACGTCATGCTTCAGAAATGTGGAAAATGGTCCGTTTTCAAATGTTTTATTTTTGAACGTCAGTTCACATTTGTAGGTGGATCATCAGTGTTAGAGCTAAAATTAGCATGTTTAAAGTGATTTTCATGCTTCCAGGGGCTCGGGAAGTTAATTAAATACCATTTGGAGGCATTTAATGTTCGAGCAAAAACGGCTGATTTTCGACAAAAGAGATAACACCCCCCCATTACGTCATGCTTCAGAAATGTGGAAAATGGTCCGTTTTCAAATGTTTTATTTTTGAACGTCAGTTCACATTTGTAGGTGGATCATCAGTGTTAGAGCTAAAATTAGCATGTTTAAAGTGATTTTCATGCTTCCAGGGGCTCGGGAAGTTAATTAAATACAATTTGGAGGCATTTAATGTTCGAGCAAAAACGGCTGATTTTCGACAAAAGAGATAACACCCCCCCATTACGTCATGCTTCAGAAATGTGGAAAATGGTCCGTTTTCAAATGTTTTATTTTTGAACGTCAGTTTACATTTGTAGGTGGATCATCAGTGTTAGAGCTAAAATTAGCATGTTTAAAGTGATTTTCATGCTTCCAGGGGCCCAAAACACAAGATTTATGGAATGGTTAAAAGTGCATGAAAATGGCCAATTTACTCACTCTGAGTTCTCAAAAAGGGTTTCTTCACCCCGGGAAGTTAATTAAATACCATTTGGAGGCATTTAATGTTCCAGCAAAAACGGCTGATTTTCGACAAAAGAGATAACACCCCCCCATTACGTCATGCTTCAGAAATGTGGAAAATGGTCCGTTTTCAAATGTTTTATTTTTGAACGTCAGTTCACATTTGTAGGTGGATCATCAGTGTTAGAGCTAAAATTAGCATGTTTAAAGTGATTTTCATGCTTCCAGGGGCCCAAAACACAAGATTTATGGAATGCTTAAAAGTGCATGAAAATGGCCAATTTACTCACTCTGAGTTCTCAAAAAGGGTTTCTTCACCCCGGGAAGTTAATTAAATACCATTTGGAGGCATTTAATGTTCGAGCAAAAACGGCTGATTTTCGACAAAAGAGATAACACCCCCCCATTACGTCATGCTTCAGAAATGTGGAAAATGGTCCGTTTTCAAATGTTTTATTTTTGAACGTCAGTTCACATTTGTAGGTGGATCATCAGTGTTAGAGCTAAAATTAGCATGTTTAAAGTGATTTTCATGCTTCCAGGGGTTCGGGAAGTGAAATAAATACCATTTGGAGGCATTTAATGTTCGAGCAAAAACGGCTGATTTTCGACAAAAGAGATAACACCCCCCCATTACGTCATGCTTCAGAAATGTGGAAAATGGTCCGTTTTCAAATGTTTTATTTTTGAACGTCAGTTCACATTTGTAGGTGGATCATCAGTGTTAGAGCTAAAATTAGCATGTTTAAAGTGATTTTCATGCTTCCAGGGGCTCGGGAAGTTAATTAAATACCATTTGGAGGCATTTAATGTTCGAGCAAAAACGGCTAATTTTCGACAAAAGAGATAACACCCCCCATTACGTCATGCTTCAGAAATGTGGAAAATGGTCCGTTTTCAAATGTTTTATTTTTGAACGTCAGTTCACATTTGTAGGTGGATCATCAGTGTTAGAGCTAAAATTAGCATGTTTAAAATGATTTTCATGCTTCCAGGGGCTCGGGAAGTGAAATAAATACCATTTGGAGGCATTTAATGTTCGAGCAAAAACGGCTGATTTTCGACAAAAGAGATAACACCCCCCCATTACGTCATGCTTCAGAAATGTGGAAAATGGTCCGTTTTCAAATGTTTTATTTTTGAACGTCAGTTCACATTTGTAGGTGGATCATCAGTGTTAGAGCTAAAATTAGCATGTTTAAAGTGATTTTCATGCTTCCAGGGGCTCGGGAAGTGAAATAAATACCATTTGGAGGCATTCAATGTTCGAGCAAAAACGGCTGATTTTCGACAAAAGAGATAACACCCCCCCATTACGTCATGCTTCAGAAATGTGGAAAATGGTCCGTTTTCAAATGTTTTATTTTTGAACGTCAGTTCACATTTGTAGGTGGATCATCAGTGTTAGAGCTAAAATTAGCATGTTTGAAAGTGATTTTCATGCTTCCAGGGGCCCAAAACACAAGATTTATGGAATGGTTAAAAGTGCATGAAAATGGCCAATTTACTCACTCTGAGTTCTCAAAAAGGGTTTCTTCACCCCGGGAAGTTAATTAAATACCATTTGGAGGCATTTAATGTTCGAGCAAAAACGGCTGATTTTCGACAAAAGAGATAACACCCCCCATTACGTCATGCTTCAGAAATGTGGAAAATGGTCCGTTTTCAAATGTTTTATTTTTGAACGTCAGTTCACATTTGAAGGTGGATCATCAGTGTTAGAGCTAAAATTAGCATGTTTAAAGTGATTTTCATGCTTCCAGGGGCCCAAAACACAAGATTTATGGAACGCTTAAAAGTGCATGAAAATGGCCAATTTACTCACTCTGAGTTCTCAAAAAGGGTTTCTTCACCCCGGGAAGTTAATTAAATACCATTTGGAGGCATTTAATGTTCGAGCAAAAACGGCTGATTTTCGACAAAAGAGATAACACCCCCCCATTACGTCATGCTTCAGAAATGTGGAAAATGGTCCGTTTTCAAATGTTTTATTTTTGAACGTCAGTTCACATTTGAAGGTGGATCATCAGTGTTAGAGCTAAAATTAGCATGTTTAAAGTGATTTTCATGCTTCCAGGGGCTCGGGAAGTTAATTAAATACCATTTGGAGGCATTTAATGTTCGAGCAAAAACGGCTAATTTTCGACAAAAGAGATAACACCCCCCATTACGTCATGCTTCAGAAATGTGGAAAATGGTCCGTTTTCAAATGTTTTATTTTTGAACGTCAGTTCACATTTGTAGGTGGATCATCAGTGTTAGAGCTAAAATTAGCATGTTTAAAATGATTTTCATGCTTCCAGGGGCTCGGGAAGTGAAATAAATACCATTTGGAGGCATTTAATGTTCGAGCAAAAACGGCTGATTTTCGACAAAAGAGATAACACCCCCCCATTACGTCATGCTTCAGAAATGTGGAAAATGGTCCGTTTTCAAATGTTTTATTTTTGAACGTCAGTTCACATTTGTAGGTGGATCATCAGTGTTAGAGCTAAAATTAGCATGTTTAAAGTGATTTTCATGCTTCCAGGGGCTCGGGAAGTGAAATAAATACCATTTGGAGGCATTCAATGTTCGAGCAAAAACGGCTGATTTTCGACAAAAGAGATAACACCCCCCCATTACGTCATGCTTCAGAAATGTGGAAAATGGTCCGTTTTCAAATGTTTTATTTTTGAACGTCAGTTCACATTTGTAGGTGGATCATCAGTGTTAGAGCTAAAATTAGCATGTTTGAAAGTGATTTTCATGCTTCCAGGGGCCCAAAACACAAGATTTATGGAATGGTTAAAAGTGCATGAAAATGGCCAATTTACTCACTCTGAGTTCTCAAAAAGGGTTTCTTCACCCCGGGAAGTTAATTAAATACCATTTGGAGGCATTTAATGTTCGAGCAAAAACGGCTGATTTTCGACAAAAGAGATAACACCCCCCCATTACGTCATGCTTCAGAAATGTGGAAAATGGTCCGTTTTCAAATGTTTTATTTTTGAACGTCAGTTCACATTTGAAGGTGGATCATCAGTGTTAGAGCTAAAATTAGCATGTTTAAAGTGATTTTCATGCTTCCAGGGGCCCAAAACACAAGATTTATGGAACGCTTAAAAGTGCATGAAAATGGCCAATTTACTCACTCTGAGTTCTCAAAAAGGGTTTCTTCACCCCGGGAAGTTAATTAAATACCATTTGGAGGCATTTAATGTTCGAGCAAAAACGGCTGATTTTCGACAAAAGAGATAACACCCCCCCATTACGTCATGCTTCAGAAATGTGGAAAATGGTCCGTTTTCAAATGTTTTATTTTTGAACGTCAGTTCACATTTGAAGGTGGATCATCAGTGTTAGAGCTAAAATTAGCATGTTTAAAGTGATTTTCATGCTTCCAGGGGCTCGGGAAGTTAATTAAATACCATTTGGAGGCATTTAATGTTCGAGCAAAAACGGCTGATTTTCGACAAAAGAGATAACACCCCCCCATTACGTCATGCTTCAGAAATGTGGAAAATGGTCCGTTTTCAAATGTTTTATTTTTGAACGTCAGTTCACATTTGTAGGTGGATCATCAGTGTTAGAGCTAAAATTAGCATGTTTGAAAGTGATTTTCATGCTTCCAGGGGCCCAAAACACAAGATTTATGGAATGGTTAAAAGTGCATGAAAATGGCCAATTTACTCACTCTGAGTTCTCAAAAAGGGTTTCTTCACCCCGGGAAGTTAATTAAATACCATTTGGAGGCATTTAATGTTCGAGCAAAAACGGCTGATTTTCGACAAAAGAGATAACACCCCCCCATTACGTCATGCTTCAGAAATGTGGAAAATGGTCCGTTTTCAAATGTTTTATTTTTGAACGTCAGTTCACATTTGAAGGTGGATCATCAGTGTTAGAGCTAAAATTAGCATGTTTAAAGTGATTTTCATGCTTCCAGGGGCCCAAAACACAAGATTTATGGAACGCTTAAAAGTGCATGAAAATGGCCAATTTACTCACTCTGAGTTCTCAAAAAGGGTTTCTTCACCCCGGGAAGTTAATTAAATACCATTTGGAGGCATTTAATGTTCGAGCAAAAACGGCTGATTTTCGACAAAAGAGATAACACCCCCCCATTACGTCATGCTTCAGAAATGTGGAAAATGGTCCGTTTTCAAATGTTTTATTTTTGAACGTCAGTTCACATTTGAAGGTGGATCATCAGTGTTAGAGCTAAAATTAGCATGTTTAAAGTGATTTTCATGCTTCCAGGGGCTCGGGAAGTTAATTAAATACCATTTGGAGGCATTTAATGTTCGAGCAAAAACGGCTAATTTTCGACAAAAGAGATAACACCCCCCATTACGTCATGCTTCAGAAATGTGGAAAATGGTCCGTTTTCAAATGTTTTATTTTTGAACGTCAGTTCACATTTGTAGGTGGATCATCAGTGTTAGAGCTAAAATTAGCATGTTTAAAATGATTTTCATGCTTCCAGGGGCTCGGGAAGTGAAATAAATACCATTTGGAGGCATTTAATGTTCGAGCAAAAACGGCTGATTTTCGACAAAAGAGATAACACCCCCCCATTACGTCATGCTTCAGAAATGTGGAAAATGGTCCGTTTTCAAATGTTTTATTTTTGAACGTCAGTTCACATTTGTAGGTGGATCATCAGTGTTAGAGCTAAAATTAGCATGTTTAAAGTGATTTTCATGCTTCCAGGGGCTCGGGAAGTGAAATAAATACCATTTGGAGGCATTCAATGTTCGAGCAAAAACGGCTGATTTTCGACAAAAGAGATAACACCCCCCCATTACGTCATGCTTCAGAAATGTGGAAAATGGTCCGTTTTCAAATGTTTTATTTTTGAACGTCAGTTCACATTTGTAGGTGGATCATCAGTGTTAGAGCTAAAATTAGCATGTTTGAAAGTGATTTTCATGCTTCCAGGGGCCCAAAACACAAGATTTATGGAATGGTTAAAAGTGCATGAAAATGGCCAATTTACTCACTCTGAGTTCTCAAAAAGGGTTTCTTCACCCCGGGAAGTTAATTAAATACCATTTGGAGGCATTTAATGTTCGAGCAAAAACGGCTGATTTTCGACAAAAGAGATAACACCCCCCCATTACGTCATGCTTCAGAAATGTGGAAAATGGTCCGTTTTCAAATGTTTTATTTTTGAACGTCAGTTCACATTTGAAGGTGGATCATCAGTGTTAGAGCTAAAATTAGCATGTTTAAAGTGATTTTCATGCTTCCAGGGGCCCAAAACACAAGATTTATGGAACGCTTAAAAGTGCATGAAAATGGCCAATTTACTCACTCTGAGTTCTCAAAAAGGGTTTCTTCACCCCGGGAAGTTAATTAAATACCATTTGGAGGCATTTAATGTTCGAGCAAAAACGGCTGATTTTCGACAAAAGAGATAACACCCCCCCATTACGTCATGCTTCAGAAATGTGGAAAATGGTCCGTTTTCAAATGTTTTATTTTTGAACGTCAGTTCACATTTGAAGGTGGATCATCAGTGTTAGAGCTAAAATTAGCATGTTTAAAGTGATTTTCATGCTTCCAGGGGCTCGGGAAGTTAATTAAATACCATTTGGAGGCATTTAATGTTCGAGCAAAAACGGCTGATTTTCGACAAAAGAGATAACACCCCCCCATTACGTCATGCTTCAGAAATGTGGAAAATGGTCCGTTTTCAAATGTTTTATTTTTGAACGTCAGTTCACATTTGTAGGTGGATCATCAGTGTTAGAGCTAAAATTAGCATGTTAAAAGTGGTTTTCATGCTTCCAGGGGCTCGGGAAGTTAATTAAATACCAATTGGAGGCATTTAATTTTCGAGCAAAAACGGCTGATTTTCGACAAAAGAGATAACACCCCCCCATTACGTCATGCTTCAGAAATGTGGAAAATGGTCCGTTTTCAAATGTTTTATTTTTGAACGTCAGTTCACATTTGTAGGTGGATCATCAGTGATAGAGCTAAAATTAGCATGTTTAAAGTGATTTTCATGCTTCCAGGGGCCCAAAACACAAGATTTATGGAATGGTTAAAAGTGCATGAAAATGGCCAATTTACTCACTCTGAGTTCTCAAAAAGGGTTTCTTCACCCCGGGAAGTTAATTAAATACCATTTGGAGGCATTTAATGTTCGAGCAAAAACGGCTGATTTTCAACAAAAGAGATAACACCCCCCCATTACGTCATGCTTCAGAAATGTGGAAAATGGTCCGTTTTCAAATGTTTTATTTTTGAACGTCAGTTCACATTTGTAGGTGGATCATCAGTGTTAGAGCTAAAATTAGCATGTTTAAAGTGATTTTCATGCTTCCAGGGGCTCGGGAAGTTAATTAAATACCATTTGGAGGCATTTAATGTTCGAGCAAAAACGGCTGATTTTCGACAAAAGAGATAACACCGCCCCATTACGTCATGCTTCAGAAATGTGGAAAATGGTCCGTTTTCAAATGTTTTATTTTTGAACGTCAGTTCACATTTGTAGGTGGATCATCAGTGTTAGAGCTAAAATTAGCATGTTTAAAGTGATTTTCATGCTTCCAGGGGCTCGGGAAGTTAATTAAATACCATTTGGAGGCATTTAATGTTCGAGCAAAAACGGCTGATTTTCGACAAAAGAGATAACACCCCCCCATTACGTCATGCTTCAGAAATGTGGAAAATGGTCCGTTTTCAAATGTTTTTTTTTTGAACGTCAGTTCACATTTGTAGGTGGATCATCAGTGTTAGAGCTAAAATTAGCATGTTTAAAGTGATTTTCATGCTTCCAGGGGCTCGGGAAGTGAAATAAATACCATTTGGAGGCATTTAATGTTCGAGCAAAAACGGCTGATTTTCGACAAAAGAGATAACACCCCCCCATTACGTCATGCTTCAGAAATGTGGAAAATGGTCCGTTTTCAAATGTTTTATTTTTGAACGTCAGTTTACATTTGTAGGTGGATCATCAGTGTTAGAGCTAAAATTAGCATGTTTAAAGTGATTTTCATGCTTCCAGGGGCCCAAAACACAAGATTTATGGAATGGTTAAAAGTGCATGAAAATGGCCAATTTACTCACTCTGAGTTCTCAAAAAGGGTTTCTTCACCCCGGGAAGTTAATTAAATACCATTTGGAGGCATTTAATGTTCCAGCAAAAACGGCTGATTTTCGACAAAAGAGATAACACCCCCCCATTACGTCATGCTTCAGAAATGTGGAAAATGGTCCGTTTTCAAATGTTTTATTTTTGAACGTCAGTTCACATTTGTAGGTGGATCATCAGTGTTAGAGCTAAAATTAGCATGTTTAAAGTGATTTTCATGCTTCCAGGGGCTCGGGAAGTGAAATAAATACCATTTGGAGGCATTTAATGTTCGAGCAAAAATGGCTGATTTTCCACAAAAGAGATAACACCCCCCCATTACGTCATGCTTCAGAAATGTGGAAAATGGTCCGTTTTCAAATGTTTTATTTTTGAACGTCAGTTCACATTTGTAGGTTGGTCATCAGTGTTAGAGCTAAAATTAGCATGTTTAAAGTGATTTTCATGCTTCCAGGGGCTCAGGAAGTTAATTAAATACCATTTGGAGGCATTTAATGTTCGAGCAAAAATGGCTGATTTTCGACAAAAGAGATAACACCCCCCCATTACGTCATGCTTCAGAAATGTGGAAAATGGTCCGTTTTCAAATGTTTTATTTTTGAACGTCAGTTCACATTTGTAGGTGGATCATCAGTGTTAGAGCTAAAATTAGCATGTTTAAAGTGATTTTCATGCTTCCAGGGGCTCGGGAAGTTAATTAAATACCATTTGGAGGCATTTAATGTTCGAGCAAAAACGGCTGATTTTCGACAAAAGAGATAACACCGCCCCATTACGTCATGCTTCAGAAATGTGGAAAATGGTCCGTTTTCAAATGTTTTATTTTTGAACGTCAGTTCACATTTGTAGGTGGATCATCAGTGTTAGAGCTAAAATTAGCATGTTTAAAGTGATTTTCATGCTTCCAGGGGCTCGGGAAGTTAATTAAATACCATTTGGAGGCATTTAATGTTCGAGCAAAAACGGCTGATTTTCGACAAAAGAGATAACACCCCCCCATTACGTCATGCTTCAGAAATGTGGAAAATGGTCCGTTTTCAAATGTTTTTTTTTTGAACGTCAGTTCACATTTGTAGGTGGATCATCAGTGTTAGAGCTAAAATTAGCATGTTTAAAGTGATTTTCATGCTTCCAGGGGCTCGGGAAGTGAAATAAATACCATTTGGAGGCATTTAATGTTCGAGCAAAAACGGCTGATTTTCGACAAAAGAGATAACACCCCCCCATTACGTCATGCTTCAGAAATGTGGAAAATGGTCCGTTTTCAAATGTTTTATTTTTGAACGTCAGTTTACATTTGTAGGTGGATCATCAGTGTTAGAGCTAAAATTAGCATGTTTAAAGTGATTTTCATGCTTCCAGGGGCCCAAAACACAAGATTTATGGAATGGTTAAAAGTGCATGAAAATGGCCAATTTACTCACTCTGAGTTCTCAAAAAGGGTTTCTTCACCCCGGGAAGTTAATTAAATACCATTTGGAGGCATTTAATGTTCCAGCAAAAACGGCTGATTTTCGACAAAAGAGATAACACCCCCCCATTACGTCATGCTTCAGAAATGTGGAAAATGGTCCGTTTTCAAATGTTTTATTTTTGAACGTCAGTTCACATTTGTAGGTGGATCATCAGTGTTAGAGCTAAAATTAGCATGTTTAAAGTGATTTTCATGCTTCCAGGGGCTCGGGAAGTGAAATAAATACCATTTGGAGGCATTTAATGTTCGAGCAAAAATGGCTGATTTTCCACAAAAGAGATAACACCCCCCCATTACGTCATGCTTCAGAAATGTGGAAAATGGTCCGTTTTCAAATGTTTTATTTTTGAACGTCAGTTCACATTTGTAGGTTGGTCATCAGTGTTAGAGCTAAAATTAGCATGTTTAAAGTGATTTTCATGCTTCCAGGGGCTCAGGAAGTTAATTAAATACCATTTGGAGGCATTTAATGTTCGAGCAAAAATGGCTGATTTTCGACAAAAGAGATAACACCCCCCCATTACGTCATGCTTCAGAAATGTGGAAAATGGTCCGTTTTCAAATGTTTTATTTTTGAACGTCAGTTCACATTTGTAGGTGGATCATCAGTGTTAGAGCTAAAATTAGCATGTTTAAAGTGATTTTCATGCTTCCAGGGGCTCGGGAAGTTAATTAAATACCATTTGGAGGCATTTAATGTTCGAGCAAAAACGGCTGATTTTCGACAAAAGAGATAACACCCCCCCATTACGTCATGCTTCAGAAATGTGGAAAATGGTCCGTTTTCAAATGTTTTATTTTTGAACGTCAGTTCACATTTGTAGGTGGATCATCAGTGTTAGAGCTAAAATTAGCATGTTTAAAGTGATTTTCATGCTTCCAGGGGCTCGGGAAGTTAATTAAATACAATTTGGAGGCATTTAATGTTCGAGCAAAAACGGCTGATTTTCGACAAAAGAGATAACACCCCCCCATTACGTCATGCTTCAGAAATGTGGAAAATGGTCCGTTTTCAAATGTTTTATTTTTGAACGTCAGTTTACATTTGTAGGTGGATCATCAGTGTTAGAGCTAAAATTAGCATGTTTAAAGTGATTTTCATGCTTCCAGGGGCCCAAAACACAAGATTTATGGAATGGTTAAAAGTGCATGAAAATGGCCAATTTACTCACTCTGAGTTCTCAAAAAGGGTTTCTTCACCCCGGGAAGTTAATTAAATACCATTTGGAGGCATTTAATGTTCCAGCAAAAACGGCTGATTTTCGACAAAAGAGATAACACCCCCCCATTACGTCATGCTTCAGAAATGTGGAAAATGGTCCGTTTTCAAATGTTTTATTTTTGAACGTCAGTTCACATTTGTAGGTGGATCATCAGTGTTAGAGCTAAAATTAGCATGTTTAAAGTGATTTTCATGCTTCCAGGGGCTCGGGAAGTGAAATAAATACCATTTGGAGGCATTTAATGTTCGAGCAAAAATGGCTGATTTTCCACAAAAGAGATAACACCCCCCCATTACGTCATGCTTCAGAAATGTGGAAAATGGTCCGTTTTCAAATGTTTTATTTTTGAACGTCAGTTCACATTTGTAGGTTGGTCATCAGTGTTAGAGCTAAAATTAGCATGTTTAAAGTGATTTTCATGCTTCCAGGGGCTCAGGAAGTTAATTAAATACCATTTGGAGGCATTTAATGTTCGAGCAAAAATGGCTGATTTTCGACAAAAGAGATAACACCCCCCCATTACGTCATGCTTCAGAAATGTGGAAAATGGTCCGTTTTCAAATGTTTTATTTTTGAACGTCAGTTCACATTTGTAGGTGGATCATCAGTGTTAGAGCTAAAATTAGCATGTTTAAAGTGATTTTCATGCTTCCAGGGGCTCGGGAAGTTAATTAAATACCATTTGGAGGAATTTAATGTTCGAGCAAAAACGGCTGATTTTCGACAAAAGAGATAACACCCCCCCATTACGTCATGCTTCAGAAATGTGGAAAATGGTCCGTTTTCAAATGTTTTATTTTTGAACGTCAGTTCACATTTGTAGGTGGATCATCAGTGTTAGAGCTAAAATTAGCATGTTTAAAGTGATTTTCATGCTTCCAGGGGCTCGGGAAGTTAATTAAATACAATTTAGAGGCATTTAATGTTCGAGCAAAAACGGCTGATTTTCGACAAAAGAGATAACACCCCCCCATTACGTCATGCTTCAGAAATGTGGAAAATGGTCCGTTTTCAAATGTTTTATTTTTGAACATCAGTTCACATTTGTAGGTGGATCATCAGTGTTAGAGCTAAAATTAGCATGTTTAAAGTGATTTTCATGCTTCCAGGGGCTCGGGAAGTGAAATAAATACCATTTGGAGGCATTTAATGTTCGAGCAAAAACGGCTGATTTTCGACAAAAGAGATAACACCCCCCCATTACGTCATGCTTCAGAAATGTGGAAAATGGTCCGTTTTCAAATGTTTTATTTTTGAACGTCAGTTCACATTTGTAGGTGGATCATCAGTGTTAGAGCTAAAATTAGCATGTTTAAAGTGATTTTCATGCTTCCAGGGGCCCAAAACACAAGATTTATGGAATGGTAAAAGTGCATGAAAATGGCCAATTTACTCACTCTGAGTTCTCAAAAAGGGTTTCTTCACCCCGGGAAGTTAATTAAATACCATTTGGAGGCATTTAATGTTCCAGCAAAAACGGCTGATTTTCGATAAAAGAGATAACACCCCCCCATTACGTCATGCTTCAGAAATGTGGAAAATGGTCCGTTTTCAAATGTTTTATTTTTGAACGTCAGTTCACATTTGTAGGTGGATCATCAGTGTTAGAGCTAAAATTAGCATGTTTAAAGTGATTTTCATGCTTCCAGGGGCTCGGGAAGTGAAATAAATACCATTTGGAGGCATTCAATGTTCGAGCAAAAACGGCTGATTTTCGACAAAAGAGATAACACCCCCCCATTACGTCATGCTTCAGAAATGTGGAAAATGGTCCGTTTTCAAATGTTTTATTTTTGAACGTCAGTTCACATTTGTAGGTGGATCATCAGTGTTAGAGCTAAAATTAGCATGTTTAAAGTGATTTTCATGCTTCCAGGGGCCCAAAACACAAGATTTATGGAATGGTTAAAAGTGCATGAAAATGGCCAATTTACTCACTCTGAGTTCTCAAAAAGGGTTTCTTCACCCCGGGAAGTTAATTAAATACCATTTGGAGGCATTTAATGTTCGAGCAAAAACGGCTGATTTTCGACAAAAGAGATAACACCCCCCCATTACGTCATGCTTCAGAAATGTGGAAAATGGTCCGTTTTCAAATGTTTTATTTTTGAACGTCAGTTCACATTTGTAGGTGGATCATCAGTGTTAGAGCTAAAATTAGCATGTTTAAAGTGATTTTCATGCTTCCAGGGGCCCAAAACACAAGATTTATGGAATGGTTAAAAGTGCATGAAAATGGCCAATTTACTCACTCTGAGTTCTCAAAAAGGGTTTCTTCACCCCGGGAAGTTAATTAAATACCATTTGGAGGCATTTAATGTTCCAGCAAAAACGGCTGATTTTCGACAAAAGAGATAACACCCCCCCATTACGTCATGCTTCAGAAATGTGGAAAATGGTCCGTTTTCAAATGTTTTATTTTTGAACGTCAGTTCACATTTGTAGGTGGATCATCAGTGTTAGAGCTAAAATTAGCATGTTTAAAGTGATTTTCATGCTTCCAGGGGCTCGGGAAGTGAAATAAATACCATTTGGAGGCATTTAATGTTCGAGAAAAAACGGCTGATTTTCCACAAAAGAGATAACACCCCCCCATTACGTCATGCTTCAGAAATGTGGAAAATGGTCCGTTTTCAAATGTTTTATTTTTGAACGTCAGTTCACATTTGTAGGTTGGTCATCAGTGTTAGAGCTAAAATTAGCATGTTTAAAGTGATTTTCATGCTTCCAGGGGCTCAGGAAGTTAATTAAATACCATTTGGAGGCATTTAATGTTCGAGCAAAAATGGCTGATTTTCGACAAAAGAGATAACACCCCCCCATTACGTCATGCTTCAGAAATGTGAAAAATGGTCCGTTTTCAAATGTTTTATTTTTGAACGTCAGTTCACATTTGTAGGTGGATCATCAGTGTTAGAGCTAAAATTAGCATGTTTAAAGTGATTTTCATGCTTCCAGGGGCTCGGGAAGTTAATTAAATACCATTTGGAGGCATTTAATGTTCGAGCAAAAACGGCTGATTTTCGACAAAAGAGATAACACCCCCCCATTACGTCATGCTTCAGAAATGTGGAAAATGGTCCGTTTTCAAATGTTTTATTTTTGAACGTCAGTTCACATTTGTAGGTGGATCATCAGTGTTAGAGCTAAAATTAGCATGTTTAAAGTGATTTTCATGCTTCCAGGGGCTCGGGAAGTTAATTAAATACAATTTGGAGGCATTTAATGTTCGAGCAAAAACGGCTGATTTTCGACAAAAGAGATAACACCCCCCCATTACGTCATGCTTCAGAAATGTGGAAAATGGTCCGTTTTCAAATGTTTTATTTTTGAACATCAGTTCACATTTGTAGGTGGATCATCAGTGTTAGAGCTAAAATTAGCATGTTTAAAGTGATTTTCATGCTTCCAGGGGCTCGGGAAGTGAAATAAATACCATTTGGAGGCATTTAATGTTCGAGCAAAAACGGCTGATTTTCGACAAAAGAGATAACACCCCCCCATTACGTCATGCTTCAGAAATGTGGAAAATGGTCCGTTTTCAAATGTTTTATTTTTGAACGTCAGTTCACATTTGTAGGTGGATCATCAGTGTTAGAGCTAAAATTAGCATGTTTAAAGTGATTTTCATGCTTCTAGGGGCCCAAAACACAAGATTTATGGAATGGTAAAAGTGCATGAAAATGGCCAATTTACTCACTCTGAGTTCTCAAAAAGGGTTTCTTCACCCCGGGAAGTTAATTAAATACCATTTGGAGGCATTTAATGTTCCAGCAAAAACGGCTGATTTTCGACAAAAGAGATAACACCCCCCCATTACGTCATGCTTCAGAAATGTGGAAAATGGTCCGTTTTCAAATGTTTTATTTTTGAACGTCAGTTCACATTTGTAGGTGGATCATCAGTGTTAGAGCTAAAATTAGCATGTTTAAAGTGATTTTCATGCTTCCAGGGGCTCGGGAAGTGAAATAAATACCATTTGGAGGCATTCAATGTTCGAGCAAAAACGGCTGATTTTCGACAAAAGAGATAACACCCCCCCCCCATTACGTCATGCTTCAGAAATGTGGAAAATGGTCCGTTTTCAAATGTTTTCTTTTTGAACGTCAGTTCACATTTGTAGGTGGATCATCAGTGTTAGAGCTAAAATTAGCATGTTTAAAGTGATTTTCATGCTTCCAGGGGCCCAAAACACAAGATTTATGGAATGGTTAAAAGTGCATGAAAATGGCCAATTTACTCACTCTGAGTTCTCAAAAAGGGTTTCTTCACCCCGGGAAGTTAATTAAATACCATTTGGAGGCATTTAATGTTCGAGCAAAAACGGCTGATTTTCGACAAAAGAGATAACACCCCCCCATTACGTCATGCTTCAGAAATGTGGAAAATGGTCCGTTTTCAAATGTTTTATTTTTGAACGTCAGTTCACATTTGTAGGTGGATCATCAGTGTTAGAGCTAAAATTAGCATGTTTAAAATGATTTTCATGCTTCCAGGGGCTCGGGAAGTGAAATAAATACCATTTGGAGGCATTTAATGTTCGAGCAAAAACGGCTGATTTTCGACAAAAGAGATAACACCCCCCCATTACGTCATGCTTCAGAAATGTGGAAAATGGTCCGTTTTCAAATGTTTTATTTTTGAACGTCAGTTCACATTTGTAGGTGGATCATCAGTGTTAGAGCTAAAATTAGCATGTTTAAAGTGATTTTCATGCTTCCAGGGGCTCGGGAAGTGAAATAAATACCATTTGGAGGCATTCAATGTTCGAGCAAAAACGGCTGATTTTCGACAAAAGAGATAACACCCCCCCATTACGTCATGCTTCAGAAATGTGGAAAATGGTCCGTTTTCAAATGTTTTATTTTTGAACGTCAGTTCACATTTGTAGGTGGATCATCAGTGTTAGAGCTAAAATTAGCATGTTTGAAAGTGATTTTCATGCTTCCAGGGGCCCAAAACACAAGATTTATGGAATGGTTAAAAGTGCATGAAAATGGCCAATTTACTCACTCTGAGTTCTCAAAAAGGGTTTCTTCACCCCGGGAAGTTAATTAAATACCATTTGGAGGCATTTAATGTTCGAGCAAAAACGGCTGATTTTCGACAAAAGAGATAACACCCCCCCATTACGTCATGCTTCAGAAATGTGGAAAATGGTCCGTTTTCAAATGTTTTATTTTTGAACGTCAGTTCACATTTGAAGGTGGATCATCAGTGTTAGAGCTAAAATTAGCATGTTTAAAGTGATTTTCATGCTTCCAGGGGCCCAAAACACAAGATTTATGGAACGCTTAAAAGTGCATGAAAATGGCCAATTTACTCACTCTGAGTTCTCAAAAAGGGTTTCTTCACCCCGGGAAGTTAATTAAATACCATTTGGAGGCATTTAATGTTCGAGCAAAAACGGCTGATTTTCGACAAAAGAGATAACACCCCCCCATTACGTCATGCTTCAGAAATGTGGAAAATGGTCCGTTTTCAAATGTTTTATTTTTGAACGTCAGTTCACATTTGAAGGTGGATCATCAGTGTTAGAGCTAAAATTAGCATGTTTAAAGTGATTTTCATGCTTCCAGGGGCTCGGGAAGTTAATTAAATACCATTTGGAGGCATTTAATGTTCGAGCAAAAACGGCTGATTTTCGACAAAAGAGATAACACCCCCCCATTACGTCATGCTTCAGAAATGTGGAAAATGGTCCGTTTTCAAATGTTTTATTTTTGAACGTCAGTTCACATTTGTAGGTGGATCATCAGTGTTAGAGCTAAAATTAGCATGTTAAAAGTGGTTTTCATGCTTCCAGGGGCTCGGGAAGTTAATTAAATACCAATTGGAGGCATTTAATTTTCGAGCAAAAACGGCTGATTTTCGACAAAAGAGATAACACCCCCCCATTACGTCATGCTTCAGAAATGTGGAAAATGGTCCGTTTTCAAATGTTTTATTTTTGAACGTCAGTTCACATTTGTAGGTGGATCATCAGTGATAGAGCTAAAATTAGCATGTTTAAAGTGATTTTCATGCTTCCAGGGGCCCAAAACACAAGATTTATGGAATGGTTAAAAGTGCATGAAAATGGCCAATTTACTCACTCTGAGTTCTCAAAAAGGGTTTCTTCACCCCGGGAAGTTAATTAAATACCATTTGGAGGCATTTAATGTTCGAGCAAAAACGGCTGATTTTCAACAAAAGAGATAACACCCCCCCATTACGTCATGCTTCAGAAATGTGGAAAATGGTCCGTTTTCAAATGTTTTATTTTTGAACGTCAGTTCACATTTGTAGGTGGATCATCAGTGTTAGAGCTAAAATTAGCATGTTTAAAGTGATTTTCATGCTTCCAGGGGCTCGGGAAGTTAATTAAATACCATTTGGAGGCATTTAATGTTCGAGCAAAAACGGCTGATTTTCGACAAAAGAGATAACACCGCCCCATTACGTCATGCTTCAGAAATGTGGAAAATGGTCCGTTTTCAAATGTTTTATTTTTGAACGTCAGTTCACATTTGTAGGTGGATCATCAGTGTTAGAGCTAAAATTAGCATGTTTAAAGTGATTTTCATGCTTCCAGGGGCTCGGGAAGTTAATTAAATACCATTTGGAGGCATTTAATGTTCGAGCAAAAACGGCTGATTTTCGACAAAAGAGATAACACCCCCCCATTACGTCATGCTTCAGAAATGTGGAAAATGGTCCGTTTTCAAATGTTTTTTTTTTGAACGTCAGTTCACATTTGTAGGTGGATCATCAGTGTTAGAGCTAAAATTAGCATGTTTAAAGTGATTTTCATGCTTCCAGGGGCTCGGGAAGTGAAATAAATACCATTTGGAGGCATTTAATGTTCGAGCAAAAACGGCTGATTTTCGACAAAAGAGATAACACCCCCCCATTACGTCATGCTTCAGAAATGTGGAAAATGGTCCGTTTTCAAATGTTTTATTTTTGAACGTCAGTTTACATTTGTAGGTGGATCATCAGTGTTAGAGCTAAAATTAGCATGTTTAAAGTGATTTTCATGCTTCCAGGGGCCCAAAACACAAGATTTATGGAATGGTTAAAAGTGCATGAAAATGGCCAATTTACTCACTCTGAGTTCTCAAAAAGGGTTTCTTCACCCCGGGAAGTTAATTAAATACCATTTGGAGGCATTTAATGTTCCAGCAAAAACGGCTGATTTTCGACAAAAGAGATAACACCCCCCCATTACGTCATGCTTCAGAAATGTGGAAAATGGTCCGTTTTCAAATGTTTTATTTTTGAACGTCAGTTCACATTTGTAGGTGGATCATCAGTGTTAGAGCTAAAATTAGCATGTTTAAAGTGATTTTCATGCTTCCAGGGGCTCGGGAAGTGAAATAAATACCATTTGGAGGCATTTAATGTTCGAGCAAAAATGGCTGATTTTCCACAAAAGAGATAACACCCCCCCATTACGTCATGCTTCAGAAATGTGGAAAATGGTCCGTTTTCAAATGTTTTATTTTTGAACGTCAGTTCACATTTGTAGGTTGGTCATCAGTGTTAGAGCTAAAATTAGCATGTTTAAAGTGATTTTCATGCTTCCAGGGGCTCAGGAAGTTAATTAAATACCATTTGGAGGCATTTAATGTTCGAGCAAAAATGGCTGATTTTCGACAAAAGAGATAACACCCCCCCATTACGTCATGCTTCAGAAATGTGGAAAATGGTCCGTTTTCAAATGTTTTATTTTTGAACGTCAGTTCACATTTGTAGGTGGATCATCAGTGTTAGAGCTAAAATTAGCATGTTTAAAGTGATTTTCATGCTTCCAGGGGCTCGGGAAGTTAATTAAATACCATTTGGAGGCATTTAATGTTCGAGCAAAAACGGCTGATTTTCGACAAAAGAGATAACACCCCCCCATTACGTCATGCTTCAGAAATGTGGAAAATGGTCCGTTTTCAAATGTTTTATTTTTGAACGTCAGTTCACATTTGTAGGTGGATCATCAGTGTTAGAGCTAAAATTAGCATGTTTAAAGTGATTTTCATGCTTCCAGGGGCTCGGGAAGTTAATTAAATACAATTTGGAGGCATTTAATGTTCGAGCAAAAACGGCTGATTTTCGACAAAAGAGATAACACCCCCCCATTACGTCATGCTTCAGAAATGTGGAAAATGGTCCGTTTTCAAATGTTTTATTTTTGAACGTCAGTTTACATTTGTAGGTGGATCATCAGTGTTAGAGCTAAAATTAGCATGTTTAAAGTGATTTTCATGCTTCCAGGGGCCCAAAACACAAGATTTATGGAATGGTTAAAAGTGCATGAAAATGGCCAATTTACTCACTCTGAGTTCTCAAAAAGGGTTTCTTCACCCCGGGAAGTTAATTAAATACCATTTGGAGGCATTTAATGTTCCAGCAAAAACGGCTGATTTTCGACAAAAGAGATAACACCCCCCCATTACGTCATGCTTCAGAAATGTGGAAAATGGTCCGTTTTCAAATGTTTTATTTTTGAACGTCAGTTCACATTTGTAGGTGGATCATCAGTGTTAGAGCTAAAATTAGCATGTTTAAAGTGATTTTCATGCTTCCAGGGGCCCAAAACACAAGATTTATGGAATGCTTAAAAGTGCATGAAAATGGCCAATTTACTCACTCTGAGTTCTCAAAAAGGGTTTCTTCACCCCGGGAAGTTAATTAAATACCATTTGGAGGCATTTAATGTTCGAGCAAAAACGGCTGATTTTCGACAAAAGAGATAACACCCCCCCATTACGTCATGCTTCAGAAATGTGGAAAATGGTCCGTTTTCAAATGTTTTATTTTTGAACGTCAGTTCACATTTGTAGGTGGATCATCAGTGTTAGAGCTAAAATTAGCATGTTTAAAGTGATTTTCATGCTTCCAGGGGTTCGGGAAGTGAAATAAATACCATTTGGAGGCATTTAATGTTCGAGCAAAAACGGCTGATTTTCGACAAAAGAGATAACACCCCCCCATTACGTCATGCTTCAGAAATGTGGAAAATGGTCCGTTTTCAAATGTTTTATTTTTGAACGTCAGTTTACATTTGTAGGTGGATCATCAGTGTTAGAGCTAAAATTAGCATGTTTAAAGTGATTTTCATGCTTCCAGGGGCCCAAAACACAAGATTTATGGAATGGTTAAAAGTGCATGAAAATGGCCAATTTACTCACTCTGAGTTCTCAAAAAGGGTTTCTTCACCCCGGGAAGTTAATTAAATACCATTTGGAGGCATTTAATGTTCCAGCAAAAACGGCTGATTTTCGACAAAAGAGATAACACCCCCCCATTACGTCATGCTTCAGAAATGTGGAAAATGGTCCGTTTTCAAATGTTTTATTTTTGAACGTCAGTTCACATTTGTAGGTGGATCATCAGTGTTAGAGCTAAAATTAGCATGTTTAAAGTGATTTTCATGCTTCCAGGGGCTCGGGAAGTGAAATAAATACCATTTGGAGGCATTTAATGTTCGAGCAAAAATGGCTGATTTTCCACAAAAGAGATAACACCCCCCCATTACGTCATGCTTCAGAAATGTGGAAAATGGTCCGTTTTCAAATGTTTTA
Source organism: Lissotriton vulgaris (assembly GCF_964263255.1). Lineage (NCBI taxonomy): Eukaryota > Metazoa > Chordata > Amphibia > Caudata > Salamandridae > Lissotriton > Lissotriton vulgaris. The sequence continues at coordinate 173,789 of NW_028246448.1, read as the reverse complement.
TTTTTGAACGTCAGTTCACATTTGTAGGTTGGTCATCAGTGTTAGAGCTAAAATTAGCATGTTTAAAGTGATTTTCATGCTTCCAGGGGCTCAGGAAGTTAATTAAATACCATTTGGAGGCATTTAATGTTCGAGCAAAAATGGCTGATTTTCGACAAAAGAGATAACACCCCCCCATTACGTCATGCTTCAGAAATGTGGAAAATGGTCCGTTTTCAAATGTTTTATTTTTGAACGTCAGTTCACATTTGTAGGTGGATCATCAGTGTTAGAGCTAAAATTAGCATGTTTAAAGTGATTTTCATGCTTCCAGGGGCTCGGGAAGTTAATTAAATACCATTTGGAGGCATTTAATGTTCGAGCAAAAACGGCTGATTTTCGACAAAAGAGATAACACCCCCCCATTACGTCATGCTTCAGAAATGTGGAAAATGGTCCGTTTTCAAATGTTTTATTTTTGAACGTCAGTTCACATTTGTAGGTGGATCATCAGTGTTAGAGCTAAAATTAGCATGTTTAAAGTGATTTTCATGCTTCCAGGGGCTCGGGAAGTTAATTAAATACAATTTGGAGGCATTTAATGTTCGAGCAAAAACGGCTGATTTTCGACAAAAGAGATAACACCCCCCCATTACGTCATGCTTCAGAAATGTGGAAAATGGTCCGTTTTCAAATGTTTTATTTTTGAACGTCAGTTTACATTTGTAGGTGGATCATCAGTGTTAGAGCTAAAATTAGCATGTTTAAAGTGATTTTCATGCTTCCAGGGGCCCAAAACACAAGATTTATGGAATGGTTAAAAGTGCATGAAAATGGCCAATTTACTCACTCTGAGTTCTCAAAAAGGGTTTCTTCACCCCGGGAAGTTAATTAAATACCATTTGGAGGCATTTAATGTTCCAGCAAAAACGGCTGATTTTCGACAAAAGAGATAACACCCCCCCATTACGTCATGCTTCAGAAATGTGGAAAATGGTCCGTTTTCAAATGTTTTATTTTTGAACGTCAGTTCACATTTGTAGGTGGATCATCAGTGTTAGAGCTAAAATTAGCATGTTTAAAGTGATTTTCATGCTTCCAGGGGCCCAAAACACAAGATTTATGGAATGCTTAAAAGTGCATGAAAATGGCCAATTTACTCACTCTGAGTTCTCAAAAAGGGTTTCTTCACCCCGGGAAGTTAATTAAATACCATTTGGAGGCATTTAATGTTCGAGCAAAAACGGCTGATTTTCGACAAAAGAGATAACACCCCCCCATTACGTCATGCTTCAGAAATGTGGAAAATGGTCCGTTTTCAAATGTTTTATTTTTGAACGTCAGTTCACATTTGTAGGTGGATCATCAGTGTTAGAGCTAAAATTAGCATGTTTAAAGTGATTTTCATGCTTCCAGGGGTTCGGGAAGTGAAATAAATACCATTTGGAGGCATTTAATGTTCGAGCAAAAACGGCTGATTTTCGACAAAAGAGATAACACCCCCCCATTACGTCATGCTTCAGAAATGTGGAAAATGGTCCGTTTTCAAATGTTTTATTTTTGAACGTCAGTTCACATTTGTAGGTGGATCATCAGTGTTAGAGCTAAAATTAGCATGTTTAAAGTGATTTTCATGCTTCCAGGGGCTCGGGAAGTTAATTAAATACCATTTGGAGGCATTTAATGTTCGAGCAAAAACGGCTGATTTTCGACAAAAGAGATAACACCCCCCCATTACGTCATGCTTCAGAAATGTGGAAAATGGTCCGTTTTCAAATGTTTTATTTTTGAACGTCAGTTCACATTTGTAGGTGGATCATCAGTGTTAGAGCTAAAATTAGCATGTTTAAAGTGATTTTCATGCTTCCAGGGGTTCGGGAAGTGAAATAAATACCATTTGGAGGCATTTAATGTTCGAGCAAAAACGGCTGATTTTCGACAAAAGAGATAACACCCCCCCATTACGTCATGCTTCAGAAATGTGGAAAATGGTCCGTTTTCAAATGTTTTATTTTTGAACGTCAGTTTACATTTGTAGGTGGATCATCAGTGTTAGAGCTAAAATTAGCATGTTTAAAGTGATTTTCATGCTTCCAGGGGCCCAAAACACAAGATTTATGGAATGGTTAAAAGTGCATGAAAATGGCCAATTTACTCACTCTGAGTTCTCAAAAAGGGTTTCTTCACCCCGGGAAGTTAATTAAATACCATTTGGAGGCATTTAATGTTCCAGCAAAAACGGCTGATTTTCGACAAAAGAGATAACACCCCCCCATTACGTCATGCTTCAGAAATGTGGAAAATGGTCCGTTTTCAAATGTTTTATTTTTGAACGTCAGTTCACATTTGTAGGTGGATCATCAGTGTTAGAGCTAAAATTAGCATGTTTAAAGTGATTTTCATGCTTCCAGGGGCTCGGGAAGTGAAATAAATACCATTTGGAGGCATTTAATGTTCGAGCAAAAATGGCTGATTTTCCACAAAAGAGATAACACCCCCCCATTACGTCATGCTTCAGAAATGTGGAAAATGGTCCGTTTTCAAATGTTTTATTTTTGAACGTCAGTTCACATTTGTAGGTTGGTCATCAGTGTTAGAGCTAAAATTAGCATGTTTAAAGTGATTTTCATGCTTCCAGGGGCTCAGGAAGTTAATTAAATACCATTTGGAGGCATTTAATGTTCGAGCAAAAATGGCTGATTTTCGACAAAAGAGATAACACCCCCCCATTACGTCATGCTTCAGAAATGTGGAAAATGGTCCGTTTTCAAATGTTTTATTTTTGAACGTCAGTTCACATTTGTAGGTGGATCATCAGTGTTAGAGCTAAAATTAGCATGTTTAAAGTGATTTTCATGCTTCCAGGGGCTCGGGAAGTTAATTAAATACCATTTGGAGGCATTTAATGTTCGAGCAAAAACGGCTGATTTTCGACAAAAGAGATAACACCCCCCCATTACGTCATGCTTCAGAAATGTGGAAAATGGTCCGTTTTCAAATGTTTTATTTTTGAACGTCAGTTCACATTTGTAGGTGGATCATCAGTGTTAGAGCTAAAATTAGCATGTTTAAAGTGATTTTCATGCTTCCAGGGGCTCGGGAAGTTAATTAAATACAATTTGGAGGCATTTAATGTTCGAGCAAAAACGGCTGATTTTCGACAAAAGAGATAACACCCCCCCATTACGTCATGCTTCAGAAATGTGGAAAATGGTCCGTTTTCAAATGTTTTATTTTTGAACGTCAGTTTACATTTGTAGGTGGATCATCAGTGTTAGAGCTAAAATTAGCATGTTTAAAGTGATTTTCATGCTTCCAGGGGCCCAAAACACAAGATTTATGGAATGGTTAAAAGTGCATGAAAATGGCCAATTTACTCACTCTGAGTTCTCAAAAAGGGTTTCTTCACCCCGGGAAGTTAATTAAATACCATTTGGAGGCATTTAATGTTCCAGCAAAAACGGCTGATTTTCGACAAAAGAGATAACACCCCCCCATTACGTCATGCTTCAGAAATGTGGAAAATGGTCCGTTTTCAAATGTTTTATTTTTGAACGTCAGTTCACATTTGTAGGTGGATCATCAGTGTTAGAGCTAAAATTAGCATGTTTAAAGTGATTTTCATGCTTCCAGGGGCCCAAAACACAAGATTTATGGAATGCTTAAAAGTGCATGAAAATGGCCAATTTACTCACTCTGAGTTCTCAAAAAGGGTTTCTTCACCCCGGGAAGTTAATTAAATACCATTTGGAGGCATTTAATGTTCGAGCAAAAACGGCTGATTTTCGACAAAAGAGATAACACCCCCCCATTACGTCATGCTTCAGAAATGTGGAAAATGGTCCGTTTTCAAATGTTTTATTTTTGAACGTCAGTTCACATTTGTAGGTGGATCATCAGTGTTAGAGCTAAAATTAGCATGTTTAAAGTGATTTTCATGCTTCCAGGGGTTCGGGAAGTGAAATAAATACCATTTGGAGGCATTTAATGTTCGAGCAAAAACGGCTGATTTTCGACAAAAGAGATAACACCCCCCCATTACGTCATGCTTCAGAAATGTGGAAAATGGTCCGTTTTCAAATGTTTTATTTTTGAACGTCAGTTCACATTTGTAGGTGGATCATCAGTGTTAGAGCTAAAATTAGCATGTTTAAAGTGATTTTCATGCTTCCAGGGGCTCGGGAAGTTAATTAAATACCATTTGGAGGCATTTAATGTTCGAGCAAAAACGGCTAATTTTCGACAAAAGAGATAACACCCCCCATTACGTCATGCTTCAGAAATGTGGAAAATGGTCCGTTTTCAAATGTTTTATTTTTGAACGTCAGTTCACATTTGTAGGTGGATCATCAGTGTTAGAGCTAAAATTAGCATGTTTAAAATGATTTTCATGCTTCCAGGGGCTCGGGAAGTGAAATAAATACCATTTGGAGGCATTTAATGTTCGAGCAAAAACGGCTGATTTTCGACAAAAGAGATAACACCCCCCCATTACGTCATGCTTCAGAAATGTGGAAAATGGTCCGTTTTCAAATGTTTTATTTTTGAACGTCAGTTCACATTTGTAGGTGGATCATCAGTGTTAGAGCTAAAATTAGCATGTTTAAAGTGATTTTCATGCTTCCAGGGGCTCGGGAAGTGAAATAAATACCATTTGGAGGCATTCAATGTTCGAGCAAAAACGGCTGATTTTCGACAAAAGAGATAACACCCCCCCATTACGTCATGCTTCAGAAATGTGGAAAATGGTCCGTTTTCAAATGTTTTATTTTTGAACGTCAGTTCACATTTGTAGGTGGATCATCAGTGTTAGAGCTAAAATTAGCATGTTTGAAAGTGATTTTCATGCTTCCAGGGGCCCAAAACACAAGATTTATGGAATGGTTAAAAGTGCATGAAAATGGCCAATTTACTCACTCTGAGTTCTCAAAAAGGGTTTCTTCACCCCGGGAAGTTAATTAAATACCATTTGGAGGCATTTAATGTTCGAGCAAAAACGGCTGATTTTCGACAAAAGAGATAACACCCCCCCATTACGTCATGCTTCAGAAATGTGGAAAATGGTCCGTTTTCAAATGTTTTATTTTTGAACGTCAGTTCACATTTGAAGGTGGATCATCAGTGTTAGAGCTAAAATTAGCATGTTTAAAGTGATTTTCATGCTTCCAGGGGCCCAAAACACAAGATTTATGGAACGCTTAAAAGTGCATGAAAATGGCCAATTTACTCACTCTGAGTTCTCAAAAAGGGTTTCTTCACCCCGGGAAGTTAATTAAATACCATTTGGAGGCATTTAATGTTCGAGCAAAAACGGCTGATTTTCGACAAAAGAGATAACACCCCCCCATTACGTCATGCTTCAGAAATGTGGAAAATGGTCCGTTTTCAAATGTTTTATTTTTGAACGTCAGTTCACATTTGAAGGTGGATCATCAGTGTTAGAGCTAAAATTAGCATGTTTAAAGTGATTTTCATGCTTCCAGGGGCTCGGGAAGTTAATTAAATACCATTTGGAGGCATTTAATGTTCGAGCAAAAACGGCTGATTTTCGACAAAAGAGATAACACCCCCCCATTACGTCATGCTTCAGAAATGTGGAAAATGGTCCGTTTTCAAATGTTTTATTTTTGAACGTCAGTTCACATTTGTAGGTGGATCATCAGTGTTAGAGCTAAAATTAGCATGTTAAAAGTGGTTTTCATGCTTCCAGGGGCTCGGGAAGTTAATTAAATACCAATTGGAGGCATTTAATTTTCGAGCAAAAACGGCTGATTTTCGACAAAAGAGATAACACCCCCCCATTACGTCATGCTTCAGAAATGTGGAAAATGGTCCGTTTTCAAATGTTTTATTTTTGAACGTCAGTTCACATTTGTAGGTGGATCATCAGTGATAGAGCTAAAATTAGCATGTTTAAAGTGATTTTCATGCTTCCAGGGGCCCAAAACACAAGATTTATGGAATGGTTAAAAGTGCATGAAAATGGCCAATTTACTCACTCTGAGTTCTCAAAAAGGGTTTCTTCACCCCGGGAAGTTAATTAAATACCATTTGGAGGCATTTAATGTTCGAGCAAAAACGGCTGATTTTCAACAAAAGAGATAACACCCCCCCATTACGTCATGCTTCAGAAATGTGGAAAATGGTCCGTTTTCAAATGTTTTATTTTTGAACGTCAGTTCACATTTGTAGGTGGATCATCAGTGTTAGAGCTAAAATTAGCATGTTTAAAGTGATTTTCATGCTTCCAGGGGCTCGGGAAGTTAATTAAATACCATTTGGAGGCATTTAATGTTCGAGCAAAAACGGCTGATTTTCGACAAAAGAGATAACACCGCCCCATTACGTCATGCTTCAGAAATGTGGAAAATGGTCCGTTTTCAAATGTTTTATTTTTGAACGTCAGTTCACATTTGTAGGTGGATCATCAGTGTTAGAGCTAAAATTAGCATGTTTAAAGTGATTTTCATGCTTCCAGGGGCTCGGGAAGTTAATTAAATACCATTTGGAGGCATTTAATGTTCGAGCAAAAACGGCTGATTTTCGACAAAAGAGATAACACCCCCCCATTACGTCATGCTTCAGAAATGTGGAAAATGGTCCGTTTTCAAATGTTTTTTTTTTGAACGTCAGTTCACATTTGTAGGTGGATCATCAGTGTTAGAGCTAAAATTAGCATGTTTAAAGTGATTTTCATGCTTCCAGGGGCTCGGGAAGTGAAATAAATACCATTTGGAGGCATTTAATGTTCGAGCAAAAACGGCTGATTTTCGACAAAAGAGATAACACCCCCCCATTACGTCATGCTTCAGAAATGTGGAAAATGGTCCGTTTTCAAATGTTTTATTTTTGAACGTCAGTTTACATTTGTAGGTGGATCATCAGTGTTAGAGCTAAAATTAGCATGTTTAAAGTGATTTTCATGCTTCCAGGGGCCCAAAACACAAGATTTATGGAATGGTTAAAAGTGCATGAAAATGGCCAATTTACTCACTCTGAGTTCTCAAAAAGGGTTTCTTCACCCCGGGAAGTTAATTAAATACCATTTGGAGGCATTTAATGTTCCAGCAAAAACGGCTGATTTTCGACAAAAGAGATAACACCCCCCCATTACGTCATGCTTCAGAAATGTGGAAAATGGTCCGTTTTCAAATGTTTTATTTTTGAACGTCAGTTCACATTTGTAGGTGGATCATCAGTGTTAGAGCTAAAATTAGCATGTTTAAAGTGATTTTCATGCTTCCAGGGGCTCGGGAAGTGAAATAAATACCATTTGGAGGCATTTAATGTTCGAGCAAAAATGGCTGATTTTCCACAAAAGAGATAACACCCCCCCATTACGTCATGCTTCAGAAATGTGGAAAATGGTCCGTTTTCAAATGTTTTATTTTTGAACGTCAGTTCACATTTGTAGGTTGGTCATCAGTGTTAGAGCTAAAATTAGCATGTTTAAAGTGATTTTCATGCTTCCAGGGGCTCAGGAAGTTAATTAAATACCATTTGGAGGCATTTAATGTTCGAGCAAAAATGGCTGATTTTCGACAAAAGAGATAACACCCCCCCATTACGTCATGCTTCAGAAATGTGGAAAATGGTCCGTTTTCAAATGTTTTATTTTTGAACGTCAGTTCACATTTGTAGGTGGATCATCAGTGTTAGAGCTAAAATTAGCATGTTTAAAGTGATTTTCATGCTTCCAGGGGCTCGGGAAGTTAATTAAATACCATTTGGAGGCATTTAATGTTCGAGCAAAAACGGCTGATTTTCGACAAAAGAGATAACACCCCCCCATTACGTCATGCTTCAGAAATGTGGAAAATGGTCCGTTTTCAAATGTTTTATTTTTGAACGTCAGTTCACATTTGTAGGTGGATCATCAGTGTTAGAGCTAAAATTAGCATGTTTAAAGTGATTTTCATGCTTCCAGGGGCTCGGGAAGTTAATTAAATACAATTTGGAGGCATTTAATGTTCGAGCAAAAACGGCTGATTTTCGACAAAAGAGATAACACCCCCCCATTACGTCATGCTTCAGAAATGTGGAAAATGGTCCGTTTTCAAATGTTTTATTTTTGAACGTCAGTTTACATTTGTAGGTGGATCATCAGTGTTAGAGCTAAAATTAGCATGTTTAAAGTGATTTTCATGCTTCCAGGGGCCCAAAACACAAGATTTATGGAATGGTTAAAAGTGCATGAAAATGGCCAATTTACTCACTCTGAGTTCTCAAAAAGGGTTTCTTCACCCCGGGAAGTTAATTAAATACCATTTGGAGGCATTTAATGTTCCAGCAAAAACGGCTGATTTTCGACAAAAGAGATAACACCCCCCCATTACGTCATGCTTCAGAAATGTGGAAAATGGTCCGTTTTCAAATGTTTTATTTTTGAACGTCAGTTCACATTTGTAGGTGGATCATCAGTGTTAGAGCTAAAATTAGCATGTTTAAAGTGATTTTCATGCTTCCAGGGGCTCGGGAAGTGAAATAAATACCATTTGGAGGCATTTAATGTTCGAGCAAAAATGGCTGATTTTCCACAAAAGAGATAACACCCCCCCATTACGTCATGCTTCAGAAATGTGGAAAATGGTCCGTTTTCAAATGTTTTATTTTTGAACGTCAGTTCACATTTGTAGGTTGGTCATCAGTGTTAGAGCTAAAATTAGCATGTTTAAAGTGATTTTCATGCTTCCAGGGGCTCAGGAAGTTAATTAAATACCATTTGGAGGCATTTAATGTTCGAGCAAAAATGGCTGATTTTCGACAAAAGAGATAACACCCCCCCATTACGTCATGCTTCAGAAATGTGGAAAATGGTCCGTTTTCAAATGTTTTATTTTTGAACGTCAGTTCACATTTGTAGGTTGGTCATCAGTGGTAGAGCTAAAATTAGCATGTTTAAAGTGATTTTCATGCTTCCAGGGGCTCAGGAAGTTAATTAAATACCATTTGGAGGCATTTAATGTTCGAGCAAAAATGGCTGATTTTCGACAAAAGAGATAACACCCCCCCATTACGTCATGCTTCAGAAATGTGGAAAATGGTCCGTTTTCAAATGTTTTATTTTTGAACGTCAGTTCACATTTGTAGGTGGATCATCAGTGTTAGAGCTAAAATTAGCATGTTTAAAGTGATTTTCATGCTTCCAGGGGCTCGGGAAGTTAATTAAATACCATTTGGAGGCATTTAATGTTCGAGCAAAAACGGCTGATTTTCGACAAAAGAGATAACACCCCCCCATTACGTCATGCTTCAGAAATGTGGAAAATGGTCCGTTTTCAAATGTTTTATTTTTGAACGTCAGTTCACATTTGTAGGTGGATCATCAGTGTTAGAGCTAAAATTAGCATGTTTAAAGTGATTTTCATGCTTCCAGGGGCTCGGGAAGTTAATTAAATACAATTTGGAGGCATTTAATGTTCGAGCAAAAACGGCTGATTTTCGACAAAAGAGATAACACCCCCCCATTACGTCATGCTTCAGAAATGTGGAAAATGGTCCGTTTTCAAATGTTTTATTTTTGAACGTCAGTTTACATTTGTAGGTGGATCATCAGTGTTAGAGCTAAAATTAGCATGTTTAAAGTGATTTTCATGCTTCCAGGGGCCCAAAACACAAGATTTATGGAATGGTTAAAAGTGCATGAAAATGGCCAATTTACTCACTCTGAGTTCTCAAAAAGGGTTTCTTCACCCCGGGAAGTTAATTAAATACCATTTGGAGGCATTTAATGTTCCAGCAAAAACGGCTGATTTTCGACAAAAGAGATAACACCCCCCCATTACGTCATGCTTCAGAAATGTGGAAAATGGTCCGTTTTCAAATGTTTTATTTTTGAACGTCAGTTCACATTTGTAGGTGGATCATCAGTGTTAGAGCTAAAATTAGCATGTTTAAAGTGATTTTCATGCTTCCAGGGGCTCGGGAAGTGAAATAAATACCATTTGGAGGCATTTAATGTTCGAGCAAAAATGGCTGATTTTCCACAAAAGAGATAACACCCCCCCATTACGTCATGCTTCAGAAATGTGGAAAATGGTCCGTTTTCAAATGTTTTATTTTTGAACGTCAGTTCACATTTGTAGGTTGGTCATCAGTGTTAGAGCTAAAATTAGCATGTTTAAAGTGATTTTCATGCTTCCAGGGGCTCAGGAAGTTAATTAAATACCATTTGGAGGCATTTAATGTTCGAGCAAAAATGGCTGATTTTCGACAAAAGAGATAACACCCCCCCATTACGTCATGCTTCAGAAATGTGGAAAATGGTCCGTTTTCAAATGTTTTATTTTTGAACGTCAGTTCACATTTGTAGGTGGATCATCAGTGTTAGAGCTAAAATTAGCATGTTTAAAGTGATTTTCATGCTTCCAGGGGCTCGGGAAGTTAATTAAATACCATTTGGAGGAATTTAATGTTCGAGCAAAAACGGCTGATTTTCGACAAAAGAGATAACACCCCCCCATTACGTCATGCTTCAGAAATGTGGAAAATGGTCCGTTTTCAAATGTTTTATTTTTGAACGTCAGTTCACATTTGTAGGTGGATCATCAGTGTTAGAGCTAAAATTAGCATGTTTAAAGTGATTTTCATGCTTCCAGGGGCTCGGGAAGTTAATTAAATACAATTTAGAGGCATTTAATGTTCGAGCAAAAACGGCTGATTTTCGACAAAAGAGATAACACCCCCCCATTACGTCATGCTTCAGAAATGTGGAAAATGGTCCGTTTTCAAATGTTTTATTTTTGAACATCAGTTCACATTTGTAGGTGGATCATCAGTGTTAGAGCTAAAATTAGCATGTTTAAAGTGATTTTCATGCTTCCAGGGGCTCGGGAAGTGAAATAAATACCATTTGGAGGCATTTAATGTTCGAGCAAAAACGGCTGATTTTCGACAAAAGAGATAACACCCCCCCATTACGTCATGCTTCAGAAATGTGGAAAATGGTCCGTTTTCAAATGTTTTATTTTTGAACGTCAGTTCACATTTGTAGGTGGATCATCAGTGTTAGAGCTAAAATTAGCATGTTTAAAGTGATTTTCATGCTTCCAGGGGCCCAAAACACAAGATTTATGGAATGGTAAAAGTGCATGAAAATGGCCAATTTACTCACTCTGAGTTCTCAAAAAGGGTTTCTTCACCCCGGGAAGTTAATTAAATACCATTTGGAGGCATTTAATGTTCCAGCAAAAACGGCTGATTTTCGACAAAAGAGATAACACCCCCCCATTACGTCATGCTTCAGAAATGTGGAAAATGGTCCGTTTTCAAATGTTTTATTTTTGAACGTCAGTTCACATTTGTAGGTGGATCATCAGTGTTAGAGCTAAAATTAGCATGTTTAAAGTGATTTTCATGCTTCCAGGGGCTCGGGAAGTGAAATAAATACCATTTGGAGGCATTCAATGTTCGAGCAAAAACGGCTGATTTTCGACAAAAGAGATAACACCCCCCCATTACGTCATGCTTCAGAAATGTGGAAAATGGTCCGTTTTCAAATGTTTTATTTTTGAACGTCAGTTCACATTTGTAGGTGGATCATCAGTGTTAGAGCTAAAATTAGCATGTTTAAAGTGATTTTCATGCTTCCAGGGGCCCAAAACACAAGATTTATGGAATGGTTAAAAGTGCATGAAAATGGCCAATTTACTCACTCTGAGTTCTCAAAAAGGGTTTCTTCACCCCGGGAAGTTAATTAAATACCATTTGGAGGCATTTAATGTTCGAGCAAAAACGGCTGATTTTCGACAAAAGAGATAACACCCCCCCATTACGTCATGCTTCAGAAATGTGGAAAATGGTCCGTTTTCAAATGTTTTATTTTTGAACGTCAGTTCACATTTGTAGGTGGATCATCAGTGTTAGAGCTAAAATTAGCATGTTTAAAGTGATTTTCATGCTTCCAGGGGCCCAAAACACAAGATTTATGGAATGGTTAAAAGTGCATGAAAATGGCCAATTTACTCACTCTGAGTTCTCAAAAAGGGTTTCTTCACCCCGGGAAGTTAATTAAATACCATTTGGAGGCATTTAATGTTCCAGCAAAAACGGCTGATTTTCGACAAAAGAGATAACACCCCCCCATTACGTCATGCTTCAGAAATGTGGAAAATGGTCCGTTTTCAAATGTTTTATTTTTGAACGTCAGTTCACATTTGTAGGTGGATCATCAGTGTTAGAGCTAAAATTAGCATGTTTAAAGTGATTTTCATGCTTCCAGGGGCTCGGGAAGTGAAATAAATACCATTTGGAGGCATTTAATGTTCGAGCAAAAACGGCTGATTTTCCACAAAAGAGATAACACCCCCCCATTACGTCATGCTTCAGAAATGTGGAAAATGGTCCGTTTTCAAATGTTTTATTTTTGAACGTCAGTTCACATTTGTAGGTTGGTCATCAGTGTTAGAGCTAAAATTAGCATGTTTAAAGTGATTTTCATGCTTCCAGGGGCTCAGGAAGTTAATTAAATACCATTTGGAGGCATTTAATGTTCGAGCAAAAATGGCTGATTTTCGACAAAAGAGATAACACCCCCCCATTACGTCATGCTTCAGAAATGTGAAAAATGGTCCGTTTTCAAATGTTTTATTTTTGAACGTCAGTTCACATTTGTAGGTGGATCATCAGTGTTAGAGCTAAAATTAGCATGTTTAAAGTGATTTTCATGCTTCCAGGGGCTCGGGAAGTTAATTAAATACCATTTGGAGGCATTTAATGTTCGAGCAAAAACGGCTGATTTTCGACAAAAGAGATAACACCCCCCCATTACGTCATGCTTCAGAAATGTGGAAAATGGTCCGTTTTCAAATGTTTTATTTTTGAACGTCAGTTCACATTTGTAGGTGGATCATCAGTGTTAGAGCTAAAATTAGCATGTTTAAAGTGATTTTCATGCTTCCAGGGGCTCGGGAAGTTAATTAAATACAATTTGGAGGCATTTAATGTTCGAGCAAAAACGGCTGATTTTCGACAAAAGAGATAACACCCCCCCATTACGTCATGCTTCAGAAATGTGGAAAATGGTCCGTTTTCAAATGTTTTATTTTTGAACATCAGTTCACATTTGTAGGTGGATCATCAGTGTTAGAGCTAAAATTAGCATGTTTAAAGTGATTTTCATGCTTCCAGGGGCTCGGGAAGTGAAATAAATACCATTTGGAGGCATTTAATGTTCGAGCAAAAACGGCTGATTTTCGACAAAAGAGATAACACCCCCCCATTACGTCATGCTTCAGAAATGTGGAAAATGGTCCGTTTTCAAATGTTTTATTTTTGAACGTCAGTTCACATTTGTAGGTGGATCATCAGTGTTAGAGCTAAAATTAGCATGTTTAAAGTGATTTTCATGCTTCTAGGGGCCCAAAACACAAGATTTATGGAATGGTAAAAGTGCATGAAAATGGCCAATTTACTCACTCTGAGTTCTCAAAAAGGGTTTCTTCACCCCGGGAAGTTAATTAAATACCATTTGGAGGCATTTAATGTTCCAGCAAAAACGGCTGATTTTCGACAAAAGAGATAACACCCCCCCATTACGTCATGCTTCAGAAATGTGGAAAATGGTCCGTTTTCAAATGTTTTATTTTTGAACGTCAGTTCACATTTGTAGGTGGATCATCAGTGTTAGAGCTAAAATTAGCATGTTTAAAGTGATTTTCATGCTTCCAGGGGCTCGGGAAGTGAAATAAATACCATTTGGAGGCATTCAATGTTCGAGCAAAAACGGCTGATTTTCGACAAAAGAGATAACACCCCCCCCCCATTACGTCATGCTTCAGAAATGTGGAAAATGGTCCGTTTTCAAATGTTTTCTTTTTGAACGTCAGTTCACATTTGTAGGTGGATCATCAGTGTTAGAGCTAAAATTAGCATGTTTAAAGTGATTTTCATGCTTCCAGGGGCCCAAAACACAAGATTTATGGAATGGTTAAAAGTGCATGAAAATGGCCAATTTACTCACTCTGAGTTCTCAAAAAGGGTTTCTTCACCCCGGGAAGTTAATTAAATACCATTTGGAGGCATTTAATGTTCCAGCAAAAACGGCTGATTTTCGACAAAAGAGATAACACCCCCCCATTACGTCATGCTTCAGAAATGTGGAAAATGGTCCGTTTTCAAATGTTTTATTTTTGAACGTCAGTTCACATTTGTAGGTGGATCATCAGTGTTAGAGCTAAAATTAGCATGTTTAAAGTGATTTTCATGCTTCCAGGGGCTCGGGAAGTGAAATAAATACCATTTGGAGGCATTTAATGTTCGAGCAAAAATGGCTGATTTTCCACAAAAGAGATAACACCCCCCCATTACGTCATGCTTCAGAAATGTGGAAAATGGTCCGTTTTCAAATGTTTTATTTTTGAACGTCAGTTCACATTTGTAGGTTGGTCATCAGTGTTAGAGCTAAAATTAGCATGTTTAAAGTGATTTTCATGCTTCCAGGGGCTCAGGAAGTTAATTAAATACCATTTGGAGGCATTTAATGTTCGAGCAAAAATGGCTGATTTTCGACAAAAGAGATAACACCCCCCCATTACGTCATGCTTCAGAAATGTGGAAAATGGTCCGTTTTCAAATGTTTTATTTTTGAACGTCAGTTCACATTTGTAGGTGGATCATCAGTGTTAGAGCTAAAATTAGCATGTTTAAAGTGATTTTCATGCTTCCAGGGGCTCGGGAAGTTAATTAAATACCATTTGGAGGCATTTAATGTTCGAGCAAAAACGGCTGATTTTCGACAAAAGAGATAACACCCCCCCATTACGTCATGCTTCAGAAATGTGGAAAATGGTCCGTTTTCAAATGTTTTATTTTTGAACGTCAGTTCACATTTGTAGGTGGATCATCAGTGTTAGAGCTAAAATTAGCATGTTTAAAGTGATTTTCATGCTTCCAGGGGCTCGGGAAGTTAATTAAATACAATTTGGAGGCATTTAATGTTCGAGCAAAAACGGCTGATTTTCGACAAAAGAGATAACACCCCCCCATTACGTCATGCTTCAGAAATGTGGAAAATGGTCCGTTTTCAAATGTTTTATTTTTGAACGTCAGTTTACATTTGTAGGTGGATCATCAGTGTTAGAGCTAAAATTAGCATGTTTAAAGTGATTTTCATGCTTCCAGGGGCCCAAAACACAAGATTTATGGAATGGTTAAAAGTGCATGAAAATGGCCAATTTACTCACTCTGAGTTCTCAAAAAGGGTTTCTTCACCCCGGGAAGTTAATTAAATACCATTTGGAGGCATTTAATGTTCCAGCAAAAACGGCTGATTTTCGACAAAAGAGATAACACCCCCCCATTACGTCATGCTTCAGAAATGTGGAAAATGGTCCGTTTTCAAATGTTTTATTTTTGAACGTCAGTTCACATTTGTAGGTGGATCATCAGTGTTAGAGCTAAAATTAGCATGTTTAAAGTGATTTTCATGCTTCCAGGGGCTCGGGAAGTGAAATAAATACCATTTGGAGGCATTTAATGTTCGAGCAAAAATGGCTGATTTTCCACAAAAGAGATAACACCCCCCCATTACGTCATGCTTCAGAAATGTGGAAAATGGTCCGTTTTCAAATGTTTTATTTTTGAACGTCAGTTCACATTTGTAGGT
This sequence comes from Lissotriton vulgaris, assembly GCF_964263255.1. Classification (NCBI taxonomy): domain Eukaryota; kingdom Metazoa; phylum Chordata; class Amphibia; order Caudata; family Salamandridae; genus Lissotriton; species Lissotriton vulgaris. The sequence continues at coordinate 158,206 of NW_028246448.1, read as the reverse complement.
TGGTCATCAGTGTTAGAGCTAAAATTAGCATGTTTAAAGTGATTTTCATGCTTCCAGGGGCTCAGGAAGTTAATTAAATACCATTTGGAGGCATTTAATGTTCGAGCAAAAATGGCTGATTTTCGACAAAAGAGATAACACCCCCCCATTACGTCATGCTTCAGAAATGTGGAAAATGGTCCGTTTTCAAATGTTTTATTTTTGAACGTCAGTTCACATTTGTAGGTGGATCATCAGTGTTAGAGCTAAAATTAGCATGTTTAAAGTGATTTTCATGCTTCCAGGGGCTCGGGAAGTTAATTAAATACCATTTGGAGGAATTTAATGTTCGAGCAAAAACGGCTGATTTTCGACAAAAGAGATAACACCCCCCCATTACGTCATGCTTCAGAAATGTGGAAAATGGTCCGTTTTCAAATGTTTTATTTTTGAACGTCAGTTCACATTTGTAGGTGGATCATCAGTGTTAGAGCTAAAATTAGCATGTTTAAAGTGATTTTCATGCTTCCAGGGGCTCGGGAAGTTAATTAAATACAATTTAGAGGCATTTAATGTTCGAGCAAAAACGGCTGATTTTCGACAAAAGAGATAACACCCCCCCATTACGTCATGCTTCAGAAATGTGGAAAATGGTCCGTTTTCAAATGTTTTATTTTTGAACGTCAGTTCACATTTGTAGGTGGATCATCAGTGTTAGAGCTAAAATTAGCATGTTTAAAGTGATTTTCATGCTTCCAGGGGCCCAAAACACAAGATTTATGGAATGGTAAAAGTGCATGAAAATGGCCAATTTACTCACTCTGAGTTCTCAAAAAGGGTTTCTTCACCCCGGGAAGTTAATTAAATACCATTTGGAGGCATTTAATGTTCCAGCAAAAACGGCTGATTTTCGACAAAAGAGATAACACCCCCCCATTACGTCATGCTTCAGAAATGTGGAAAATGGTCCGTTTTCAAATGTTTTATTTTTGAACGTCAGTTCACATTTGTAGGTGGATCATCAGTGTTAGAGCTAAAATTAGCATGTTTAAAGTGATTTTCATGCTTCCAGGGGCTCGGGAAGTGAAATAAATACCATTTGGAGGCATTCAATGTTCGAGCAAAAACGGCTGATTTTCGACAAAAGAGATAACACCCCCCCATTACGTCATGCTTCAGAAATGTGGAAAATGGTCCGTTTTCAAATGTTTTATTTTTGAACGTCAGTTCACATTTGTAGGTGGATCATCAGTGTTAGAGCTAAAATTAGCATGTTTAAAGTGATTTTCATGCTTCCAGGGGCCCAAAACACAAGATTTATGGAATGGTTAAAAGTGCATGAAAATGGCCAATTTACTCACTCTGAGTTCTCAAAAAGGGTTTCTTCACCCCGGGAAGTTAATTAAATACCATTTGGAGGCATTTAATGTTCGAGCAAAAACGGCTGATTTTCGACAAAAGAGATAACACCCCCCCATTACGTCATGCTTCAGAAATGTGGAAAATGGTCCGTTTTCAAATGTTTTATTTTTGAACGTCAGTTCACATTTGTAGGTGGATCATCAGTGTTAGAGCTAAAATTAGCATGTTTAAAGTGATTTTCATGCTTCCAGGGGCCCAAAACACAAGATTTATGGAATGGTTAAAAGTGCATGAAAATGGCCAATTTACTCACTCTGAGTTCTCAAAAAGGGTTTCTTCACCCCGGGAAGTTAATTAAATACCATTTGGAGGCATTTAATGTTCCAGCAAAAACGGCTGATTTTCGACAAAAGAGATAACACCCCCCCATTACGTCATGCTTCAGAAATGTGGAAAATGGTCCGTTTTCAAATGTTTTATTTTTGAACGTCAGTTCACATTTGTAGGTGGATCATCAGTGTTAGAGCTAAAATTAGCATGTTTAAAGTGATTTTCATGCTTCCAGGGGCTCGGGAAGTGAAATAAATACCATTTGGAGGCATTTAATGTTCGAGCAAAAACGGCTGATTTTCCACAAAAGAGATAACACCCCCCCATTACGTCATGCTTCAGAAATGTGGAAAATGGTCCGTTTTCAAATGTTTTATTTTTGAACGTCAGTTCACATTTGTAGGTTGGTCATCAGTGTTAGAGCTAAAATTAGCATGTTTAAAGTGATTTTCATGCTTCCAGGGGCTCAGGAAGTTAATTAAATACCATTTGGAGGCATTTAATGTTCGAGCAAAAATGGCTGATTTTCGACAAAAGAGATAACACCCCCCCATTACGTCATGCTTCAGAAATGTGAAAAATGGTCCGTTTTCAAATGTTTTATTTTTGAACGTCAGTTCACATTTGTAGGTGGATCATCAGTGTTAGAGCTAAAATTAGCATGTTTAAAGTGATTTTCATGCTTCCAGGGGCTCGGGAAGTTAATTAAATACCATTTGGAGGCATTTAATGTTCGAGCAAAAACGGCTGATTTTCGACAAAAGAGATAACACCCCCCCATTACGTCATGCTTCAGAAATGTGGAAAATGGTCCGTTTTCAAATGTTTTATTTTTGAACGTCAGTTCACATTTGTAGGTGGATCATCAGTGTTAGAGCTAAAATTAGCATGTTTAAAGTGATTTTCATGCTTCCAGGGGCTCGGGAAGTTAATTAAATACAATTTGGAGGCATTTAATGTTCGAGCAAAAACGGCTGATTTTCGACAAAAGAGATAACACCCCCCCATTACGTCATGCTTCAGAAATGTGGAAAATGGTCCGTTTTCAAATGTTTTATTTTTGAACATCAGTTCACATTTGTAGGTGGATCATCAGTGTTAGAGCTAAAATTAGCATGTTTAAAGTGATTTTCATGCTTCCAGGGGCTCGGGAAGTGAAATAAATACCATTTGGAGGCATTTAATGTTCGAGCAAAAACGGCTGATTTTCGACAAAAGAGATAACACCCCCCCATTACGTCATGCTTCAGAAATGTGGAAAATGGTCCGTTTTCAAATGTTTTATTTTTGAACGTCAGTTCACATTTGTAGGTGGATCATCAGTGTTAGAGCTAAAATTAGCATGTTTAAAGTGATTTTCATGCTTCTAGGGGCCCAAAACACAAGATTTATGGAATGGTAAAAGTGCATGAAAATGGCCAATTTACTCACTCTGAGTTCTCAAAAAGGGTTTCTTCACCCCGGGAAGTTAATTAAATACCATTTGGAGGCATTTAATGTTCCAGCAAAAACGGCTGATTTTCGACAAAAGAGATAACACCCCCCCATTACGTCATGCTTCAGAAATGTGGAAAATGGTCCGTTTTCAAATGTTTTATTTTTGAACGTCAGTTCACATTTGTAGGTGGATCATCAGTGTTAGAGCTAAAATTAGCATGTTTAAAGTGATTTTCATGCTTCCAGGGGCTCGGGAAGTGAAATAAATACCATTTGGAGGCATTCAATGTTCGAGCAAAAACGGCTGATTTTCGACAAAAGAGATAACACCCCCCCCCCATTACGTCATGCTTCAGAAATGTGGAAAATGGTCCGTTTTCAAATGTTTTCTTTTTGAACGTCAGTTCACATTTGTAGGTGGATCATCAGTGTTAGAGCTAAAATTAGCATGTTTAAAGTGATTTTCATGCTTCCAGGGGCCCAAAACACAAGATTTATGGAATGGTTAAAAGTGCATGAAAATGGCCAATTTACTCACTCTGAGTTCTCAAAAAGGGTTTCTTCACCCCGGGAAGTTAATTAAATACCATTTGGAGGCATTTAATGTTCGAGCAAAAACGGCTGATTTTCGACAAAAGAGATAACACCCCCCCATTACGTCATGCTTCAGAAATGTGGAAAATGGTCCGTTTTCAAATGTTTTATTTTTGAACGTCAGTTCACATTTGTAGGTGGATCATCAGTGTTAGAGCTAAAATTAGCATGTTTAAAGTGATTTTCATGCTTCCAGGGGCCCAAAACACAAGATTTATGGAACGCTTAAAAGTGCATGAAAATGGCCAATTTACTCACTCTGAGTTCTCAAAAAGGGTTTCTTCACCCCGGGAAGTTAATTAAATACCATTTGGAGGCATTTAATGTTCCAGCAAAAACGGCTGATTTTCGACAAAAGAGATAACACCCCCCCATTACGTCATGCTTCAGAAATGTGGAAAATGGTCCGTTTTCAAATGTTTTATTTTTGAACGTCAGTTCACATTTGTAGGTGGATCATCAGTGTTAGAGCTAAAATTAGCATGTTTAAAGTGAATTTCATGCTTCCAGGGGCTCGGGAAGTTAATTAAATACCATTTGGAGGCATTTAATGTTCGAGCAAAAACGGCTGATTTTCGACAAAAGAGATAACACCCCCCCATTACGTCATGCTTCAGAAATGTGGAAAATGGTCCGTTTTCAAATGTTTTATTTTTGAACGTCAGTTCACATTTGAAGGTGGATCATCAGTGTTAGAGCTAAAATTAGCATGTTTAAAGTGATTTTCATGCTTCCAGGGGCTCGGGAAGTTAATTAAATACCATTTGGAGGCATTTAATGTTCGAGCAAAAACAGCTGATTTTCGACAAAAGAGATAACACCCCCCCATTACGTCATGCTTCAGAAATGTGGAAAATGGTCCGTTTTCAAATGTTTTATTTTTGAACGTCAGTTCACATTTGTAGGTGGATCATCAGTGTTAGAGCTAAAATTAGCATGTTAAAAGTGGTTTTCATGCTTCCAGGGGCTCGGGAAGTTAATTAAATACCATTTGGAGGCATTTAATTTTCGAGCAAAAACGGCTGATTTTCGACAAAAGAGATAACACCCCCCCATTACGTCATGCTTCAGAAATGTGGAAAATGGTCCGTTTTCAAATGTTTTATTTTTGAACGTCAGTTCACATTTGTAGGTGGATCATCAGTGATAGAGCTAAAATTAGCATGTTTAAAGTGATTTTCATGCTTCCAGGGGCCCAAAACACAAGATTTATGGAATGGTTAAAAGTGCATGAAAATGGCCAATTTACTCACTCTGAGTTCTCAAAAAGGGTTTCTTCACCCCGGGAAGTTAATTAAATACCATTTGGAGGCATTTAATGTTCCAGCAAAAACGGCTGATTTTCGACAAAAGAGATAACACCCCCCATTACGTCATGCTTCAGAAATGTGGAAAATGGTCCGTTTTCAAATGTTTTATTTTTGAACGTCAGTTCACATTTGTAGGTGGATCATCAGTGTTAGAGCTAAAATTAGCATGTTTAAAGTGATTTTCATACTTCCAGGGGCTCGGGAAGTTAATTAAATACCAGTTGGAGGCATTTAATGTTCGAGCAAAAACGGCTGATTTTCGACAAAAGAGATAACACCCCCCCATTACGTCATGCTTCAGAAATGTGGAAAATGGTCCGTTTTCAAATGTTTTATTTTTGAACGTCAGTTCACATTTGTAGGTGGATCATCAGTGTTAGAGCTAAAATTAGCATGTTTAAAGTGATTTTCATGCTTCCAGGGGCTCGGGAAGTTAATTAAATACCATTTAGAGGCATTTAATGTTCGAGCAAAAACGGCTGATTTTCGACAAAAGAGATAACACCCCCCCATTACGTCATGCTTCAGAAATGTGGAAAATGGTCCGTTTTCAAATGTTTTATTTTTGAACGTCAGTTCACATTTGTAGGTGGATCATCAGTGTTAGAGCTAACATTAGCATGTTTAAAGTGATTTTCATGCTTCCAGGGGCTTGGGAAGTTATTAAATACCATTTGGAGGCATTTAATGTTCGAGCAAAAACGTCTGATTTTCGACAAAAGAGATAACACCCCCCCCCCCATTACGTCATGCTTCAGAAATGTGGAAAATGGTCCGTTTTCAAATGTTTTATTTTTGAACGTCAGTTCACATTTGTAGGTGGATCATCAGTGTTAGAGCTAAAATTAGCATGTTTAAAGTGATTTTCATGCTTCCAGGGGCTCGGGAAGTTAATTAAATACCATTTGGAGGCGTTTAATGTTCGAGCAAAAACGGCTGATTTTCGACAAAAGAGATAACACCCCCCCATTACGTCATGCTTCAGAAATGTGGAAAATGGTCCGTTTTCAAATGTTTTATTTTTGAACGTCAGTTCACATTTGTAGGTGGATCATCAGTGTTAGAGCTAAAATTAGCATGTTTAAAGTGATTTTCATGCTTCCAGGGGCTCGGGAAGTTAATTAAATACCATTTGGAGGCATTTAATGTTCGAGCAAAAACGGCTGATTTTCGACAAAAGATATAACACCCCCCCATTACGTCATGCTTCAGAAATGTGGAAAATGGTCCGTTTTCAAATGTTTTATTTTTGAACGTCAGTTCACATTTGTAGGTGGATCATCAGTGTTAGAGCTAAAATTAGCATGTTTAAAGTGATTTTCATGCTTCCAGGGGCTCGGGAAGTTAATTAAATACCATTTGGAGGCATTTAATGTTCGAGCAAAAACGGCTGATTTTCGACAAAAGAGATAACACCCCCCCATTACGTCATGCTTCAGAAATGTGGAAAATGGTCCGTTTTCAAATGTTTTATTTTTGAACGTCAGTTCACATTTGTAGGTGGGTCATCAGTGTTAGAGCTAAAATTAGCATGTTTAAAGTGATTTTCATGCTTCCAGGGGCTCGGGAAGTGAAATAAATACCATTTGGAGGCATTTAATGTTCGAGCAAAAACGGCTGATTTTCGACAAAAGAGATAACACCCCCCATTACGTCATGCTTCAGAAATGTGGAAAATGGTCCGTTTTCAAATGTTTTATTTTTGAACGTCAGTTCACATTTGTAGGTGGATCATCAGTGTTAGAGCTAAAATTAGCATGTTAAAAGTGATTTTCATGCTTCCAGGGGCCCAAAACACAAGATTTATGGAATGGTTAAAAGTGCATGAAAATGGCTAATTTACTCACTCTGAGTTCTCAAAAAGGGTTTCTTCACCCCGGGAAGTTAATTAAATACCATTTGGAGGCATTTAATGTTCCAGCAAAAACGGATGATTTTCTACAAAAGAGATAACACCCCCCCATTACGTCATGCTTCAGAAATGTGGAAAATGGTCCGTTTTCAAATGTTTTATTTTTGAACGTCAGTTCACATTTGTAGGTGGATCATCAGTGTTAGAGCTAAAATTAGCATGTTTAAAGTGATTTTCATGCTTCCAGGGGCTCGGGAAGTGAAATAAATACCATTTGGAGGCATTTAATGTTCGAGCAAAAACGGCTGATTTTCGACAAAAGAGATAACACCCCCCCATTACGTCATGCTTCAGAAATGTGGAAAATGGTCCGTTTTCAAATGTTTTATTTTTGAACGTCAGTTCACATTTGTAGGTGGATCATCAGTGTTAGAGCTAAAATTAGCATGTTTAAAGTGATTTTCATGCTTCCAGGGGCCCAAAACACAAGATTTATGGAATGCTTAAAAGTGCATGAAAATGGCCAATTTACTCACTCTGAGTTCTCAAAAAGGGTTTCTTCACCCCGGGAAGTTAATTAAATACCATTTGGAGGCATTTAATGTTCGAGCAAAAACGGCTGATTTTCGACAAAAGAGATAACACCCCCCCCATTACGTCATGCTTCAGAAATGTGGAAAATGGTCCGTTTTCAAATGTTTTATTTTTGAACGTCAGTTCACATTTGTAGGTGGATCATCAGTGTTAGAGCTAAAATTAGCATGTTTAAAGTGATTTTCATGCTTCCAGGGGCTCGGGAAGTGAAATAAATACCATTTGGAGGCATTTAATGTTCGAGCAAAAACGGCTGATTTTCGACAAAAGAGATAACACCCCCCCATTACGTCATGCTTCAGAAATGTGGAAAATGGTCCGTTTTCAAATGTTTTATTTTTGAACGTCAGTTCACATTTGTAGGTGGATCATCAGTGTTAGAGCTAAAATTAGCATGTTTAAAGTGATTTTCATGCTTCCAGGGGCTCGGGAAGTTAATTAAATACCATTTGGAGGCATTTAATGTTCGAGCAAAAACGGCTGATTTTCGACAAAAGAGATAACACCCCCCATTACGTCATGCTTCAGAAATGTGGAAAATGGTCCGTTTTCAAATGTTTTATTTTTGAACGTCAGTTCACATTTGTAGGTGGATCATCAGTGTTAGAGCTAAAATTAGCATGTTTAAAGTGATTTTCATGCTTCCAGGGGCTCGGGAAGTTAATTAAATACCATTTGGAGGCATTTAATGTTCGAGCAAAAACGGCTGATTTTCGACAAAAGAGATAACACCCCCCCATTACGTCATGCTTCAGAAATGTGGAAAATGGTCCGTTTTCAAATGTTTTATTTTTGAACGTCAGTTCACATTTGTAGGTGGATCATCAGTGTTAGAGCTAAAATTAGCATGTTTAAAGTGATGTTCATGCTTCCAGGGGCTCGGGAAGTTAATTAAATACAATTTGGAGGCATTTAATGTTCGAGCAAAAACGGCTGATTTTCGACAAAAGAGATAACACCCCCCCATTACGTCATGCTTCAGAAATGTGGAAAATGGTCCGTTTTCAAATGTTTTATTTTTGAACGTCAGTTCACGTTTGTAGGTGGATCATCAGTGTTAGAGCTAAAATTAGCATGTTTAAAGTGATTTTCATGCTTCCAGGGGCCCAAAACACAAGATTTATGGAATGGTTAAAAGTGCATGAAAATGGCCAATTTACTCACTCTGAGTTCTCAAAAAGGGTTTCTTCACCCCGGGAAGTTAATTAAATACCATTTGGAGGCATTTAATGTTCGAGCAAAAACGGCTGATTTTCGACAAAAGAGATAACACCCCCCCATTACGTCATGCTTCAGAAATGTGGAAAATGGTCCGTTTTCAAATGTTTTATTTTTGAACGTCAGTTCACATTTGTAGGTGGATCATCAGTGTTAGAGCTAAAATTAGCATGTTTAAAGTGATTTTCATGCTTCCAGGGGCCCAAAACACAAGATTTATGGAATGGTTAAAAGTGCATGAAAATGGCCAATTTACTCACTCTGAGTTCTCAAAAAGGGTTTCTTCACCCCGGGAAGTTAATTAAATACCATTTGGAGGCATTTAATGTTCGAGCAAAAACGGCTGATTTTCGACAAAAGAGATAACACCCCCCCATTACGTCATGCTTCAGAAATGTGGAAAATGGTCCGTTTTCAAATGTTTTATTTTTGAACGTCAGTTCACATTTGTAGGTGGATCATCAGTGTTAGAGCTAAACTTTGCATGTTTAAAGTGATTTTCATGCTTCCAGGGGCTCGGGAAGTTAATTAAATACCATTTGGAGGCATTTAATGTTCGAGCAAAAACGGCTGATTTTCGACAAAAGAGATAACACCCCCCCATTACGTCATGCTTCAGAAATGTGGAAAATGGTCCGTTTTCAAATGTTTTATTTTTGAACGTCAGTTCACATTTGTAGGTGGATCATCAGTGTTAGAGCTAAAATTAGCATGTTTAAAGTGATTTTCATGCTTCCAGGGGCCCAAAACACAAGATTTATGGAATGGTTAAAAGGGCATGAAAATGGCCAATTTACTCACTCTGAGTTCTCAAAAAGGGTTTCTTCACCCCGGGAAGTTAATTAGATACCATTTGGATGCATTTAATGTTCGAGCAAAAACGGCTGATTTTCGACAAAAGAGATAACACCCCCCCATTACGTCATGCTTCAGGAATGTGGAAAATGGTCCGTTTTCAAATGTTTTATTTTTGAACGTCCGTTCACATTTGTAGGTGGGTCATCAGTGTTAGAGCTAAAATTAGCATGTTTAAAGTGATTTTCATGCTTCCAGGGGCTCGGGAAGTGAAATAAATACCATTTGGAGGCATTTAATGTTCGAGCAAAAACGGCTGATTTTCGACAAAAGAGATAACACCCCCCCATTACGTCATGCTTCAGAAATGTGGAAAATGGTCCTTTTTCAAATGTTTTATTTTTGAACGTCAGTTCACATTTGTAGGTGGATCATCAGTGTTAGAGCTAAAATTAGCATGTTTAAAGTGATTTTCATGCTTCCAGGGGCCCAAAACACAAGATTTATGGAATGGTTAAAAGTGCATGAAAATGGCCAATTTACTCACTCTGAGTTCTCAAAAAGGGTTTCTTCACCCCGGGAAGTTAATTAAATACCATTTGGAGGCATTTAATGTTCGAGCAAAAACGGCTGATTTTCGACAAAAGAGATAACACCCCCCCATTACTTCATGCTTCAGAAATGTGGAAAATGGTCCGTTTTCAAATGTTTTATTTTTGAACGTCAGTTCACATTTGTAGGTGGATCATCAGTGTTAGAGCTAAAATTAGCATGTTTAAAGTGATTTTCATGCTTCCAGGGGCTCGGGAAGTTAATTAAATACCATTTGGAGGCATTTAATGTTCGAGCAAAAACGGCTGATTTTCGACAAAAGAGATAACACCCCCCCATTACGTCATGCTTCAGAAATGTGGAAAATGGTCCGTTTTCAAATGTTTTATTTTTGAACGTCAGTTCACATTTGTAGGTTGGTCATCAGTGTTAGAGCTAAAATTAGCATGTTTAAAGTGATTTTCATGCTTCCAGGGGCTCAGGAAGTTAATTAAATACCATTTGGAGGCATTTAATGTTCGAGCAAAAACGGCTGATTTTCGACAAAAGAGATAACACCCCCCCATTACGTCATGCTTCAGAAATGTGGAAAATGGTCCGTTTTCAAATGTTTTATTTTTGAACGTCAGTTCACATTTGTAGGTGGATCATCAGTGTTAGAGCTAAAATTAGCATATTTAAAGTGATTTTCATGCTTCCAGGGGCTCGGGAAGTTAATTAAATACCATTTGGAGGCATTTAATGTTCGAGCAAAAACGGCTGATTTTCGACAAAAGAGATAACACCCCCCCATTACGTCATGCTTCAGAAATGTGGAAAATGGTCCGTTTTCAAATGTTTTATTTTTGAACGTCAGTTCACATTTGTAGGTGGATCATCAGTGTTAGAGCTAAAATTAGCATGTTTAAAGTGATTTTCATGCTTCCAGGGGCTCGGGAAGTGAAATAAATACCATTTGGAGGCATTCAATGTTCGAGCAAAAACGGCTGATTTTCGACAAAAGAGATAACACCCCCCCATTACGTCATGCTTCAGAAATGTGGAAAATGGTCCGTTTTCAAATGTTTTATTTTTGAACGTCAGTTCACATTTGTAGGTGGATCATCAGTGTTAGAGCTAAAATTAGCATGTTTAAAGTGATTTTCATGCTTCCAGGGGCCCAAAACACAAGATTTATGGAATGGTTAAAAGTGCATGAAAATGGCCAATTTACTCACTCTGAGTTCTCAAAAAGGGTTTCTTCACCCCGGGAAGTTAATTAAATACCATTTGGAGGCATTTAATGTTCGAGCAAAAACGGCTGATTTTCGACAAAAGAGATAACACCCCCCCATTACGTCATGCTTCAGAAATGTGGAAAATGGTCCGTTTTCAAATGTTTTATTTTTGAACGTCAGTTCACATTTGTAGGTGGATCATCAGTGTTAGAGCTAAAATTAGCATGTTTAAAGTGATTTTCATGCTTCCAGGGGCCCAAAACACAAGATTTATGGAACGCTTAAAAGTGCATGAAAATGGCCAATTTACTCACTCTGAGTTCTCAAAAAGGGTTTCTTCACCCCGGGAAGTTAATTAAATACCATTTGGAGGCATTTAATGTTCCAGCAAAAACGGCTGATTTTCGACAAAAGAGATAACACCCCCCCATTACGTCATGCTTCAGAAATGTGGAAAATGGTCAGTTTTCAAATGTTTTATTTTTGAACGTCAGTTCACATTTGTAGGTGGATCATCAGTGTTAGAGCTAAAATTAGCATGTTTAAAGTGATTTTCATGCTTCCAGGGGCTCGGGAAGTTAATTAAATACCATTTGGAGGCATTTAATGTTCGAGCAAAAACGGCTGATTTTCGACAAAAGAGATAACACCCCCCCATTACGTCATGCTTCAGAAATGTGGAAAATGGTCCGTTTTCAAATGTTTTATTTTTGAACGTCAGTTCACATTTGAAGGTGGATCATCAGTGTTAGAGCTAAAATTAGCATGTTTAAAGTGATTTTCATGCTTCCAGGGGCTCGGGAAGTTAATTAAATACCATTTGGAGGCATTTAATGTTCGAGCAAAAACGGCTGATTTTCGACAAAAGAGATAACACCCCCCCATTACGTCATGCTTCAGAAATGTGGAAAATGGTCCGTTTTCAAATGTTTTATTTTTGAACGTCAGTTCACATTTGTAGGTGGATCATCAGTGTTAGAGCTAAAATTAGCATGTTAAAAGTGGTTTTCATGCTTCCAGGGGCTCGGGAAGTTAATTAAATACCATTTGGAGGCATTTAATTTTCGAGCAAAAACGGCTGATTTTCGACAAAAGAGATAACACCCCCCCATTACGTCATGCTTCAGAAATGTGGAAAATGGTCCGTTTTCAAATGTTTTATTTTTGAACGTCAGTTCACATTTGTAGGTGGATCATCAGTGATAGAGCTAAAATTAGCATGTTTAAAGTGATTTTCATGCTTCCAGGGGCCCAAAACACAAGATTTATGGAATGGTTAAAAGTGCATGAAAATGGCAAATTTACTCACTCTGAGTTCTCAAAAAGGGTTTCTTCACCCCGGGAAGTTAATTAAATACCATTTGGAGGCATTTAATGTTCCAGCAAAAACGGCTGATTTTCGACAAAAGAGATAACACCCCCCCATTACGTCATGCTTCAGAAATGTGGAAAATGGTCCGTTTTCAAATGTTTTATTTTTGAACGTCAGTTCACATTTGTAGGTGGATCATCAGTGTTAGAGCTAAAATTAGCATGTTTAAAGTGATTTTCATGCTTCCAGGGGCTCGGGAAGTTAATTAAATACCATTTGGAGGCATTTAATGTTCGAGCAAAAACGGCTGATTTTCGACAAAAGAGATAACACCCCCCCATTACGTCATGCTTCAGAAATGTGGAAAATGGTCCGTTTTCAAATGTTTTATTTTTGAACGTCAGTTCACATTTGTAGGTGGGTCATCAGTGTTAGAGCTAAAATTAGCATGTTTAAAGTGATTTTCATGCTTCCAGGGGCTCGGGAAGTGAAATAAATACCATTTGGAGGCATTTAATGTTCGAGCAAAAACGGCTGATTTTCGACAAAAGAGATAACACCCCCCATTACGTCATGCTTCAGAAATGTGGAAAATGGTCCGTTTTCAAATGTTTTATTTTTGAACGTCAGTTCACATTTGTAGGTGGATCATCAGTGTTAGAGCTAAAATTAGCATGTTAAAAGTGATTTTCATGCTTCCAGGGGCCCAAAACACAAGATTTATGGAATGGTTAAAAGTGCATGAAAATGGCTAATTTACTCACTCTGAGTTCTCAAAAAGGGTTTCTTCACCCCGGGAAGTTAATTAAATACCATTTGGAGGCATTTAATGTTCCAGCAAAAACGGATGATTTTCTACAAAAGAGATAACACCCCCCCATTACGTCATGCTTCAGAAATGTGGAAAATGGTCCGTTTTCAAATGTTTTATTTTTGAACGTCAGTTCACATTTGTAGGTGGATCATCAGTGTTAGAGCTAAAATTAGCATGTTTAAAGTGATTTTCATGCTTCCAGGGGCTCGGGAAGTGAAATAAATACCATTTGGAGGCATTTAATGTTCGAGCAAAAACGGCTGATTTTCGACAAAAGAGATAACACCCCCCCATTACGTCATGCTTCAGAAATGTGGAAAATGGTCCGTTTTCAAATGTTTTATTTTTGAACGTCAGTTCACATTTGTAGGTGGATCATCAGTGTTAGAGCTAAAATTAGCATGTTTAAAGTGATTTTCATGCTTCCAGGGGCCCAAAACACAAGATTTATGGAATGCTTAAAAGTGCATGAAAATGGCCAATTTACTCACTCTGAGTTCTCAAAAAGGGTTTCTTCACCCCGGGAAGTTAATTAAATACCATTTGGAGGCATTTAATGTTCGAGCAAAAACGGCTGATTTTCGACAAAAGAGATAACACCCCCCCCATTACGTCATGCTTCAGAAATGTGGAAAATGGTCCGTTTTCAAATGTTTTATTTTTGAACGTCAGTTCACATTTGTAGGTGGATCATCAGTGTTAGAGCTAAAATTAGCATGTTTAAAGTGATTTTCATGCTTCCAGGGGCTCGGGAAGTGAAATAAATACCATTTGGAGGCATTTAATGTTCGAGCAAAAACGGCTGATTTTCGACAAAAGAGATAACACCCCCCCATTACGTCATGCTTCAGAAATGTGGAAAATGGTCCGTTTTCAAATGTTTTATTTTTGAACGTCAGTTCACATTTGTAGGTGGATCATCAGTGTTAGAGCTAAAATTAGCATGTTTAAAGTGATTTTCATGCTTCCAGGGGCTCGGGAAGTTAATTAAATACCATTTGGAGGCATTTAATGTTCGAGCAAAAACGGCTGATTTTCGACAAAAGAGATAACACCCCCCATTACGTCATGCTTCAGAAATGTGGAAAATGGTCCGTTTTCAAATGTTTTATTTTTGAACGTCAGTTCACATTTGTAGGTGGATCATCAGTGTTAGAGCTAAAATTAGCATGTTTAAAGTGATTTTCATGCTTCCAGGGGCTCGGGAAGTTAATTAAATACCATTTGGAGGCATTTAATGTTCGAGCAAAAACGGCTGATTTTCGACAAAAGAGATAACACCCCCCCATTACGTCATGCTTCAGAAATGTGGAAAATGGTCCGTTTTCAAATGTTTTATTTTTGAACGTCAGTTCACATTTGTAGGTGGATCATCAGTGTTAGAGCTAAAATTAGCATGTTTAAAGTGATGTTCATGCTTCCAGGGGCTCGGGAAGTTAATTAAATACAATTTGGAGGCATTTAATGTTCGAGCAAAAACGGCTGATTTTCGACAAAAGAGATAACACCCCCCCATTACGTCATGCTTCAGAAATGTGGAAAATGGTCCGTTTTCAAATGTTTTATTTTTGAACGTCAGTTCACGTTTGTAGGTGGATCATCAGTGTTAGAGCTAAAATTAGCATGTTTAAAGTGATTTTCATGCTTCCAGGGGCCCAAAACACAAGATTTATGGAATGGTTAAAAGTGCATGAAAATGGCCAATTTACTCACTCTGAGTTCTCAAAAAGGGTTTCTTCACCCCGGGAAGTTAATTAAATACCATTTGGAGGCATTTAATGTTCGAGCAAAAACGGCTGATTTTCGACAAAAGAGATAACACCCCCCCATTACGTCATGCTTCAGAAATGTGGAAAATGGTCCGTTTTCAAATGTTTTATTTTTGAACGTCAGTTCACATTTGTAGGTGGATCATCAGTGTTAGAGCTAAAATTAGCATGTTTAAAGTGATTTTCATGCTTCCAGGGGCCCAAAACACAAGATTTATGGAATGGTTAAAAGTGCATGAAAATGGCCAATTTACTCACTCTGAGTTCTCAAAAAGGGTTTCTTCACCCCGGGAAGTTAATTAAATACCATTTGGAGGCATTTAATGTTCGAGCAAAAACGGCTGATTTTCGACAAAAGAGATAACACCCCCCCATTACGTCATGCTTCAGAAATGTGGAAAATGGTCCGTTTTCAAATGTTTTATTTTTGAACGTCAGTTCACATTTGTAGGTGGATCATCAGTGTTAGAGCTAAACTTTGCATGTTTAAAGTGATTTTCATGCTTCCAGGGGCTCGGGAAGTTAATTAAATACCATTTGGAGGCATTTAATGTTCGAGCAAAAACGGCTGATTTTCGACAAAAGAGATAACACCCCCCCATTACGTCATGCTTCAGAAATGTGGAAAATGGTCCGTTTTCAAATGTTTTATTTTTGAACGTCAGTTCACATTTGTAGGTGGATCATCAGTGTTAGAGCTAAAATTAGCATGTTTAAAGTGATTTTCATGCTTCCAGGGGCCCAAAACACAAGATTTATGGAATGGTTAAAAGGGCATGAAAATGGCCAATTTACTCACTCTGAGTTCTCAAAAAGGGTTTCTTCACCCCGGGAAGTTAATTAGATACCATTTGGATGCATTTAATGTTCGAGCAAAAACGGCTGATTTTCGACAAAAGAGATAACACCCCCCCATTACGTCATGCTTCAGGAATGTGGAAAATGGTCCGTTTTCAAATGTTTTATTTTTGAACGTCCGTTCACATTTGTAGGTGGGTCATCAGTGTTAGAGCTAAAATTAGCATGTTTAAAGTGATTTTCATGCTTCCAGGGGCTCGGGAAGTGAAATAAATACCATTTGGAGGCATTTAATGTTCGAGCAAAAACGGCTGATTTTCGACAAAAGAGATAACACCCCCCCATTACGTCATGCTTCAGAAATGTGGAAAATGGTCCTTTTTCAAATGTTTTATTTTTGAACGTCAGTTCACATTTGTAGGTGGATCATCAGTGTTAGAGCTAAAATTAGCATGTTTAAAGTGATTTTCATGCTTCCAGGGGCCCAAAACACAAGATTTATGGAATGGTTAAAAGTGCATGAAAATGGCCAATTTACTCACTCTGAGTTCTCAAAAAGGGTTTCTTCACCCCGGGAAGTTAATTAAATACCATTTGGAGGCATTTAATG
This sequence comes from Lissotriton vulgaris, assembly GCF_964263255.1. Classification (NCBI taxonomy): domain Eukaryota; kingdom Metazoa; phylum Chordata; class Amphibia; order Caudata; family Salamandridae; genus Lissotriton; species Lissotriton vulgaris. The sequence continues at coordinate 141,663 of NW_028246448.1, read as the reverse complement.
TTCGAGCAAAAACGGCTGATTTTCGACAAAAGAGATAACACCCCCCCATTACGTCATGCTTCAGAAATGTGGAAAATGGTCCGTTTTCAAATGTTTTATTTTTGAACGTCAGTTCACATTTGTAGGTTGGTCATCAGTGTTAGAGCTAAAATTAGCATGTTTAAAGTGATTTTCATGCTTCCAGGGGCTCAGGAAGTTAATTAAATACCATTTGGAGGCATTTAATGTTCGAGCAAAAACGGCTGATTTTCGACAAAAGAGATAACACCCCCCCATTACGTCATGCTTCAGAAATGTGGAAAATGGTCCGTTTTCAAATGTTTTATTTTTGAACGTCAGTTCACATTTGTAGGTGGATCATCAGTGTTAGAGCTAAAATTAGCATATTTAAAGTGATTTTCATGCTTCCAGGGGCTCGGGAAGTTAATTAAATACCATTTGGAGGCATTTAATGTTCGAGCAAAAACGGCTGATTTTCGACAAAAGAGATAACACCCCCCCATTACGTCATGCTTCAGAAATGTGGAAAATGGTCCGTTTTCAAATGTTTTATTTTTGAACGTCAGTTCACATTTGTAGGTGGATCATCAGTGTTAGAGCTAAAATTAGCATGTTTAAAGTGATTTTCATGCTTCCAGGGGCTCGGGAAGTGAAATAAATACCATTTGGAGGCATTCAATGTTCGAGCAAAAACGGCTGATTTTCGACAAAAGAGATAACACCCCCCCATTACGTCATGCTTCAGAAATGTGGAAAATGGTCCGTTTTCAAATGTTTTATTTTTGAACGTCAGTTCACATTTGTAGGTGGATCATCAGTGTTAGAGCTAAAATTAGCATGTTTAAAGTGATTTTCATGCTTCCAGGGGCCCAAAACACAAGATTTATGGAATGGTTAAAAGTGCATGAAAATGGCCAATTTACTCACTCTGAGTTCTCAAAAAGGGTTTCTTCACCCCGGGAAGTTAATTAAATACCATTTGGAGGCATTTAATGTTCGAGCAAAAACGGCTGATTTTCGACAAAAGAGATAACACCCCCCCATTACGTCATGCTTCAGAAATGTGGAAAATGGTCCGTTTTCAAATGTTTTATTTTTGAACGTCAGTTCACATTTGTAGGTGGATCATCAGTGTTAGAGCTAAAATTAGCATGTTTAAAGTGATTTTCATGCTTCCAGGGGCCCAAAACACAAGATTTATGGAACGCTTAAAAGTGCATGAAAATGGCCAATTTACTCACTCTGAGTTCTCAAAAAGGGTTTCTTCACCCCGGGAAGTTAATTAAATACCATTTGGAGGCATTTAATGTTCCAGCAAAAACGGCTGATTTTCGACAAAAGAGATAACACCCCCCCATTACGTCATGCTTCAGAAATGTGGAAAATGGTCAGTTTTCAAATGTTTTATTTTTGAACGTCAGTTCACATTTGTAGGTGGATCATCAGTGTTAGAGCTAAAATTAGCATGTTTAAAGTGATTTTCATGCTTCCAGGGGCTCGGGAAGTTAATTAAATACCATTTGGAGGCATTTAATGTTCGAGCAAAAACGGCTGATTTTCGACAAAAGAGATAACACCCCCCCATTACGTCATGCTTCAGAAATGTGGAAAATGGTCCGTTTTCAAATGTTTTATTTTTGAACGTCAGTTCACATTTGAAGGTGGATCATCAGTGTTAGAGCTAAAATTAGCATGTTTAAAGTGATTTTCATGCTTCCAGGGGCTCGGGAAGTTAATTAAATACCATTTGGAGGCATTTAATGTTCGAGCAAAAACGGCTGATTTTCGACAAAAGAGATAACACCCCCCCATTACGTCATGCTTCAGAAATGTGGAAAATGGTCCGTTTTCAAATGTTTTATTTTTGAACGTCAGTTCACATTTGTAGGTGGATCATCAGTGTTAGAGCTAAAATTAGCATGTTAAAAGTGGTTTTCATGCTTCCAGGGGCTCGGGAAGTTAATTAAATACCATTTGGAGGCATTTAATTTTCGAGCAAAAACGGCTGATTTTCGACAAAAGAGATAACACCCCCCCATTACGTCATGCTTCAGAAATGTGGAAAATGGTCCGTTTTCAAATGTTTTATTTTTGAACGTCAGTTCACATTTGTAGGTGGATCATCAGTGATAGAGCTAAAATTAGCATGTTTAAAGTGATTTTCATGCTTCCAGGGGCCCAAAACACAAGATTTATGGAATGGTTAAAAGTGCATGAAAATGGCAAATTTACTCACTCTGAGTTCTCAAAAAGGGTTTCTTCACCCCGGGAAGTTAATTAAATACCATTTGGAGGCATTTAATGTTCCAGCAAAAACGGCTGATTTTCGACAAAAGAGATAACACCCCCCCATTACGTCATGCTTCAGAAATGTGGAAAATGGTCCGTTTTCAAATGTTTTATTTTTGAACGTCAGTTCACATTTGTAGGTGGATCATCAGTGTTAGAGCTAAAATTAGCATGTTTAAAGTGATTTTCATGCTTCCAGGGGCTCGGGAAGTTAATTAAATACCAGTTGGAGGCATTTAATGTTCGAGCAAAAACGGCTGATTTTCGACAAAAGAGATAACACCCCCCCCATTACGTCATGCTTCAGAAATGTGGAAAATGGTCCGTTTTCAAATGTTTTATTTTTGAACGTCAGTTCACATTTGTAGGTGGATCATCAGTGTTAGAGCTAAAATTAGCATGTTTAAAGTGATTTTCATGCTTCCAGGGGCTCGGGAAGTTAATTAAATACCATTTGGAGGCATTTAATGTTCGAGCAAAAACGGCTGATTTTCGACAAAAGAGATAACACCCCCCCATTACGTCATGCTTCAGAAATGTGGAAAATGGTCCGTTTTCAAATGTTTTATTTTTGAACGTCAGTTCACATTTGTAGGTGGATCATCAGTGTTAGAGCTAACATTAGCATGTTTAAAGTGATTTTCATGCTTCCAGGGGCTCGGGAAGTTATTAAATACCATTTGGAGGCATTTAATGTTCGAGCAAAAACGGCTGATTTTCGACAAAAGAGATAACACCCCCCCATTACGTCATGCTTCAGAAATGTGGAAAATGGTCCGTTTTCAAATGTTTTATTTTTGAACGTCAGTTCACATTTGTAGGTGGATCATCAGTGTTAGAGCTAAAATTAGCATGTTTAAAGTGATTTTCATGCTTCCAGGGGCTCGGGAAGTTAATTAAATACCATTTGGAGGCATTTAATGTTCGAGCAAAAACGGCTGATTTTCAACAAAAGAGATAACACCCCCCCATTACGTCATGCTTCAGAAATGTGGAAAATGGTCCGTTTTCAAATGTTTTATTTTTGAACGTCAGTTCACATTTGTAGGTGGATCATCAGTGTTAGAGCTAAAATTAGCATGTTTAAAGTGATTTTCATGCTTCCAGGGGCTCGGGAAGTTAATTAAATACCATTTGGAGGCATTTAATGTTCGAGCAAAAACGGCTGATTTTCGACAAAAGATATAACACCCCCCCATTACGTCATGCTTCAGAAATGTGGAAAATGGTCCGTTTTCAAATGTTTTATTTTTGAACGTCAGTTCACATTTGTAGGTGGATCATCAGTGTTAGAGCTAAAATTAGCATGTTTAAAGTGATTTTCATGCTTCCAGGGGCTCGGGAAGTTAATTAAATACCATTTGGAGGCATTTAATGTTCGAGCAAAAACGGCTGATTTTCGACAAAAGAGATAACACCCCCCCATTACGTCATGCTTCAGAAATGTGGAAAATGGTCCGTTTTCAAATGTTTTATTTTTGAACGTCAGTTCACATTTGTAGGTGGGTCATCAGTGTTAGAGCTAAAATTAGCATGTTTAAAGTGATTTTCATGCTTCCAGGGGCTCGGGAAGTGAAATAAATACCATTTGGAGGCATTTAATGTTCGAGCAAAAACGGCTGATTTTCGACAAAAGAGATAACACCCCCCCATTACGTCATGCTTCAGAAATGTGGAAAATGGTCCGTTTTCAAATGTTTTATTTTTGAACGTCAGTTCACATTTGTAGGTGGATCATCAGTGTTAGAGCTAAAATTAGCATGTTTAAAGTGATTTTCATGCTTCCAGGGGCCCAAAACACAAGATTTATGGAATGGTTAAAAGTGCATGAAAATGGCTAATTTACTCACTCTGAGTTCTCAAAAAGGGTTTCTTCACCCCGGGAAGTTAATTAAATACCATTTGGAGGCATTTAATGTTCCAGCAAAAACGGCTGATTTTCGACAAAAGAGATAACACCCCCCCATTACGTCATGCTTCAGAAATGTGGAAAAGGGTCAGTTTTCAAATGTTTTATTTTTGAACGTCAGTTCACATTTGTAGGTGGATCATCAGTGTTAGAGCTAAAATTAGCATGTTTAAAGTGATTTTCATGCTTCCAGGGGCTCGGGAAGTGAAATAAATACCATTTGGAGGCATTTAATGTTCGAGCAAAAACGGCTGATTTTCGACAAAAGAGATAACACCCCCCCATTACGTCATGCTTCAGAAATGTGGAAAATGGTCCGTTTTCAAATGTTTTATTTTTGAACGTCAGTTCACATTTGTAGGTGGATCATCAGTGTTAGAGCTAAAATTAGCATGTTTAAAGTGATTTTCATGCTTCCAGGGGCCCAAAACACAAGATTTATGGAATGGTTAAAAGTGCATGAAAATGGCCAATTTACTCACTCTGAGTTCTCAAAAAGGGTTTCTTCACCCCGGGAAGTTAATTAAATACCATTTGGAGGCATTTAATGTTCGAGCAAAAACGGCAGATTTTCGACAAAAGAGATAACACCCCCCCATTACGTCATGCTTCAGAAATGTGGAAAATGGTCCGTTTTCAAATGTTTTATTTTTGAACGTCAGTTCACATTTGTAGGTGGATCATCAGTGTTAGAGCTAAAATTAGCATGTTTAAAGTGATTTTCATGCTTCCAGGGGCTCGGGAAGTTAATTAAATACCATTTGGAGGCATTTAATGTTCGAGCAAAAACGGCTGATTTTCGACAAAAGAGATAACACCCCCCCAATTACGTCATGCTTCAGAAATGTGGAAAATGGTCCGTTTTCAAATGTTTTATTTTTGAACGTCAGTTCACATTTGTAGGTGGATCATCAGTGTTAGAGCTAAAATTAGCATGTTTAAAGTGATTTTCATGCTTCCAGGGGCTCGGGAAGTTAATTAAATACCATTTGGAGGCATTTAATGTTCGAGCAAAAACGGCTGATTTTCGACAAAAGAGATAACACCCCCCCATTACGTCATGCTTCAGAAATGTGGAAAATGGTCCGTTTTCAAATGTTTTATTTTTGAACGTCAGTTCACATTTGTAGGTGGATCATCAGTGTTAGAGCTAAAATTAGCATGTTTAAAGTGATTTTCATGCTTCCAGGGGCTCGGGAAGTGAAATAAATACCATTTGGAGGCATTTAATGTTCGAGCAAAAACGGCTGATTTTCGACAAAAGAGATAACACCCCCCCATTACGTCATGCTTCAGAAATGTGGAAAATGGTACGTTTTCAAATGTTTTATTTTTGAACGTCAGTTCACATTTGTAGGTGGATCATCAGTGTTAGAGCTAAAATTAGCATGTTTAAAGTGATTTTCATGCTTCCAGGGGCCCAAAACACAAGATTTATGGAATGGTTAAAAGTGCATGAAAATGGCCAATTTACTCACTCTGAGTTCTCAAAAAGGGTTTCTTCACCCCGGGAAGTTAATTAAATACCATTTGGAGGCATTTAATGTTCCAGCAAAAACGGCTGATTTTCGACAAAAGAGATAACACCCCCCCATTACGTCATGCTTCAGAAATGTGGAAAATGGTCCGTTTTCAAATGTTTTATTTTTGAACGTCAGTTCACATTTGTAGGTGGATCATCAGTGTTAGAGCTAAAATTAGCATGTTTAAAGTGATTTTCATGCTTCCAGGGGCTCGGGAAGTGAAATAAATACCATTTGGAGGCATTTAATGTTCGAGCAAAAACGGCTGATTTTCGACAAAAGAGATAACACCCCCCCATTACGTCATGCTTCAGAAATGTGGAAAATGGTCCGTTTTCAAATGTTTTATTTTTGAACGTCAGTTCACATTTGTAGGTGGATCATCAGTGTTAGAGCTAAAATTAGCATGTTTAAAGTGATTTTCATGCTTCCAGGGGCCCAAAACACAAGATTTATGGAATGGTTAAAAGTGCATGAAAATGGCCAATTTACTCACTCTGAGTTCTCAAAAAGGGTTTCTTCACCCCGGGAAGTTAATTAAATACCATTTGGAGGCATTTAATGTTCGAGCAAAAACGGCTGATTTTCGACAAAAGAGATAACACCCCCCCATTACGTCATGCTTTAGAAATGTGGAAAATGGTCCGTTTTCAAATGTTTTATTTTTGAACGTCAGTTCACATTTGTAGGTGGATCATCAGTGTTAGAGCTAAAATTAGCATGTTTAAAGTGATTTTCATGCTTCCAGGGGCCCAAAACACAAGATTTATGGAATGCTTAAAAGTGTATGAAAATGGCCAATTTACTCACTCTGAGTTCTCAAAAAGGGTTTCTTCACCCCGGGAAGTTAATTAAATACCATTTGGAGGCATTTAATGTTCCAGCAAAAACGGCTGATTTTCGACAAAAGAGATAACACCCCCCCATTACGTCATGCTTCAGAAATGTGGAAAATGGTCCGTTTTCAAATGTTTTATTTTTGAACGTCAGTTCACATTTGTAGGTGGATCATCAGTGTTAGAGCTAAAATTAGCATGTTTAAAGTGATTTTCATACTTCCAGGGGCTCGGGAAGTTAATTAAATACCAGTTGGAGGCATTTAATGTTCGAGCAAAAACGGCTGATTTTCGACAAAAGAGATAACACCCCCCCATTACGTCATGCTTCAGAAATGTGGAAAATGGTCCGTTTTCAAATGTTTTATTTCTGAACGTCAGTTCACATTTGTAGGTGGATCATCAGTGTTAGAGCTAAAATTAGCATGTTTAAAGTGATTTTCATGCTTCCAGGGGCTCGGGAAGTTAATTAAATACCATTTGGAGGCATTTAATGTTCGAGCAAAAACGGCTGATTTTCGACAAAAGAGATAACACCCCCCCATTACGTCATGCTTCAGAAATGTGGAAAATGGTCCGTTTTCAAATGTTTTATTTTTGAACGTCAGTTCACATTTGTAGGTGGATCATCAGTGTTAGAGCTAACATTAGCATGTTTAAAGTGATTTTCATGCTTCCAGGGGCTCGGGAAGGTATTAAATACCATTTGGAGGCATTTAATGTTCGAGCAAAAACGGCTGATTTTCGACAAAAGAGATAACACCCCCCCCCCCCATTACGTCATGCTTCAGAAATGTGGAAAATGGTCCGTTTTCAAATGTTTTATTTTTGAACGTCAGTTCACATTTGTAGGTGGATCATCAGTGTTAGAGCTAAAATTAGCATGTTTAATGTGATTTTCATGCTTCCAGGGGCTCGGGAAGTTAAGTAAATACCATTTGGAGGCATTTAATGTTCGAGCAAAAACGGCTGATTTTCGACAAAAGAGATAACACCCCCCCATTACGTCATGCTTCAGAAATGTGGAAAATGGTCCGTTTTCAAATGTTTTATTTTTGAACGTCAGTTCACATTTGTAGGTGGATCATCAGTGTTAGAGCTAAAATTAGCATGTTTAAAGTGATTTTCATGCTTCCAGGGGCTCGGGAAGTTAATTAAATACCATTTGGAGGCATTTAATGTTCGAGCAAAAACGGCTGATTTTCGACAAAAGATATAACACCCCCCCATTACGTCATGCTTCAGAAATGTGGAAAATGGTCCGTTTTCAAATGTTTTATTTTTGAACGTCAGTTCACATTTGTAGGTGGATCATCAGTGTTAGAGCTAAAATTAGCATGTTTAAAGTGATTTTCATGCTTCCAGGGGCTCGGGAAGTTAATTAAATACCATTTGGAGGCATTTAATGTTCGAGCAAAAACGGCTGATTTTCGACAAAAGAGATAACACCCCCCCATTACGTCATGCTTCAGAAATGTGGAAAATGGTCTGTTTTCAAATGTTTTATTTTTGAACGTCAGTTCACATTTGTAGGTGGGTCATCAGTGTTAGAGCTAAAATTAGCATGTTTAAAGTGATTTTCATGCTTCCAGGGGCTCGGGAAGTGAAATAAATACCATTTGGAGGCATTTAATGTTCGAGCAAAAACGGCTGATTTTCGACAAAAGAGATAACACCCCCCCATTACGTCATGCTTCAGAAATGTGGAAAATGGTCCGTTTTCAAATGTTTTATTTTTGAACGTCAGTTCACATTTGTAGGTGGATCATCAGTGTTAGAGCTAAAATTAGCATGTTTAAAGTGATTTTCATGCTTCCAGGGGCCCAAAACACAAGATTTATGGAATGGTTAAAAGTGCATGAAAATGGCCAATTTACTCACTCTGAGTTCTCAAAAAGGGTTTCTTCACCCCGGGAAGTTAATTAAATACCATTTGGAGGCATTTAATGTTCCAGCAAAAACGGCTGATTTTCGACAAAAGAGATAACACCCCCCCATACGTCATGCTTCAGAAATGTGGAAAATGGTCCGTCTTCAAATGTTTTATTTTTGAACGTCAGTTCACATTTGTAGGTGGATCATCAGTGTTAGAGCTAAAATTAGCATGTTTAAAGTGATTTTCATGCTTCCAGGGGCTCGGGAAGTTAATTAAATACCATTTGGAGGCATTTAATGTTCGAGCAAAAACGGCTGATTTTCGACAAAAGAGATAACACCCCCCCATTACGTCATGCTTCAGAAATGTGGAAAATGGTCCGTTTTCAAATGTTTTATTTTTGAACGTCAGTTCACATTTGTAGGTGGATCATCAGTGTTAGAGCTAAAATTAGCATGTTTAAAGTGATTTTCATGCTTCCAGGGGCTCGGGAAGTTAAGTAAATACCATTTGGAGACATTTAATGTTCGAGCAAAAACGGCTGATTTTCGACAAAAGAGATAACACCCCCCCATTACGTCATGCTTCAGAAATGTGGAAAATGGTCCGTTTTCAAATGTTTTATTTTTGAACGTCAGTTCACATTTGTAGGTGGATCATCAGTGTTAGAGCTAAAATTAGCATGTTTAAAGTGATTTTCATGCTTCCAGGGGCTCGGGAAGTGAAATAAATACCATTTGGAGGCATTTAATGTTCGAGCAAAAACGGCTGATTTTCGACAAAAGAGATAACACCCCCCCATTACGTCATGCTTCAGAAATGTGGAAAATGGTACGTTTTCAAATGTTTTATTTTTGAACGTCAGTTCACATTTGTAGGTGGATCATCAGTGTTAGAGCTAAAATTAGCATGTTTAAAGTGATTTTCATGCTTCCAGGGGCCCAAAACACAAGATTTATGGAATGGTTAAAAGTGCATGAAAATGGCCAATTTACTCACTCTGAGTTCTCAAAAAGGGTTTCTTCACCCCGGGAAGTTAATTAAATACCATTTGGAGGCATTTAATGTTCCAGCAAAAACGGCTGATTTTCGACAAAAGAGATAACACCCCCCCATTACGTCATGCTTCAGAAATGTGGAAAATGGTCAGTTTTCAAATGTTTTATTTTTGAACGTCAGTTCACATTTGTAGGTGGATCATCAGTGTTAGAGCTAAAATTAGCATGTTTAAAGTGATTTTCATGCTTCCAGGGGCTCGGGAAGTGAAATAAATACCATTTGGAGGCATTTAATGTTCGAGCAAAAACGGCTGATTTTCGACAAAAGAGATAACACCCCCCCATTACGTCATGCTTCAGAAATGTGGAAAATGGTCCGTTTTCAAATGTTTTATTTTTGAATGTCAGTTCACATTTGTAGGTGGATCATCAGTGTTAGAGCTAAAATTAGCATGTTTAAAGTGATTTTCATGCTTCCAGGGGCCCAAAACACAAGATTTATGGAATGGTTAAAAGTGCATGAAAATGGCCAATTTACTCACTCTGAGTTCTCAAAAAGGGTTTCTTCACCCCGGGAAGTTAATTAAATACCATTTGTAGGCATTTAATGTTCGAGCAAAAACGGCTGATTTTCGACAAAAGAGATAACACCCCCCCATTACGTCATGCTTCAGAAATGTGGAAAATGGTCCGTTTTCAAATGTTTTATTTTTGAACGTCAGTTCACATTTGTAGGTGGATCATCAGTGTTAGAGCTAAAATTAGCATGTTTAAAGTGATTTTCATGCTTCCAGGGGCCCAAAACACAAGATTTATGGAATGCTTAAAAGTGCATGAAAATGGCCAATTTACTCACTCTGAGTTCTCAAAAAGGGTTTCTTCACCCCGGGAAGTTAATTAAATACCATTTGGAGGCATTTAATGTTCCAGCAAAAACGGCTGATTTTCGACAAAAGAGATAACACCCCCCCATTACGTCATGCTTCAGAAATGTGGAAAATGGTCCGTTTTCAAATGTTTTATTTTTGAACGTCAGTTCACATTTGTAGGTGGATCATCAGTGTTAGAGCTAAAATTAGCATGTTTAAAGTGATTTTCATACTTCCAGGGGCTCGGGAAGTTAATTAAATACCAGTTGGAGGCATTTAATGTTCGAGCAAAAACGGCTGATTTTCGACAAAAGAGATAACACCCCCCCATTACGTCATGCTTCAGAAATGTGGAAAATGGTCCGTTTTCAAATGTTTTATTTTTGAACGTCAGTTCACATTTGTAGGTGGATCATCAGTGTTAGAGCTAAAATTAGCATGTTTAAAGTGATTTTCATGCTTCCAGGGGCTCGGGAAGTTAATTAAATACCATTTGGAGGCATTTAATGTTCGAGCAAAAACGGCTGATTTTCGACAAAAGAGATAACACCCCCCCATTACGTCATGCTTCAGAAATGTGGAAAATGGTCCGTTTTCAAATGTTTTATTTTTGAACGTCAGTTCACATTTGTAGGTGGATCATCAGTGTTAGAGCTAACATTAGCATGTTTAAAGTGATTTTCATGCTTCCAGGGGCTCGGGAAGTTATTAAATACCATTTGGAGGCATTTAATGTTCGAGCAAAAACGGCTGATTTTCGACAAAAGAGATAACACCCCCCCCCATTACGTCATGCTTCAGAAATGTGGAAAATGGTCCGTTTTCAAATGTTTTATTTTTGAACGTCAGTTCACATTTGTAGGTGGATCATCAGTGTTAGAGCTAAAATTAGCATGTTTAATGTGATTTTCATGCTTCCAGGGGCTCGGGAAGTTAAGTAAATACCATTTGGAGGCATTTAATGTTCGAGCAAAAACGGCTGATTTTCGACAAAAGAGATAACACCCCCCCATTACGTCATGCTTCAGAAATGTGGAAAATGGTCCGTTTTCAAATGTTTTATTTTTGAACGTCAGTTCACATTTGTAGGTGGATCATCAGTGTTAGAGCTAAAATTAGCATGTTTAAAGTGATTTTCATGCTTCCAGGGGCTCGGGAAGTTAATTAAATACCATTTGGAGGCATTTAATGTTCGAGCAAAAACGGCTGATTTTCGACAAAAGATATAACACCCCCCCATTACGTCATGCTTCAGAAATGTGGAAAATGGTCCGTTTTCAAATGTTTTATTTTTGAACGTCAGTTCACATTTGTAGGTGGATCATCAGTGTTAGAGCTAAAATTAGCATGTTTAAAGTGATTTTCATGCTTCCAGGGGCTCGGGAAGTTAATTAAATACCATTTGGAGGCATTTAATGTTCGAGCAAAAACGGCTGATTTTCGACAAAAGAGATAACACCCCCCCATTACGTCATGCTTCAGAAATGTGGAAAATGGTCCGTTTTCAAATGTTTTATTTTTGAACGTCAGTTCACATTTGTAGGTGGGTCATCAGTGTTAGAGCTAAAATTAGCATGTTTAAAGTGATTTTCATGCTTCCAGGGGCTCGGGAAGTGAAATAAATACCATTTGGAGGCATTTAATGTTCGAGCAAAAACGGCTGATTTTCGACAAAAGAGATAACACCCCCCCATTACGTCATGCTTCAGAAATGTGGAAAATGGTCCGTTTTCAAATGTTTTATTTTTGAACGTCAGTTCACATTTGTAGGTGGATCATCAGTGTTAGAGCTAAAATTAGCATGTTTAAAGTGATTTTCATGCTTCCAGGGGCCCAAAACACAAGATTTATGGAATGGTTAAAAGTGCATGAAAATGGCCAATTTACTCACTCTGAGTTCTCAAAAAGGGTTTCTTCACCCCGGGAAGTTAATTAAATACCATTTGGAGGCATTTAATGTTCCAGCAAAAACGGCTGATTTTCGACAAAAGAGATAACACCCCCCCATTACGTCATGCTTCAGAAATGTGGAAAATGGTCAGTTTTCAAATGTTTTATTTTTGAACGTCAGTTCACATTTGTAGGTGGATCATCAGTGTTAGAGCTAAAATTAGCATGTTTAAAGTGATTTTCATGCTTCCAGGGGCTCGGGAAGTGAAATAAATACCATTTGGAGGCATTTAATGTTCGAGCAAAAACGGCTGATTTTCGACAAAAGAGATAACACCCCCCCATTACGTCATGCTTCAGAAATGTGGAAAATGGTCCGTTTTCAAATGTTTTATTTTTGAATGTCAGTTCACATTTGTAGGTGGATCATCAGTGTTAGAGCTAAAATTAGCATGTTTAAAGTGATTTTCATGCTTCCAGGGGCCCAAAACACAAGATTTATGGAATGGTTAAAAGTGCATGAAAATGGCCAATTTACTCACTCTGAGTTCTCAAAAAGGGTTTCTTCACCCCGGGAAGTTAATTAAATACCATTTGTAGGCATTTAATGTTCGAGCAAAAACGGCTGATTTTCGACAAAAGAGATAACACCCCCCCATTACGTCATGCTTCAGAAATGTGGAAAATGGTCCGTTTTCAAATGTTTTATTTTTGAACGTCAGTTCACATTTGTAGGTGGATCATCAGTGTTAGAGCTAAAATTAGCATGTTTAAAGTGATTTTCATGCTTCCAGGGGCCCAAAACACAAGATTTATGGAATGCTTAAAAGTGCATGAAAATGGCCAATTTACTCACTCTGAGTTCTCAAAAAGGGTTTCTTCACCCCGGGAAGTTAATTAAATACCATTTGGAGGCATTTAATGTTCCAGCAAAAACGGCTGATTTTCGACAAAAGAGATAACACCCCCCCATTACGTCATGCTTCAGAAATGTGGAAAATGGTCCGTTTTCAAATGTTTTATTTTTGAACGTCAGTTCACATTTGTAGGTGGATCATCAGTGTTAGAGCTAAAATTAGCATGTTTAAAGTGATTTTCATACTTCCAGGGGCTCGGGAAGTTAATTAAATACCAGTTGGAGGCATTTAATGTTCGAGCAAAAACGGCTGATTTTCGACAAAAGAGATAACACCCCCCCATTACGTCATGCTTCAGAAATGTGGAAAATGGTCCGTTTTCAAATGTTTTATTTTTGAACGTCAGTTCACATTTGTAGGTGGATCATCAGTGTTAGAGCTAAAATTAGCATGTTTAAAGTGATTTTCATGCTTCCAGGGGCTCGGGAAGTTAATTAAATACCATTTGGAGGCATTTAATGTTCGAGCAAAAACGGCTGATTTTCGACAAAAGAGATAACACCCCCCCATTACGTCATGCTTCAGAAATGTGGAAAATGGTCCGTTTTCAAATGTTTTATTTTTGAACGTCAGTTCACATTTGTAGGTGGATCATCAGTGTTAGAGCTAACATTAGCATGTTTAAAGTGATTTTCATGCTTCCAGGGGCTCGGGAAGTTATTAAATACCATTTGGAGGCATTTAATGTTCGAGCAAAAACGGCTGATTTTCGACAAAAGAGATAACACCCCCCCCCATTACGTCATGCTTCAGAAATGTGGAAAATGGTCCGTTTTCAAATGTTTTATTTTTGAACGTCAGTTCACATTTGTAGGTGGATCATCAGTGTTAGAGCTAAAATTAGCATGTTTAATGTGATTTTCATGCTTCCAGGGGCTCGGGAAGTTAAGTAAATACCATTTGGAGGCATTTAATGTTCGAGCAAAAACGGCTGATTTTCGACAAAAGAGATAACACCCCCCCATTACGTCATGCTTCAGAAATGTGGAAAATGGTCCGTTTTCAAATGTTTTATTTTTGAACGTCAGTTCACATTTGTAGGTGGATCATCAGTGTTAGAGCTAAAATTAGCATGTTTAAAGTGATTTTCATGCTTCCAGGGGCTCGGGAAGTTAATTAAATACCATTTGGAGGCATTTAATGTTCGAGCAAAAACGGCTGATTTTCGACAAAAGATATAACACCCCCCCATTACGTCATGCTTCAGAAATGTGGAAAATGGTCCGTTTTCAAATGTTTTATTTTTGAACGTCAGTTCACATTTGTAGGTGGATCATCAGTGTTAGAGCTAAAATTAGCATGTTTAAAGTGATTTTCATGCTTCCAGGGGCTCGGGAAGTTAATTAAATACCATTTGGAGGCATTTAATGTTCGAGCAAAAACGGCTGATTTTCGACAAAAGAGATAACACCCCCCCATTACGTCATGCTTCAGAAATGTGGAAAATGGTCCGTTTTCAAATGTTTTATTTTTGAACGTCAGTTCACATTTGTAGGTGGGTCATCAGTGTTAGAGCTAAAATTAGCATGTTTAAAGTGATTTTCATGCTTCCAGGGGCTCGGGAAGTGAAATAAATACCATTTGGAGGCATTTAATGTTCGAGCAAAAACGGCTGATTTTCGACAAAAGAGATAACACCCCCCCATTACGTCATGCTTCAGAAATGTGGAAAATGGTCCGTTTTCAAATGTTTTATTTTTGAACGTCAGTTCACATTTGTAGGTGGATCATCAGTGTTAGAGCTAAAATTAGCATGTTTAAAGTGATTTTCATGCTTCCAGGGGCCCAAAACACAAGATTTATGGAATGGTTAAAAGTGCATGAAAATGGCCAATTTACTCACTCTGAGTTCTCAAAAAGGGTTTCTTCACCCCGGGAAGTTAATTAAATACCATTTGGAGGCATTTAATGTTCCAGCAAAAACGGCTGATTTTCGACAAAAGAGATAACACCCCCCCATTACGTCATGCTTCAGAAATGTGGAAAATGGTCCGTTTTCAAATGTTTTATATTTGAACGTCAGTTCACATTTGTAGGTGGATCATCAGTGTTAGAGCTAAAATTAGCATGTTTAAAGTGATTTTCATGCTTCCAGGGGCTCGGGAAGTTAATTAAATACCAGTTGGAGGCATTTAATGTTCGAGCAAAAACGGCTGATTTTCGACAAAAGAGATAACACCCCCCCCATTACGTCATGCTTCAGAAATGTGGAAAATGGTCCGTTTTCAAATGTTTTATTTTTGAACGTCAGTTCACATTTGTAGGTGGATCATCAGTGTTAGAGCTAAAATTAGCATGTTTAAAGTGATTTTCATGCTTCCAGGGGCCCAAAACACAAGATTTATGGAATGGTTAAAAGTGCATGAAAATGGCCAATTTACTCACTCTGAGTTCTCAAAAAGGGTTTCTTCACCCCGGGAAGTTAATTAAATACCATTTGGAGGCATTTAATGTTCGAGCAAAAACGGCTGATTTTCGACAAAAGAGATAACACCCCCCCATTACGTCATGCTTCAGAAATGTGGAAAATGGTCCGTTTTCAAATGTTTTATTTTTGAACGTCAGTTCACATTTGTAGGTGGATCATCAGTGTTAGAGCTAAAATTAGCATGTTTAAAGTGATTTTCATGCTTCCAGGGGCTCGGGAAGTTAATTAAATACCAGTTGGAGGCATTTAATGTTCGAGCAAAAACGGCTGATTTTCGACAAAAGAGATAACACCCCCCCCATTACGTCATGCTTCAGAAATGTGGAAAATGGTCCGTTTTCAAATGTTTTATTTTTGAACGTCAGTTCACATTTGTAGGTGGATCATCAGTGTTAGAGCTAAAATTAGCATGTTTAAAGTGATTTTCATGCTTCCAGGGGCCTAAAACACAAGATTTATGGAATGGTTAAAAGTGCATGAAAATGGCCAATTTACTCACTCTGAGTTCTCAAAAAGGGTTTCTTCACCCCGGGAAGTTAATTAAATACCATTTGGAGGCATTTAATGTTCGAGCAAAAACGGCTGATTTTCGACAAAAGAGATAACACCCCCCCATTACGTCATGCTTCAGAAATGTGGAAAATGGTCCGTTTTCAAATGTTTTATTTTTGAACGTCAGTTCACATTTGTAGGTGGATCATCAGTGTTAGAGCTAAAATTAGCATGTTTAAAGTGATTTTCATGCTTCCAGGGGCTCGGGAAGTTAATTAAATACCAGTTGGAGGCATTTAATGTTCGAGCAAAAACGGCTGATTTTCGACAAAAGAGATAACACCCCCCCCATTACGTCATGCTTCAGAAATGTGGAAAATGGTCCGTTTTCAAATGTTTTATTTTTGAACGTCAGTTCACATTTGTAGGTGGATCATCAGTGTTAGAGCTAAAATTAGCATGTTTAAAGTGATTTTCATGCTTCCAGGGGCCCAAAACACAAGATTTATGGAATGGTTAAAAGTGCATGAAAATGGCCAATTTACTCACTCTGAGTTCTCAAAAAGGGTTTCTTCACCCCGGGAAGTTAATTAAATACCATTTGGAGGCATTTAATGTTCGAGCAAAAACGGCTGATTTTCGACAAAAGAGATAACACCCCCCCATTACGTCATGCTTCAGAAATGTGGAAAATGGTCCGTTTTCAAATGTTTTATTTTTGAACGTCAGTTCACATTTGTAGGTGGATCATCAGTGTTAGAGCTAAAATTAGCATGTTTAAAGTGATTTTCATGCTTCCAGGGGCTCGGGAAGTTAATTAAATACCATTTGGAGGCATTTAATGTTCGAGCAAAAACGGCTGATTTTCAACAAAAGAGATAACACCCCCCCATTACATCATGCTTCAGAAATGTGGAAAATGGTCCGTTTTCAAATGTTTTATTTTTGAACGTCAGTTCACATTTGTAGGTGGATCATCAGTGTTAGAGCTAAAATTAGCATGTTTAAAGTGATTTTCATGCTTCCAGGGGCTCGGGAAGTTAATTAAATACCATTTGGAGGCATTTAATGTTCGAGCAAAAACGGCTGATTTTCGACAAAAGATATAACACCCCCCCATTACGTCATGCTTCAGAAATGTGGAAAATGGTCCGTTTTCAAATGTTTTATTTTTGAACGTCAGTTCACATTTGTAGGTGGATCATCAGTGTTAGAGCTAAAATTAGCATGTTTAAAGTGATTTTCATGCTTCCAGGGCCTCGGGAAGTTAATTAAATACCATTTGGAGGCATTTAATGTTCGAGCAAAAACGGCTGATTTTCGACAAAAGAGATAACACCCCCCCATTACGTCATGCTTCAGAAATGATGAAAATGGTCCGTTTTCAAATGTTTTATTTTTGAACGTCAGTTCACATTTGTAGGTGGGTCATCAGTGTTAGAGCTAAAATTAGCATGTTTAAAGTGATTTTCATGCTTCCAGGGGCTCGGGAAGTGAAATAAATACCATTTGGAGGCATTTAATGTTCGAGCAAAAACGGCTGATTTTCGACAAAAGAGATAACACCCCCCCATTACGTCATGCTTCAGAAATGTGGAAAATGGTCCGTTTTCAAATGTTTTATTTTTGAACGTCAGTTCACATTTGTAGGTGGATCATCAGTGTTAGAGCTAAAATTAGCATGTTTAAAGTGATTTTCATGCTTCCAGGGGCCCAAAACACAAGATTTATGGAATGGTTAAAAGTGCATGAAAATGGCTAATTTACTCACTCTGAGTTCTCAAAAAGGGTTTCTTCACCCCGGGAAGTTAATTAAATACCATTTGGAGGCATTTAATGTTCCAGCAAAAACGGCTGATTTTCGACAAAAGAGATAACACCCCCCCATTACGTCATGCTTCAGAAATGTGGAAAAGGGTCAGTTTTCAAATGTTTTATTTTTGAACGTCAGTTCACATTTGTAGGTGGATCATCAGTGTTAGAGCTAAAATTAGCATGTTTAAAGTGATTTTCATGCTTCCAGGGGCTCGGGAAGTGAAATAAATACCATTTGGAGGCATTTAATGTTCGAGCAAAAACGGCTGATTTTCGACAAAAGAGATAACACCCCCCCATTACATCATGCTTCAGAAATGTGGAAAATGGTCCGTTTTCAAATGTTTTATTTTTGAACGTCAGTTCACATTTGTAGGTGGATCATCAGTGTTAGAGCTAAAATTAGCATGTTTAAAGTGATTTTCATGCTTCCAGGGGCCCAAAACACAAGATTTATGGAATGGTTAAAAGTGCATGAAAATGGCCAATTTACTCACTCTGAGTTCTCAAAAAGGGTTTCTTCACCCCGGGAAGTTAATTAAATACCATTTGGAGGCATTTAATGTTCGAGCAAAAACGGCTGATTTTCGACAAAAGAGATAACACCCCCCCATTACGTCATGCTTCAGAAATGTGGAAAATGGTCCGTTTTCAAATGTTTTATTTTTGAACGTCAGTTCACATTTGTAGGTGGATCATCAGTGTTAGAGCTAAAATTAGCATGTTTAAAGTGATTTTCATGCTTCCAGGGGCTCGGGAAGTTAATTAAATACCATTTGGAGGCATTTAATGTTCAAGCAAAAACGGCTGATTTTCGACAAAAGAGATAACACCCCCCATTACGTCATGCTTCAGAAATGTGGAAAATGGTCCGTTTTCAAATGTTTTATTTTTGAACGTCAGTTCACATTTGTAGGTGGATCATCAGTGTTAGAGCTAAAATTAGCATGTTTAAAGTGATTTTCATGCTTCCAGGGGCTCGGGAAGTTAATTAAATACCATTTGGAGGCATTTAATGTTCGAGCAAAAACGGCTGATTTTCGACAAAAGAGATAACACCCCCCCATTACGTCATGCTTCAGAAATGTGGAAAATGGTCCGTTTTCAAATGTTTTATTTTTGAACGTCAGTTCACATTTGTAGGTGGATCATCAGTGTTAGAGCTAAAATTAGCATGTTTAAAGTGATTTTCATGCTTCCAGGGGCTCGAGAAGTGAAATAAATACCATTTGGAGGCATTTAATGTTCGAGCAAAAACGGCTGATTTTCGACAAAAGAGATAACACCCCCCCATTACGTCATGCTTCAGAAATGTGGAAAATGGTACGTTTTCAAATGTTTTATTTTTGAACGTCAGTTCACATTTGTAGGTGGATCATCAGTGTTAGAGCTAAAATTAGCATGTTTAAAGTGATTTTCATGCTTCCAGGGGCCCAAAACACAAGATTTATGGAATGGTTAAAAGTGCATGAAAATGGCCAATTTACTCACTCTGAGTTCTCAAAAAGGGTTTCTTCACCCCGGGAAGTTAATTAAATACCATTTGGAGGCATTTAATGTTCCAGCAAAAACGGCTGATTTTCGACAAAAGAGATAACACCCCCCCATTACGTCATGCTTCAGAAATGTGGAAAATGGTCCGTTTTCAAATGTTTTATTTTTGAACGTCAGTTCACATTTGTAGGTGGATCATCAGTGTTAGAGCTAAAATTAGCATGTTTAAAGTGATTTTCATGCTTCCAGGGGCTCGGGAAGTGAAATAAATACCATTTGGAGGCATTTAATGTTCGAGCAAAAACGGCTGATTTTCGACAAAAGAGATAACACCCCCCCATTACGTCATGCTTCAGAAATGTGGAAAATGGTCCGTTTTCAAATGTTTTATTTTTGAACGTCAGTTCACATTTGTAGGTGGATCATCAGTGTTAGAGCTAAAATTAGCATGTTTAAAGTGATTTTCATACTTCCAGGGGCTCGGGAAGTTAATTAAATACCAGTTGGAGGCATTTAATGTTCGAGCAAAAACGGCTGATTTTCGACAAAAGAGATAACACCCCCCCATTACGTCATGCTTCAGAAATGTGGAAAATGGTCCGTTTTCAAATGTTTTATTTTTGAACGTCAGTTCACATTTGTAGGTGGATCATCAGTGTTAGAGCTAAAATTAGCATGTTTAAAGTGATTTTCATGCTTCCAGGGGCTCGGGAAGTTAATTAAATACCATTTGGAGGCATTTAATGTTCGAGCAAAAACGGCTGATTTTCGACAAAAGAGATAACACCCCCCCATTACGTCATGCTTCAGAAATGTGGAAAATGGTCCGTTTTCAAATGTTTTATTTTTGAACGTCAGTTCACATTTGTAGGTGGATCATCAGTGTTAGAGCTAACATTAGCATGTTTAAAGTGATTTTCATGCTTCCAGGGGCTCGGGAAGTTATTAAATACCATTTGGAGGCATTTAATGTTCGAGCAAAAACGGCTGATTTTCGACAAAAGAGATAACACCCCCCCCCCATTACGTCATGCTTCAGAAATGTGGAAAATGGTCCGTTTTCAAATGTTTTATTTTTGAACGTCAGTTCACATTTGTAGGTGGATCATCAGTGTTAGAGCTAAAATTAGCATGTTTAAAGTGATTTTCATGCTTCCAGGGGCTCGGGAAGTTAATTAAATACCATTTGGAGGCATTTAATGTTCGAGCAAAAACGGCTGATTTTCGACAAAAGAGATAACACCCCCCCCATTACATCATGCTTCAGAAATGTGGAAAATGGTCCGTTTTCAAATGTTTTATTTTTGAACGTCAGTTCACATTTGTAGGTGGATCATCAGTGTTAGAGCTAAAATTAGCATGTTTAAAGTGATTTTCATGCTTCCAGGGGCTCGGGAAGTTAATTAAATACCATTTGGAGGCATTTAATGTTCGAGAAAAAACGGCTGATTTTCGACAAAAGATATAACACCCCCCATTACGTCATGCTTCAGAAATGTGGAAAATGGTCCGTTTTCAAATGTTTTATTTTTGAACGTCAGTTCACATTTGTAGGTGGATCATCAGTGTTAGAGCTAAAATTAGCATGTTTAAAGTGATTTTCATGCTTCCAGGGGCTCGGGAAGTTAATTAAATACCATTTGGAGGCATTTAATGTTCGAGCAAAAACGGCTGATTTTCGACAAAAGAGATAACACCCCCCCATTACGTCATGCTTCAGAAATGTGGAAAATGGTCCGTTTTCAAATGTTTTATTTTTGAACGTCAGTTCACATTTGTAGGTGGGTCATCAGTGTTAGAGCTAAAATTAGCATGTTTAAAGTGATTTTCATGCTTCCAGGGGCTCGGGAAGTGAAATAAATACCATTTGGAGGCATTTAATGTTCGAGCAAAAACGGCTGATTTTCGACAAAAGAGATAACACCCCCCCATTACGTCATGCTTCAGAAATGTGGAAAATGGTCCGTTTTCAAATGTTTTATTTTTGAACGTCAGTTCACATTTGTAGGTGGATCATCAGTGTTAGAGCTAAAATTAGCATGTTTAAAGTGATTTTCATGCTTCCAGGGGCTCGGGAAGTTAATTAAATACCATTTGGAGGCATTTAATGTTCAAGCAAAAACGGCTGATTTTCGACAAAAGAGATAACACCCCCCATTACGTCATGCTTCAGAAATGTGGAAAATGGTCCGTTTTCAAATGTTTTATTTTTGAACGTCAGTTCACATTTGTAGGTGGATCATCAGTGTTAGAGCTAAAATTAGCATGTTTAAAGTGATTTTCATGCTTCCAGGGGCTCGGGAAGTTAATTAAATACCATTTGGAGGCATTTAATGTTCGAGCAAAAACGGCTGATTTTCGACAAAAGAGATAACACCCCCCCATTACGTCATGCTTCAGAAATGTGGAAAATGGTCCGTTTTCAAATGTTTTATTTTTGAACGTCAGTTCACATTTGTAGGTGGATCATCAGTGTTAGAGCTAAAATTAGCATGTTTAAAGTGATTTTCATGCTTCCAGGGGCTCGAGAAGTGAAATAAATACCATTTGGAGGCATTTAATGTTCGAGCAAAAACGGCTGATTTTCGACAAAAGAGATAACACCCCCCCATTACGTCATGCTTCAGAAATGTGGAAAATGGTACGTTTTCAAATGTTTTATTTTTGAACGTCAGTTCACATTTGTAGGTGGATCATCAGTGTTAGAGCTAAAATTAGCATGTTTAAAGTGATTTTCATGCTTCCAGGGGCCCAAAACACAAGATTTATGGAATGGTTAAAAGTGCATGAAAATGGCCAATTTACTCACTCTGAGTTCTCAAAAAGGGTTTCTTCACCCCGGGAAGTTAATTAAATACCATTTGGAGGCATTTAATGTTCCAGCAAAAACGGCTGATTTTCGACAAAAGAGATAACACCCCCCCATTACGTCATGCTTCAGAAATGTGGAAAATGGTCCGTTTTCAAATGTTTTATTTTTGAACGTCAGTTCACATTTGTAGGTGGATCATCAGTGTTAGAGCTAAAATTAGCATGTTTAAAGTGATTTTCATGCTTCCAGGGGCTCGGGAAGTGAAATAAATACCATTTGGAGGCATTTAATGTTCGAGCAAAAACGGCTGATTTTCGACAAAAGAGATAACACCCCCCCATTACGTCATGCTTCAGAAATGTGGAAAATGGTCCGTTTTCAAATGTTTTATTTTTGAACGTCAGTTCACATTTGTAGGTGGATCATCAGTGTTAGAGCTAAAATTAGCATGTTTAAAGTGATTTTCATACTTCCAGGGGCTCGGGAAGTTAATTAAATACCAGTTGGAGGCATTTAATGTTCGAGCAAAAACGGCTGATTTTCGACAAAAGAGATAACACCCCCCCATTACGTCATGCTTCAGAAATGTGGAAAATGGTCCGTTTTCAAATGTTTTATTTTTGAACGTCAGTTCACATTTGTAGGTGGATCATCAGTGTTAGAGCTAAAATTAGCATGTTTAAAGTGATTTTCATGCTTCCAGGGGCTCGGGAAGTTAATTAAATACCATTTGGAGGCATTTAATGTTCGAGCAAAAACGGCTGATTTTCGACAAAAGAGATAACACCCCCCCATTACGTCATGCTTCAGAAATGTGGAAAATGGTCCGTTTTCAAATGTTTTATTTTTGAACGTCAGTTCACATTTGTAGGTGGATCATCAGTGTTAGAGCTAACATTAGCATGTTTAAAGTGATTTTCATGCTTCCAGGGGCTCGGGAAGTTATTAAATACCATTTGGAGGCATTTAATGTTCGAGCAAAAACGGCTGATTTTCGACAAAAGAGATAACACCCCCCCCCCATTACGTCATGCTTCAGAAATGTGGAAAATGGTCCGTTTTCAAATGTTTTATTTTTGAACGTCAGTTCACATTTGTAGGTGGATCATCAGTGTTAGAGCTAAAATTAGCATGTTTAAAGTGATTTTCATGCTTCCAGGGGCTCGGGAAGTTAATTAAATACCATTTGGAGGCATTTAATGTTCGAGCAAAAACGGCTGATTTTCGACAAAAGAGATAACACCCCCCCCATTACATCATGCTTCAGAAATGTGGAAAATGGTCCGTTTTCAAATGTTTTATTTTTGAACGTCAGTTCACATTTGTAGGTGGATCATCAGTGTTAGAGCTAAAATTAGCATGTTTAAAGTGATTTTCATGCTTCCAGGGGCTCGGGAAGTTAATTAAATACCATTTGGAGGCATTTAATGTTCGAGAAAAAACGGCTGATTTTCGACAAAAGATATAACACCCCCCATTACGTCATGCTTCAGAAATGTGGAAAATGGTCCGTTTTCAAATGTTTTATTTTTGAACGTCAGTTCACATTTGTAGGTGGATCATCAGTGTTAGAGCTAAAATTAGCATGTTTAAAGTGATTTTCATGCTTCCAGGGGCTCGGGAAGTTAATTAAATACCATTTGGAGGCATTTAATGTTCGAGCAAAAACGGCTGATTTTCGACAAAAGAGATCACACCCCCCCATTACGTCATGCTTCAGAAATGTGGAAAATGGTCCGTTTTCAAATGTTTTATTTTTGAACGTCAGTTCACATTTGTAGGTGGGTCATCAGTGTTAGAGCTAAAATTAGCATGTTTAAAGTGATTTTCATGCTTCCAGGGGCTCGGGAAGTGAAATAAATACCATTTGGAGGCATTTAATGTTCGAGCAAAAACGGCTGATTTTCGACAAAAGAGATAACACCCCCCCATTACGTCATGCTTCAGAAATGTGGAAAATGGTCCGTTTTCAAATGTTTTATTTTTGAACGTCAGTTCACATTTGTAGGTGGATCATCAGTGTTAGAGCTAAAATTAGCATGTTTAAAGTGATTTTCATGCTTCCAGGGGCTCGGGAAGTTAATTAAATACCAGTTGGAGGCATTTAATGTTCGAGCAAAAACGGCTGATTTTCGACAAAAGAGATAACACCCCCCCCCCCATTACGTCATGCTTCAGAAATGTGGAAAATGGTCCGTTTTCAAATGTTTTATTTTTGAACGTCAGTTCACATTTGTAGGTGGATCATCAGTGTTAGAGCTAAAATTAGCATGTTTAAAGTGATTTTCATGCTTCCAGGGGCTCGGGAAGTTAATTAAATACCATTTGGAGGCATTTAATGTTCGAGCAAAAACGGCTGATTTTCGACAAAAGAGATAACACCCCCCCATTACGTCATGCTTCAGAAATGTGGAAAATGGTCCGTTTTCAAATGTTTTATTTTTGAACGTCAGTTCACATTTGTAGGTGGATCATCAGTGTTAGAGCTAAAATTTGCATGTTTAAAGTGATTTTCATGCTTCCAGGGGCCCAAAACACAAGATTTATGGAATGGTTAAAAGTGTATGAAAATGGCCAATATACTCACTCTGAGTTCTCAAAAAGGGTTTCTTCACCCCGGGAAGTTAATTAAATACCATTTGGAGGCATTTAATGTTCGAGCAAAAACGGCTGATTTTCGACAAAAGAGATAACACCCCCCCATTACGTCATGCTTCAGAAATGTGGAAAATGGTCCGTTTTCAAATGTTTTATTTTTGAACGTCAGTTCACATTTGTAGGTGGATCATCAGTGTTAGAGCTAAAATTAGCATGTTTAAAGTGATTTTCATGCTTCCAGGGGCTCGGGAAGTGAAATAAATACCATTTGGAGGCATTTAATGTTCGAGCAAAAACGGCTGATTTTCGACAAAAGAGATAACACCCCCCCATTACGTCATGCTTCAGAAATGTGGAAAATGGTCCGTTTTCAAATGTTTTATTTTTGAACGTCAGTTCACATTTGTAGGTGGATCATCAGTGTTAGAGCTAAAATTAGCATGTTTAAAGTGATTTTCATGCTTCCAGGGGCTCGGGAAGTTAATTAAATACCATTTGGAGGCATTTAATGTTCGAGCAAAAACGGCTGATTTTCGACAAAAGAGATAACACCCCCCATTACGTCATGCTTCAGAAATGTGGAAAATGGTCCGTTTTCAAATGTTTTATTTTTGAACGTCAGTTCACATTTGTAGGTGGATCATCAGTGTTAGAGCTAAAATTAGCATGTTTAAAGTGATTTTCATGCTTCCAGGGGCTCGGGAAGTTAATTAAATACCATTTGGAGGCATTTAATGTTCGAGCAAAAACGGCTGATTTTCGACAAAAGAGATAACACCCCCCCATTACGTCATGCTTCAGAAATGTGGAAAATGGTCCGTTTTCAAATGTTTTATTTTTGAACGTCAGTTCACGTTTGTAGGTGGATCATCAGTGTTAGAGCTAAAATTAGCATGTTTAAAGTGATTTTCATGCTTCCAGGGGCCCAAAACACAAGATTTATGGAATGGTTAAAAGTGCATGAAAATGGCCAATTTACTCACTCTGAGTTCTCAAAAAGGGTTTCTTCACCCCGGGAAGTTAATTAAATACCATTTGGAGGCATTTAATGTTCGAGCAAAAACGGCTGATTTTCGACAAAAGAGATAACACCCCCCCATTACGTCATGCTTCAGAAATGTGGAAAATGGTCCGTTTTCAAATGTTTTATTTTTGAACGTCAGTTCACATTTGTAGGTGGATCATCAGTGTTAGAGCTAAAATTAGCATGTTTAAAGTGATTTTCATGCTTCCAGGGGCTCGGGAAGTTAATTAAATACCATTTGGAGGCATTTAATGTTCAAGCAAAAACGGCTGATTTTCGACAAAAGAGATAACACCCCCCATTACGTCATGCTTCAGAAATGTGGAAAATGGTCCGTTTTCAAATGTTTTATTTTTGAACGTCAGTTCACATTTGTAGGTGGATCATCAGTGTTAGAGCTAAAATTAGCATGTTTAAAGTGATTTTCATGCTTCCAGGGGCTCGGGAAGTTAATTAAATACCATTTGGAGGCATTTAATGTTCGAGCAAAAACGGCTGATTTTCGACAAAAGAGATAACACCCCCCCATTACGTCATGCTTCAGAAATGTGGAAAATGGTCCGTTTTCAAATGTTTTATTTTTGAACGTCAGTTCACATTTGTAGGTGGATCATCAGTGTTAGAGCTAAAATTAGCATGTTTAAAGTGATTTTCATGCTTCCAGGGGCTCGGGAAGTGAAATAAATACCATTTGGAGGCATTTAATGTTCGAGCAAAAACGGCTGATTTTCGACAAAAGAGATAACACCCCCCCATTACGTCATGCTTCAGAAATGTGGAAAATGGTACGTTTTCAAATGTTTTATTTTTGAACGTCAGTTCACATTTGTAGGTGGATCATCAGTGTTAGAGCTAAAATTAGCATGTTTAAAGTGATTTTCATGCTTCCAGGGGCCCAAAACACAAGATTTATGGAATGGTTAAAAGTGCATGAAAATGGCCAATTTACTCACTCTGAGTTCTCAAAAAGGGTTTCTTCACCCCGGGAAGTTAATTAAATACCATTTGGAGGCATTTAATGTTCCAGCAAAAACGGCTGATTTTCGACAAAAGAGATAACACCCCCCCATTACGTCATGCTTCAGAAATGTGGAAAATGGTCCGTTTTCAAATGTTTTATTTTTGAACGTCAGTTCACATTTGTAGGTGGATCATCAGTGTTAGAGCTAAAATTAGCATGTTTAAAGTGATTTTCATGCTTCCAGGGGCTCGGGAAGTGAAATAAATACCATTTGGAGGCATTTAATGTTCGAGCAAAAACGGCTGATTTTCGACAAAAGAGATAACACCCCCCCATTACGTCATGCTTCAGAAATGTGGAAAATGGTCCGTTTTCAAATGTTTTATTTTTGAACGTCAGTTCACATTTGTAGGTGGATCATCAGTGTTAGAGCTAAAATTAGCATGTTTAAAGTGATTTTCATACTTCCAGGGGCTCGGGAAGTTAAATAAATACCAGTTGGAGGCATTTAATGTTCGAGCAAAAACGGCTGATTTTCGACAAAAGAGATAACACCCCCCCATTACGTCATGCTTCAGAAATGTGGAAAATGGTCCGTTTTCAAATGTTTTATTTTTGAACGTCAGTTCACATTTGTAGGTGGATCATCAGTGTTAGAGCTAAAATTAGCATGTTTAAAGTGATTTTCATGCTTCCAGGGGCTCGGGAAGTTAATTAAATACCATTTGGAGGCATTTAATGTTCGAGCAAAAACGGCTGATTTTCGACAAAAGAGATAACACCCCCCCATTACGTCATGCTTCAGAAATGTGGAAAATGGTCCGTTTTCAAATGTTTTATTTTTGAACGTCAGTTCACATTTGTAGGTGGATCATCAGTGTTAGAGCTAACATTAGCATGTTTAAAGTGATTTTCATGCTTCCAGGGGCTCGGGAAGTTATTAAATACCATTTGGAGGCATTTAATGTTCGAGCAAAAACGGCTGATTTTCGACAAAAGAGATAACACCCCCCCCCCCATTACGTCATGCTTCAGAAATGTGGAAAATGGTCCGTTTTCAAATGTTTTATTTTTGAATGTCAGTTCACATTTGTAGGTGGATCATCAGTGTTAGAGCTAAAATTAGCATGTTTAAAGTGATTTTCATGCTTCCAGGGGCTCGGGAAGTTAATTAAATACCATTTGGAGGCATTTAATGTTCGAGCAAAAACGGCTGATTTTCGACAAAAGAGATAACACCCCCCCCCATTACATCATGCTTCAGAAATGTGGAAAATGGTCCGTTTTCAAATGTTTTATTTTTGAACGTCAGTTCACATTTGTAGGTGGATCATCAGTGTTAGAGCTAAAATTAGCATGTTTAAAGTGATTTTCATGCTTCCAGGGGCTCGGGAAGTTAATTAAATACCATTTGGAGGCATTTAATGTTCGAGCAAAAACGGCTGATTTTCGACAAAAGATATAACACCCCCCATTACGTCATGCTTCAGAAATGTGGAAAATGGTCCGTTTTCAAATGTTTTATTTTTGAACGTCAGTTCACATTTGTAGGTGGATCATCAGTGTTAGAGCTAAAATTAGCATGTTTAAAGTGATTTTCATGCTTCCAGGGGCTCGGGAAGTTAATTAAATACCATTTGGAGGCATTTAATGTTCGAGCAAAAACGGCTGATTTTCGACAAAAGAGATAACACCCCCCCATTACGTCATGCTTCAGAAATGTGGAAAATGGTCCGTTTTCAAATGTTTTATTTTTGAACGTCAGTTCACATTTGTAGGTGGGTCATCAGTGTTAGAGCTAAAATTAGCATGTTTAAAGTGATTTTCATGCTTCCAGGGGCTCGGGAAGTGAAATAAATACCATTTGGAGGCATTTAATGTTCGAGCAAAAACGGCTGATTTTCGACAAAAGAGATAACACCCCCCCATTACGTCATGCTTCAGAAATGTGGAAAATGGTCCGTTTTCAAATGTTTTATTTTTGAACGTCAGTTCACATTTGTAGGTGGATCATCAGTGTTAGAGCTAAAATTAGCATGTTTAAAGTGATTTTCATGCTTCCAGGGGCCCAAAACACAAGATTTATGGAATGGTTAAAAGTGCATGACAATGGCCAATTTACTCACTCTGAGTTCTCAAAAAGGGTTTCTTCACCCCGGGAAGTTAATTAAATACCATTTGGAGGCATTTAATGTTCCAGCAAAAACGGCTGATTTTCGACAAAAGAGATAACACCCCCCCATTACGTCATGCTTCAGAAATGTGGAAAATGGTCCGTTTTCAAATGTTTTATTTTTGAACGTCAGTTCACATTTGTAGGTGGATCATCAGTGTTAGAGCTAAAATTAGCATGTTTAAAGTGATTTTCATGCTTCCAGGGGCTCGGGAAGTTAATTAAATACCAGTTGGAGGCATTTAATGTTCGAGCAAAAACGGCTGATTTTCGACAAAAGAGATAACACCCCCCCATTACGTCATGCTTCAGAATTGTGGAAAATGGTCCGTTTTCAATGTTTTATTTTTGAACGTCAGTTCACATTTGTAGGTGGATCATCAGTGTTAGAGCTAAAATTAGCATGTTTAAAGTGATTTTCATGCTTCCAGGGGCTCGGGAAGTTAATTAAATACCATTTGGAGGCATTTAATGTTCGAGCAAAAACGGCTGATTTTCGACAAAAGAGATAACACCCCCCCATTACGTCATGCTTCAGAAATGTGGAAAATGGTCCGTTTTCAAATGTTTTATTTTTGAACGTCAGTTCACATTTGTAGGTGGATCATCAGTGTTAGAGCTAAAATTAGCATGTTTAAAGTGATTTTCATGCTTCCAGGGGCTCGGGAAGTTAATTAAATACCATTTGGAGGCATTTAATGTTCGAGCAAAAACGGCTGATTTTCGACAAAAGAGATAACACCCCCCCATTACGTCATGCTTCAGAAATGTGGAAAATGGTCCGTTTTCAAATGTTTTATTTTTGAACGTCAGTTCACATTTGTAGGTGGATCATCAGTGTTAGAGCTAAAATTTGCATGTTTAAAGTGATTTTCATGCTTCCAGGGGCCCAAAACACAAGATTTATGGAATGGTTAAAAGTGTATGAAAATGGCCAATATACTCACTCTGAGTTCTCAAAAAGGGTTTCTTCACCCCGGGAAGTTAATTAAATACCATTTGGAGGCATTTAATTTTCGAGCAAAAATGGCTGATTTTCGACAAAAGAGATAACACCCCCCCATTACATCATGCTTCAGAAATGTGGAAAATGGTCCGTTTTCAAATGTTTTATTTTTGAACGTCAGTTCACATTTGTAGGTGGATCATCAGTGTTAGAGCTAAAATTAGCATGTTTAAAGTGATTTTCATGCTTCCAGGGGCTCGGGAAGTGAAATAAATACCATTTGGAGGCATTTAATGTTCGAGCAAAAACGGCTGATTTTCGACAAAAGAGATAACACCCCCCCATTACGTCATGCTTCAGAAATGTGGAAAATGGTCCGTTTTCAAATGTTTTATTTTTGAACGTCAGTTCACATTTGTAGGTGGATCATCAGTGTTAGAGCTAAAATTAGCATGTTTAAAGTGATTTTCATGCTTCCAGGGGCTCGGGAAGTTAATTAAATACCATTTGGAGGCATTTAATGTTCGAGCAAAAACGGCTGATTTTCGACAAAAGAGATAACACCCCCATTACGTCATGCTTCAGAAATGTGGAAAATGGTCCGTTTTCAAATGTTTTATTTTTGAACGTCAGTTCACATTTGTAGGTGGATCATCAGTGTTAGAGCTAAAATTAGCATGTTTAAAGTGATTTTCATGCTTCCAGGGGCCCAAAACACAAGATTTATGGAATGGTTAAAAGTGCATGAAAATGGCCAATTTACTCACTCTGAGTTCTCAAAAAGGGTTTCTTCACCCCGGGAAGTTAATTAAATACCATTTGGAGGCATTTAATGTTCCAGCAAAAACGGCTGATTTTCGACAAAAGAGATAACACCCCCCCATTACGTCATGCTTCAGAAATGTGGAAAATGGTCCGTTTTCAAATGTTTTATTTTTGAACGTCAGTTCACATTTGTAGGTGGATCATCAGTGTTAGAGCTAAAATTAGCATGTTTAAAGTGATTTTCATGCTTCCAGGGGCTCGGGAAGTGAAATAAATACCATTTGGAGGCATTTAATGTTCGAGCAAAAACGGCTGATTTTCGACAAAAGAGATAACACCCCCCCATTACGTCATGCTTCAGAAATGTGGAAAATGGTCCGTTTTCAAATGTTTTATTTTTGAACGTCAGTTCACATTTGTAGGTGGATCATCAGTGTTAGAGCTAAAATTAGCATGTTTAAAGTGATTTTCATACTTCCAGGGGCTCGGGAAGTTAAATAAATACCAGTTGGAGGCATTTAATGTTCGAGCAAAAACGGCTGATTTTCGACAAAAGAGATAACACCCCCCCATTACGTCATGCTTCAGAAATGTGGAAAATGGTCCGTTTTCAAATGTTTTATTTTTGAACGTCAGTTCACATTTGTAGGTGGATCATCAGTGTTAGAGCTAAAATTAGCATGTTTAAAGTGATTTTCATGCTTCCAGGGGCTCGGGAAGTTAATTAAATACCATTTGGAGGCATTTAATGTTCGAGCAAAAACGGCTGATTTTCGACAAAAGAGATAACACCCCCCCATTACGTCATGCTTCAGAAATGTGGAAAATGGTCCGTTTTCAAATGTTTTATTTTTGAACGTCAGTTCACATTTGTAGGTGGATCATCAGTGTTAGAGCTAACATTAGCATGTTTAAAGTGATTTTCATGCTTCCAGGGGCTCGGGAAGTTATTAAATACCATTTGGAGGCATTTAATGTTCGAGCAAAAACGGCTGATTTTCGACAAAAGAGATAACACCCCCCCCCCCATTACGTCATGCTTCAGAAATGTGGAAAATGGTCCGTTTTCAAATGTTTTATTTTTGAATGTCAGTTCACATTTGTAGGTGGATCATCAGTGTTAGAGCTAAAATTAGCATGTTTAAAGTGATTTTCATGCTTCCAGGGGCTCGGGAAGTTAATTAAATACCATTTGGAGGCATTTAATGTTCGAGCAAAAACGGCTGATTTTCGACAAAAGAGATAACACCCCCCCCCATTACATCATGCTTCAGAAATGTGGAAAATGGTCCGTTTTCAAATGTTTTATTTTTGAACGTCAGTTCACATTTGTAGGTGGATCATCAGTGTTAGAGCTAAAATTAGCATGTTTAAAGTGATTTTCATGCTTCCAGGGGCTCGGGAAGTTAATTAAATACCATTTGGAGGCATTTAATGTTCGAGCAAAAACGGCTGATTTTCGACAAAAGATATAACACCCCCCATTACGTCATGCTTCAGAAATGTGGAAAATGGTCCGTTTTCAAATGTTTTATTTTTGAACGTCAGTTCACATTTGTAGGTGGATCATCAGTGTTAGAGCTAAAATTAGCATGTTTAAAGTGATTTTCATGCTTCCAGGGGCTCGGGAAGTTAATTAAATACCATTTGGAGGCATTTAATGTTCGAGCAAAAACGGCTGATTTTCGACAAAAGAGATAACACCCCCCCATTACGTCATGCTTCAGAAATGTGGAAAATGGTCCGTTTTCAAATGTTTTATTTTTGAACGTCAGTTCACATTTGTAGGTGGGTCATCAGTGTTAGAGCTAAAATTAGCATGTTTAAAGTGATTTTCATGCTTCCAGGGGCTCGGGAAGTGAAATAAATACCATTTGGAGGCATTTAATGTTCGAGCAAAAACGGCTGATTTTCGACAAAAGAGATAACACCCCCCCATTACGTCATGCTTCAGAAATGTGGAAAATGGTCCGTTTTCAAATGTTTTATTTTTGAACGTCAGTTCACATTTGTAGGTGGATCATCAGTGTTAGAGCTAAAATTAGCATGTTTAAAGTGATTTTCATGCTTCCAGGGGCCCAAAACACAAGATTTATGGAATGGTTAAAAGTGCATGACAATGGCCAATTTACTCACTCTGAGTTCTCAAAAAGGGTTTCTTCACCCCGGGAAGTTAATTAAATACCATTTGGAGGCATTTAATGTTCCAGCAAAAACGGCTGATTTTCGACAAAAGAGATAACACCCCCCCATTACGTCATGCTTCAGAAATGTGGAAAATGGTCCGTTTTCAAATGTTTTATTTTTGAACGTCAGTTCACATTTGTAGGTGGATCATCAGTGTTAGAGCTAAAATTAGCATGTTTAAAGTGATTTTCATGCTTCCAGGGGCTCGGGAAGTTAATTAAATACCAGTTGGAGGCATTTAATGTTCGAGCAAAAACGGCTGATTTTCGACAAAAGAGATAACACCCCCCCATTACGTCATGCTTCAGAATTGTGGAAAATGGTCCGTTTTCAATGTTTTATTTTTGAACGTCAGTTCACATTTGTAGGTGGATCATCAGTGTTAGAGCTAAAATTAGCATGTTTAAAGTGATTTTCATGCTTCCAGGGGCTCGGGAAGTTAATTAAATACCATTTGGAGGCATTTAATGTTCGAGCAAAAACGGCTGATTTTCGACAAAAGAGATAACACCCCCCCATTACGTCATGCTTCAGAAATGTGGAAAATGGTCCGTTTTCAAATGTTTTATTTTTGAACGTCAGTTCACATTTGTAGGTGGATCATCAGTGTTAGAGCTAAAATTAGCATGTTTAAAGTGATTTTCATGCTTCCAGGGGCTCGGGAAGTTAATTAAATACCATTTGGAGGCATTTAATGTTCGAGCAAAAACGGCTGATTTTCGACAAAAGAGATAACACCCCCCCATTACGTCATGCTTCAGAAATGTGGAAAATGGTCCGTTTTCAAATGTTTTATTTTTGAACGTCAGTTCACATTTGTAGGTGGATCATCAGTGTTAGAGCTAAAATTTGCATGTTTAAAGTGATTTTCATGCTTCCAGGGGCCCAAAACACAAGATTTATGGAATGGTTAAAAGTGTATGAAAATGGCCAATATACTCACTCTGAGTTCTCAAAAAGGGTTTCTTCACCCCGGGAAGTTAATTAAATACCATTTGGAGGCATTTAATGTTCGAGCAAAAATGGCTGATTTTCGACAAAAGAGATAACACCCCCCCATTACATCATGCTTCAGAAATGTGGAAAATGGTCCGTTTTCAAATGTTTTATTTTTGAACGTCAGTTCACATTTGTAGGTGGATCATCAGTGTTAGAGCTAAAATTAGCATGTTTAAAGTGATTTTCATGCTTCCAGGGGCTCGGGAAGTGAAATAAATACCATTTGGAGGCATTTAATGTTCGAGCAAAAACGGCTGATTTTCGACAAAAGAGATAACACCCCCCCATTACGTCATGCTTCAGAAATGTGGAAAATGGTCCGTTTTCAAATGTTTTATTTTTGAACGTCAGTTCACATTTGTAGGTGGATCATCAGTGTTAGAGCTAAAATTAGCATGTTTAAAGTGATTTTCATGCTTCCAGGGGCTCGGGAAGTTAATTAAATACCATTTGGAGGCATTTAATGTTCGAGCAAAAACGGCTGATTTTCGACAAAAGAGATAACACCCCCATTACGTCATGCTTCAGAAATGTGGAAAATGGTCCGTTTTCAAATGTTTTATTTTTGAACGTCAGTTCACATTTGTAGGTGGATCATCAGTGTTAGAGCTAAAATTAGCATGTTTAAAGTGATTTTCATGCTTCCAGGGGCCCAAAACACAAGATTTATGGAATGGTTAAAAGTGCATGAAAATGGCCAATTTACTCACTCTGAGTTCTCAAAAAGGGTTTCTTCACCCCGGGAAGTTAATTAAATACCATTTGGAGGCATTTAATGTTCGAGCAAAAACGGCTGATTTTCGACAAAAGAGATAACACCCCCCCATTACGTCATGCTTCAGAAATGTGGAAAATGGTCTGTTTTCAAATGTTTTATTTTTGAACGTCAGTTCACATTTGTAGGTGGATCATCAGTGTTAGAGCTAAAATTAGCATGTTTAAAGTGATTTTCATGCTTCCAGGGGCCCAAAATACAAGATTTATGGAATGGTTAAAAGTGCATGAAAATGGCCAATTTACTCACTCTGAGTTCTCAAAAAGGGTTTCTTCACCCCGGGAAGTTAATTAAATACCATTTGGAGGCATTTAATGTTCGAGCAAAAACGGCTGATTTTCGACAAAAGAGATAACACCCCCCCATTACGTCATGCTTCAGAAATGTGGAAAATGGTCCATTTTCAAATGTTTTATTTTTGAACGTCAGTTCACATTTGTAGGTGGATCATCAGTGTTAGAGCTAAAACTTGCATGTTTAAAGTGATTTTCATGCTTCCAGGGGCTCGGGAAGTTAATTAAATACCATTTGGAGGCATTTAATGTTCGAGCAAAAACGGCTGATTTTCGACAAAAGAGATAACACCCCCCCATTACGTCATGCTTCAGAAATGTGGAAAATGGTCCGTTTTCAAATGTTTTATTTTTGAACGTCAGTTCACATTTGTAGGTGGATCATCAGTGTTAGAGCTAAAATTAGCATGTTTAAAGTGATTTTCATGCTTCCAGGGGCCCAAAACACAAGATTTATGGAATGGTTAAAAGGGCATGAAAATGGCCAATTTACTCACTCTGAGTTCTCAAAAAGGGTTTCTTCACCACGGGAAGTTAATTAAATACCATTTGGAGGCATTTAATGTTCGAGCAAAAACGGCTGATTTTCGACAAAAGAGATAACACCCCCCCATTACGTCATGCTTCAGAAATGTGGAAAATGGTCCGTTTTCAAATGTTTTATTTTTGAACGTCAGTTCACATTTGTAGGTGGATCATCAGTGTTAGAGCTAAAATTAGCATGTTTAAAGTGATTTTCATGCTTCCAGGGGCCCAAAACACAAGATTTATGGAATGGTTAAAAGTGCATGAAAATGGCCAATTTACTCACTCTGAGTTCTCAAAAAGGGTTTCTTCACCCCGGGAAGTTAATTAAATACCATTTGGAGGCATTTAATGTTCCAGCAAAAACGGCTGATTTTCGACAAAAGAGATAACACCCCCCATTACGTCATGCTTCAGAAATGTGGAAAATGGTCCGTTTTCAAATGTTTTATTTTTGAACGTCAGTTCACATTTGTAGGTGGGTCATCAGTGTTAGAGCTAAAATTAGCATGTTTAAAGTGATTTTCATGCTGCCAGGGGCTCGGGAAGTGAAATAAATACCATTTGGAGGCATTTAATGTTCGAGCAAAAACGGCTGATTTTCGACAAAAGAGATAACACCCCCCATTACGTCATGCTTCAGAAATGTGGAAAATGGTCCTTTTTCAAATGTTTTATTTTTGAACGTCAGTTCACATTTGTAGGTGGATCATCAGTGTTAGAGCTAAAATTAGCATGTTTAAAGTGATTTTCATGCTTCCAGGGGCCCAAAACACAAGATTTATGGAATGGTTAAAAGTGCATGAAAATGGCCAATTTACTCACTCTGAGTTCTCAAAAAGGGTTTCTTCACCCCGGGAAGTTAATTAAATACCATTTGGAGGCATTTAATGTTCGAGCAAAAACGGCTGATTTTCGACAAAAGAGATAACACCCCCCCATTACTTCATGCTTCAGAAATGTGGAAAATGGTCCGTTTTCAAATGTTTTATTTTTGAACGTCAGTTCACATTTGTAGGTGGATCATCAGTGTTAGAGCTAAAATTTGCATGTTTAAAGTGATTTTCATGCTTCCAGGGGCTCGGGAAGTTAATTAAATACCATTTGGAGGCATTTAATGTTCGAGCAAAAACGGCTGATTTTCGACAAAAGAGATAACACCCCCCCATTACGTCATGCTTCAGAAATGTGGAAAATGGTCAGTTTTCAAATGTTTTATTTTTGAACGTCAGTTCACATTTGTAGGTGGATCATCAGTGTTAGAGCTAAAATTAGCATGTTTAAAGTGATTTTCATGCTTCCAGGGGCTCGGGAAGTTAATTAAATACCATTTGGAGGCATTTAATGTTCGAGCAAAAACGGCTGATTTTCGACAAAAGAGATAACACCCCCCCATTACGTCATGCTTCAGAAATGTGGAAAATGGTCCGTTTTCAAATGTTTT
Source organism: Lissotriton vulgaris (assembly GCF_964263255.1). NCBI lineage: Eukaryota > Metazoa > Chordata > Amphibia > Caudata > Salamandridae > Lissotriton > Lissotriton vulgaris. The sequence goes on along the minus strand of NW_028246448.1, from coordinate 104,825 downwards.
ATTTTTGAATGTCAGTTCACATTTGTAGGTGGATCATCAGTGTTAGAGCTAAAATTAGCATGTTTAAAGTGATTTTCATGCTTCCAGGGGCCCAAAACACAAGATTTATGGAATGGTTAAAAGTGCATGAAAATGGCCAATTTACTCACTCTGAGTTCTCAAAAAGGGTTTCTTCACCCCGGGAAGTTAATTAAATACCATTTGGAGGCATTTAATGTTCCAGCAAAAACGGCTGATTTTCGACAAAAGAGATAACACCCCCCCATTACGTCATGCTTCAGAAATGTGGAAAATGGTCAGTTTTCAAATGTTTTATTTTTGAACGTCAGTTCACATTTGTAGGTGGATCATCAGTGTTAGAGCTAAAATTAGCATGTTTAAAGTGATTTTCATGCTTCCAGGGGCTCGGGAAGTGAAATAAATACCATTTGGAGGCATTTAATGTTCGAGCAAAAACGGCTGATTTTCGACAAAAGAGATAACACCCCCCCATTACGTCATGCTTCAGAAATGTGGAAAATGGTCCGTTTTCAAATGTTTTATTTTTGAATGTCAGTTCACATTTGTAGGTGGATCATCAGTGTTAGAGCTAAAATTAGCATGTTTAAAGTGATTTTCATGCTTCCAGGGGCCCAAAACACAAGATTTATGGAATGGTTAAAAGTGCATGAAAATGGCCAATTTACTCACTCTGAGTTCTCAAAAAGGGTTTCTTCACCCCGGGAAGTTAATTAAATACCATTTGTAGGCATTTAATGTTCGAGCAAAAACGGCTGATTTTCGACAAAAGAGATAACACCCCCCCATTACGTCATGCTTCAGAAATGTGGAAAATGGTCCGTTTTCAAATGTTTTATTTTTGAACGTCAGTTCACATTTGTAGGTGGATCATCAGTGTTAGAGCTAAAATTAGCATGTTTAAAGTGATTTTCATGCTTCCAGGGGCCCAAAACACAAGATTTATGGAATGCTTAAAAGTGCATGAAAATGGCCAATTTACTCACTCTGAGTTCTCAAAAAGGGTTTCTTCACCCCGGGAAGTTAATTAAATACCATTTGGAGGCATTTAATGTTCCAGCAAAAACGGCTGATTTTCGACAAAAGAGATAACACCCCCCCATTACGTCATGCTTCAGAAATGTGGAAAATGGTCCGTTTTCAAATGTTTTATTTTTGAACGTCAGTTCACATTTGTAGGTGGATCATCAGTGTTAGAGCTAAAATTAGCATGTTTAAAGTGATTTTCATACTTCCAGGGGCTCGGGAAGTTAATTAAATACCAGTTGGAGGCATTTAATGGTCGAGCAAAAACGGCTGATTTTCGACAAAAGAGATAACACCCCCCCATTACGTCATGCTTCAGAAATGTGGAAAATGGTCCGTTTTCAAATGTTTTATTTTTGAACGTCAGTTCACATTTGTAGGTGGATCATCAGTGTTAGAGCTAAAATTAGCATGTTTAAAGTGATTTTCATGCTTCCAGGGGCTCGGGAAGTTAATTAAATACCATTTGGAGGCATTTAATGTTCGAGCAAAAACGGCTGATTTTCGACAAAAGATATAACACCCCCCCATTACGTCATGCTTCAGAAATGTGGAAAATGGTCCGTTTTCAAATGTTTTATTTTTGAACGTCAGTTCACATTTGTAGGTGGATCATCAGTGTTAGAGCTAAAATTAGCATGTTTAAAGTGATTTTCATGCTTCCAGGGGCTCGGGAAGTTAATTAAATACCATTTGGAGGCATTTAATGTTCGAGCAAAAACGGCTGATTTTCGACAAAAGAGATAACACCCCCCCATTACGTCATGCTTCAGAAATGTGGAAAATGGTCCGTTTTCAAATGTTTTATTTTTGAACGTCAGTTCACATTTGTAGGTGGGTCATCAGTGTTAGAGCTAAAATTAGCATGTTTAAAGTGATTTTCATGCTTCCAGGGGCTCGGGAAGTGAAATAAATACCATTTGGAGGCATTTAATGTTCGAGCAAAAACGGCTGATTTTCGACAAAAGAGATAACACCCCCCCATTACGTCATGCTTCAGAAATGTGGAAAATGGTCCGTTTTCAAATGTTTTATTTTTGAACGTCAGTTCACATTTGTAGGTGGATCATCAGTGTTAGAGCTAAAATTAGCATGTTTAAAGTGATTTTCATGCTTCCAGGGGCCCAAAACACAAGATTTATGGAATGGTTAAAAGTGCATGAAAATGGCCAATTTACTCACTCTGAGTTCTCAAAAAGGGTTTCTTCACCCCGGGAAGTTAATTAAATACCATTTGGAGGCATTTAATGTTCGAGCAAAAACGGCTGATTTTCGACAAAAGAGATAACACCCCCCCATTACGTCATGCTTCAGAAATGTGGAAAATGGTCCGTTTTCAAATGTTTTATATTTGAACGTCAGTTCACATTTGTAGGTGGATCATCAGTGTTAGAGCTAAAATTAGCATGTTTAAAGTGATTTTCATGCTTCCAGGGGCTCGGGAAGTTAATTAAATACCAGTTGGAGGCATTTAATGTTCGAGCAAAAACGGCTGATTTTCGACAAAAGAGATAACACCCCCCCCATTACGTCATGCTTCAGAAATGTGGAAAATGGTCCGTTTTCAAATGTTTTATTTTTGAACGTCAGTTCACATTTGTAGGTGGATCATCAGTGTTAGAGCTAAAATTAGCATGTTTAAAGTGATTTTCATGCTTCCAGGGGCCCAAAACACAAGATTTATGGAATGGTTAAAAGTGCATGAAAATGGCCAATTTACTCACTCTGAGTTCTCAAAAAGGGTTTCTTCACCCCGGGAAGTTAATTAAATACCATTTGGAGGCATTTAATGTTCGAGCAAAAACGGCTGATTTTCGACAAAAGAGATAACACCCCCCCATTACGTCATGCTTCAGAAATGTGGAAAATGGTCCGTTTTCAAATGTTTTATTTTTGAACGTCAGTTCACATTTGTAGGTGGATCATCAGTGTTAGAGCTAAAATTAGCATGTTTAAAGTGATTTTCATGCTTCCAGGGGCTCGGGAAGTTAATTAAATACCAGTTGGAGGCATTTAATGTTCGAGCAAAAACGGCTGATTTTCGACAAAAGAGATAACACCCCCCCCATTACGTCATGCTTCAGAAATGTGGAAAATGGTCCGTTTTCAAATGTTTTATTTTTGAACGTCAGTTCACATTTGTAGGTGGATCATCAGTGTTAGAGCTAAAATTAGCATGTTTAAAGTGATTTTCATGCTTCCAGGGGCTCGGGAAGTTAATTAAATACCATTTGGAGGCATTTAATGTTCGAGCAAAAACGGCTGATTTTCAACAAAAGAGATAACACCCCCCCATTACATCATGCTTCAGAAATGTGGAAAATGGTCCGTTTTCAAATGTTTTATTTTTGAACGTCAGTTCACATTTGTAGGTGGATCATCAGTGTTAGAGCTAAAATTAGCATGTTTAAAGTGATTTTCATGCTTCCAGGGGCTCGGGAAGTTAATTAAATACCATTTGGAGGCATTTAATGTTCGAGCAAAAACGGCTGATTTTCGACAAAAGAGATAACACCCCCCCATTACGTCATGCTTCAGAAATGATGAAAATGGTCCGTTTTCAAATGTTTTATTTTTGAACGTCAGTTCACATTTGTAGGTGGGTCATCAGTGTTAGAGCTCAAATTAGCATGTTTAAAGTGATTTTCATGCTTCCAGGGGCTCGGGAAGTGAAATAAATACCATTTGGAGGCATTTAATGTTCGAGCAAAAACGGCTGATTTTCGACAAAAGAGATAACACCCCCCCATTACGTCATGCTTCAGAAATGTGGAAAATGGTCCGTTTTCAAATGTTTTATTTTTGAACGTCAGTTCACATTTGTAGGTGGATCATCAGTGTTAGAGCTAAAATTAGCATGTTTAAAGTGATTTTCATGCTTCCAGGGGCCCAAAACACAAGATTTATGGAATGGTTAAAAGTGCATGAAAATGGCTAATTTACTCACTCTGAGTTCTCAAAAAGGGTTTCTTCACCCCGGGAAGTTAATTAAATACCATTTGGAGGCATTTAATGTTCCAGCAAAAACGGCTGATTTTCGACAAAAGAGATAACACCCCCCCATTACGTCATGCTTCAGAAATGTGGAAAAGGGTCAGTTTTCAAATGTTTTATTTTTGAACGTCAGTTCACATTTGTAGGTGGATCATCAGTGTTAGAGCTAAAATTAGCATGTTTAAAGTGATTTTCATACTTCCAGGGGCTCGGGAAGTTAATTAAATACCAGTTGGAGGCATTTAATGGTCGAGCAAAAACGGCTGATTTTCGACAAAAGAGATAACACCCCCCCATTACGTCATGCTTCAGAAATGTGGAAAATGGTCCGTTTTCAAATGTTTTATTTTTGAACGTCAGTTCACATTTGTAGGTGGATCATCAGTGTTAGAGCTAAAATTAGCATGTTTAAAGTGATTTTCATGCTTCCAGGGGCTCGGGAAGTTAATTAAATACCATTTGGAGGCATTTAATGTTCGAGCAAAAACGGCTGATTTTCGACAAAAGATATAACACCCCCCCATTACGTCATGCTTCAGAAATGTGGAAAATGGTCCGTTTTCAAATGTTTTATTTTTGAACGTCAGTTCACATTTGTAGGTGGATCATCAGTGTTAGAGCTAAAATTAGCATGTTTAAAGTGATTTTCATGCTTCCAGGGGCTCGGGAAGTTAATTAAATACCATTTGGAGGCATTTAATGTTCGAGCAAAAACGGCTGATTTTCGACAAAAGAGATAACACCCCCCCATTACGTCATGCTTCAGAAATGTGGAAAATGGTCCGTTTTCAAATGTTTTATTTTTGAACGTCAGTTCACATTTGTAGGTGGGTCATCAGTGTTAGAGCTAAAATTAGCATGTTTAAAGTGATTTTCATGCTTCCAGGGGCTCGGGAAGTGAAATAAATACCATTTGGAGGCATTTAATGTTCGAGCAAAAACGGCTGATTTTCGACAAAAGAGATAACACCCCCCCATTACGTCATGCTTCAGAAATGTGGAAAATGGTCCGTTTTCAAATGTTTTATTTTTGAACGTCAGTTCACATTTGTAGGTGGATCATCAGTGTTAGAGCTAAAATTAGCATGTTTAAAGTGATTTTCATGCTTCCAGGGGCCCAAAACACAAGATTTATGGAATGGTTAAAAGTGCATGAAAATGGCCAATTTACTCACTCTGAGTTCTCAAAAAGGGTTTCTTCACCCCGGGAAGTTAATTAAATACCATTTGGAGGCATTTAATGTTCGAGCAAAAACGGCTGATTTTCGACAAAAGAGATAACACCCCCCCATTACGTCATGCTTCAGAAATGTGGAAAATGGTCCGTTTTCAAATGTTTTATATTTGAACGTCAGTTCACATTTGTAGGTGGATCATCAGTGTTAGAGCTAAAATTAGCATGTTTAAAGTGATTTTCATGCTTCCAGGGGCTCGGGAAGTTAATTAAATACCAGTTGGAGGCATTTAATGTTCGAGCAAAAACGGCTGATTTTCGACAAAAGAGATAACACCCCCCCCATTACGTCATGCTTCAGAAATGTGGAAAATGGTCCGTTTTCAAATGTTTAATTTTTGAACGTCAGTTCACATTTGTAGGTGGATCATCAGTGTTAGAGCTAAAATTAGCATGTTTAAAGTGATTTTCATGCTTCCAGGGGCCCAAAACACAAGATTTATGGAATGGTTAAAAGTGCATGAAAATGGCCAATTTACTCACTCTGAGTTCTCAAAAAGGGTTTCTTCACCCCGGGAAGTTAATTAAATACCATTTGGAGGCATTTAATGTTCGAGCAAAAACGGCTGATTTTCGACAAAAGAGATAACACCCCCCCATTACGTCATGCTTCAGAAATGTGGAAAATGGTCCGTTTTCAAATGTTTTATATTTGAACGTCAGTTCACATTTGTAGGTGGATCATCAGTGTTAGAGCTAAAATTAGCATGTTTAAAGTGATTTTCATGCTTCCAGGGGCTCGGGAAGTTAATTAAATACCAGTTGGAGGCATTTAATGTTCGAGCAAAAACGGCTGATTTTCGACAAAAGAGATAACACCCCCCCCATTACGTCATGCTTCAGAAATGTGGAAAATGGTCCGTTTTCAAATGTTTTATTTTTGAACGTCAGTTCACATTTGTAGGTGGATCATCAGTGTTAGAGCTAAAATTAGCATGTTTAAAGTGATTTTCATGCTTCCAGGGGCCCAAAACACAAGATTTATGGAATGGTTAAAAGTGCATGAAAATGGCCAATTTACTCACTCTGAGTTCTCAAAAAGGGTTTCTTCACCCCGGGAAGTTAATTAAATACCATTTGGAGGCATTTAATGTTCGAGCAAAAACGGCTGATTTTCGACAAAAGAGATAACACCGCCCCATTACGTCATGCTTCAGAAATGTGGAAAATGGTCCGTTTTCAAATGTTTTATTTTTGAACGTCAGTTCACATTTGTAGGTGGATCATCAGTGTTAGAGCTAAAATTAGCATGTTTAAAGTGATTTTCATGCTTCCAGGGGCTCGGGAAGTTAATTAAATACCAGTTGGAGGCATTTAATGTTCGAGCAAAAACGGCTGATTTTCGACAAAAGAGATAACACCCCCCCCATTACGTCATGCTTCAGAAATGTGGAAAATGGTCCGTTTTCAAATGTTTTATTTTTGAACGTCAGTTCACATTTGTAGGTGGATCATCAGTGTTAGAGCTAAAATTAGCATGTTTAAAGTGATTTTCATGCTTCCAGGGGCTCGGGAAGTTAATTAAATACCATTTGGAGGCATTTAATGTTCGAGCAAAAACGGCTGATTTTCAACAAAAGAGATAACACCCCCCCATTACATCATGCTTCAGAAATGTGGAAAATGGTCCGTTTTCAAATGTTTTATTTTTGAACGTCAGTTCACATTTGTAGGTGGATCATCAGTGTTAGAGCTAAAATTAGCATGTTTAAAGTGATTTTCATGCTTCCAGGGGCTCGGGAAGTTAATTAAATACCATTTGGAGGCATTTAATGTTCGAGCAAAAACGGCTGATTTTCGACAAAAGATATAACACCCCCCCATTACGTCATGCTTCAGAAATGTGGAAAATGGTCCGTTTTCAAATGTTTTATTTTTGAACGTCAGTTCACATTTGTAGGTGGATCATCAGTGCTAGAGCTAAAATTAGCATGTTTAAAGTGATTTTCATGCTTCCAGGGGCTCGGGAAGTTAATTAAATACCATTTGGAGGCATTTAATGTTCGAGCAAAAACGGCTGATTTTCGACAAAAGAGATAACACCCCCCCATTACGTCATGCTTCAGAAATGATGAAAATGGTCCGTTTTCAAATGTTTTATTTTTGAACGTCAGTTCACATTTGTAGGTGGATCATCAGTGTTAGAGCTAAAATTAGCATGTTTAAAGTGATTTTCATGCTTCCAGGGGCTCGAGAAGTGAAATAAATACCATTTGGAGGCATTTAATGTTCGAGCAAAAACGGCTGATTTTCGACAAAAGAGATAACACCCCCCCATTACGTCATGCTTCAGAAATGTGGAAAATGGTACGTTTTCAAATGTTTTATTTTTGAACGTCAGTTCACATTTGTAGGTGGATCATCAGTGTTAGAGCTAAAATTAGCATGTTTAAAGTGATTTTCATGCTTCCAGGGGCCCAAAACACAAGATTTATGGAATGGTTAAAAGTGCATGAAAATGGCTAATTTACTCACTCTGAGTTCTCAAAAAGGGTTTCTTCACCCCGGGAAGTTAATTAAATACCATTTGGAGGCATTTAATGTTCCAGCAAAAACGGCTGATTTTCGACAAAAGAGATAACACCCCCCCATTACGTCATGCTTCAGAAATGTGGAAAAGGGTCAGTTTTCAAATGTTTTATTTTTGAACGTCAGTTCACATTTGTAGGTGGATCATCAGTGTTAGAGCTAAAATTAGCATGTTTAAAGTGATTTTCATACTTCCAGGGGCTCGGGAAGTTAATTAAATACCAGTTGGAGGCATTTAATGGTCGAGCAAAAACGGCTGATTTTCGACAAAAGAGATAACACCCCCCCATTACGTCATGCTTCAGAAATGTGGAAAATGGTCCGTTTTCAAATGTTTTATTTTTGAACGTCAGTTCACATTTGTAGGTGGATCATCAGTGTTAGAGCTAAAATTAGCATGTTTAAAGTGATTTTCATGCTTCCAGGGGCTCGGGAAGTTAATTAAATACCATTTGGAGGCATTTAATGTTCGAGCAAAAACGGCTGATTTTCGACAAAAGATATAACACCCCCCCATTACGTCATGCTTCAGAAATGTGGAAAATGGTCCGTTTTCAAATGTTTTATTTTTGAACGTCAGTTCACATTTGTAGGTGGATCATCAGTGTTAGAGCTAAAATTAGCATGTTTAAAGTGATTTTCATGCTTCCAGGGGCTCGGGAAGTTAATTAAATACCATTTGGAGGCATTTAATGTTCGAGCAAAAACGGCTGATTTTCGACAAAAGAGATAACACCCCCCCATTACGTCATGCTTCAGAAATGTGGAAAATGGTCCGTTTTCAAATGTTTTATTTTTGAACGTCAGTTCACATTTGTAGGTGGGTCATCAGTGTTAGAGCTAAAATTAGCATGTTTAAAGTGATTTTCATGCTTCCAGGGGCTCGGGAAGTGAAATAAATACCATTTGGAGGCATTTAATGTTCGAGCAAAAACGGCTGATTTTCGACAAAAGAGATAACACCCCCCCATTACGTCATGCTTCAGAAATGTGGAAAATGGTCCGTTTTCAAATGTTTTATTTTTGAACGTCAGTTCACATTTGTAGGTGGATCATCAGTGTTAGAGCTAAAATTAGCATGTTTAAAGTGATTGTCATGCTTCCAGGGGCCCAAAACACAAGATTTATGGAATGGTTAAAAGTGCATGAAAATGGCCAATTTACTCACTCTGAGTTCTCAAAAAGGGTTTCTTCACCCCGGGAAGTTAATTAAATACCATTTGGAGGCATTTAATGTTCGAGCAAAAACGGCTGATTTTCGACAAAAGAGATAACACCCCCCATTACGTCATGCTTCAGAAATGTGGAAAATGGTCCGTTTTCAAATGTTTTATATTTGAACGTCAGTTCACATTTGTAGGTGGATCATCAGTGTTAGAGCTAAAATTAGCATGTTTAAAGTGATTTTCATGCTTCCAGGGGCTCGGGAAGTTAATTAAATACCAGTTGGAGGCATTTAATGTTCGAGCAAAAACGGCTGATTTTCGACAAAAGAGATAACACCCCCCCCATTACGTCATGCTTCAGAAATGTGGAAAATGGTCCGTTTTCAAATGTTTTATTTTTGAACGTCAGTTCACATTTGTAGGTGGATCATCAGTGTTAGAGCTAAAATTAGCATGTTTAAAGTGATTTTCATGCTTCCAGGGGCCCAAAACACAAGATTTATGGAATGGTTAAAAGTGCATGAAAATGGCCAATTTACTCACTCTGAGTTCTCAAAAAGGGTTTCTTCACCCCGGGAAGTTAATTAAATACCATTTGGAGGCATTTAATGTTCGAGCAAAAACGGCTGATTTTCGACAAAAGAGATAACACCCCCCCATTACGTCATGCTTCAGAAATGTGGAAAATGGTCCGTTTTCAAATGTTTTATTTTTGAACGTCAGTTCACATTTGTAGGTGGATCATCAGTGTTAGAGCTAAAATTAGCATGTTTAAAGTGATTTTCATGCTTCCAGGGGCTCGGGAAGTTAATTAAATACCATTTGGAGGCATTTAATGTTCAAGCAAAAACGGCTGATTTTCGACAAAAGAGATAACACCCCCCATTACGTCATGCTTCAGAAATGTGGAAAATGGTCCGTTTTCAAATGTTTTATTTTTGAACGTCAGTTCACATTTGTAGGTGGATCATCAGTGTTAGAGCTAAAATTAGCATGTTTAAAGTGATTTTCATGCTTCCAGGGGCTCGGGAAGTTAATTAAATACCATTTGGAGGCATTTAATGTTCGAGCAAAAACGGCTGATTTTCGACAAAAGAGATAACACCCCCCCATTACGTCATGCTTCAGAAATGTGGAAAATGGTCCGTTTTCAAATGTTTTATTTTTGAACGTCAGTTCACATTTGTAGGTGGATCATCAGTGTTAGAGCTAAAATTAGCATGTTTAAAGTGATTTTCATGCTTCCAGGGGCTCGAGAAGTGAAATAAATACCATTTGGAGGCATTTAATGTTCGAGCAAAAACGGCTGATTTTCGACAAAAGAGATAACACCCCCCCATTACGTCATGCTTCAGAAATGTGGAAAATGGTACGTTTTCAAATGTTTTATTTTTGAACGTCAGTTCACATTTGTAGGTGGATCATCAGTGTTAGAGCTAAAATTAGCATGTTTAAAGTGATTTTCATGCTTCCAGGGGCCCAAAACACAAGATTTATGGAATGGTTAAAAGTGCATGAAAATGGCCAATTTACTCACTCTGAGTTCTCAAAAAGGGTTTCTTCACCCCGGGAAGTTAATTAAATACCATTTGGAGGCATTTAATGTTCCAGCAAAAACGGCTGATTTTCGACAAAAGAGATAACACCCCCCCATTACGTCATGCTTCAGAAATGTGGAAAATGGTCCGTTTTCAAATGTTTTATTTTTGAACGTCAGTTCACATTTGTAGGTGGATCATCAGTGTTAGAGCTAAAATTAGCATGTTTAAAGTGATTTTCATGCTTCCAGGGGCTCGGGAAGTGAAATAAATACCATTTGGAGGCATTTAATGTTCGAGCAAAAACGGCTGATTTTCGACAAAAGAGATAACACCCCCCCATTACGTCATGCTTCAGAAATGTGGAAAATGGTCCGTTTTCAAATGTTTTATTTTTGAACGTCAGTTCACATTTGTAGGTGGATCATCAGTGTTAGAGCTAAAATTAGCATGTTTAAAGTGATTTTCATACTTCCAGGGGCTCGGGAAGTTAATTAAATACCAGTTTGAGGCATTTAATGTTCGAGCAAAAACGGCTGATTTTCGACAAAAGAGATAACACCCCCCCATTACGTCATGCTTCAGAAATGTGGAAAATGGTCCGTTTTCAAATGTTTTATTTTTGAACGTCAGTTCACATTTGTAGGTGGATCATCAGTGTTAGAGCTAAAATTAGCATGTTTAAAGTGATTTTCATGCTTCCAGGGGCTCGGGAAGTTAATTAAATACCATTTGGAGGCATTTAATGTTCGAGCAAAAACGGCTGATTTTCGACAAAAGAGATAACACCCCCCCATTACGTCATGCTTCAGAAATGTGGAAAATGGTCCGTTTTCAAATGTTTTATTTTTGAACGTCAGTTCACATTTGTAGGTGGATCATCAGTGTTAGAGCTAACATTAGCATGTTTAAAGTGATTTTCATGCTTCCAGGGGCTCGGGAAGTTATTAAATACCATTTGGAGGCATTTAATGTTCGAGCAAAAACGGCTGATTTTCGACAAAAGAGATAACACCCCCCCCCCATTACGTCATGCTTCAGAAATGTGGAAAATGGTCCGTTTTCAAATGTTTTATTTTTGAACGTCAGTTCACATTTGTAGGTGGATCATCAGTGTTAGAGCTAAAATTAGCATGTTTAAAGTGATTTTCATGCTTCCAGGGGCTCGGGAAGTTAATTAAATACCATTTGGAGGCATTTAATGTTCGAGCAAAAACGGCTGATTTTCGACAAAAGAGATAACACCCCCCCCATTACATCATGCTTCAGAAATGTGGAAAATGGTCCGTTTTCAAATGTTTTATTTTTGAACGTCAGTTCACATTTGTAGGTGGATCATCAGTGTTAGAGCTAAAATTAGCATGTTTAAAGTGATTTTCATGCTTCCAGGGGCTCGGGAAGTTAATTAAATACCATTTGGAGGCATTTAATGTTCGAGAAAAAACGGCTGATTTTCGACAAAAGATATAACACCCCCCATTACGTCATGCTTCAGAAATGTGGAAAATGGTCCGTTTTCAAATGTTTTATTTTTGAACGTCAGTTCACATTTGTAGGTGGATCATCAGTGTTAGAGCTAAAATTAGCATGTTTAAAGTGATTTTCATGCTTCCAGGGGCTCGGGAAGTTAATTAAATACCATTTGGAGGCATTTAATGTTCGAGCAAAAACGGCTGATTTTCGACAAAAGAGATAACACCCCCCCATTACGTCATGCTTCAGAAATGTGGAAAATGGTCCGTTTTCAAATGTTTTATTTTTGAACGTCAGTTCACATTTGTAGGTGGGTCATCAGTGTTAGAGCTAAAATTAGCATGTTTAAAGTGATTTTCATGCTTCCAGGGGCTCGGGAAGTGAAATAAATACCATTTGGAGGCATTTAATGTTCGAGCAAAAACGGCTGATTTTCGACAAAAGAGATAACACCCCCCCATTACGTCATGCTTCAGAAATGTGGAAAATGGTCCGTTTTCAAATGTTTTATTTTTGAACGTCAGTTCACATTTGTAGGTGGATCATCAGTGTTAGAGCTAAAATTAGCATGTTTAAAGTGATTTTCATGCTTCCAGGGGCTCGGGAAGTTAATTAAATACCATTTGGAGGCATTTAATGTTCAAGCAAAAACGGCTGATTTTCGACAAAAGAGATAACACCCCCCATTACGTCATGCTTCAGAAATGTGGAAAATGGTCCGTTTTCAAATGTTTTATTTTTGAACGTCAGTTCACATTTGTAGGTGGATCATCAGTGTTAGAGCTAAAATTAGCATGTTTAAAGTGATTTTCATGCTTCCAGGGGCTCGGGAAGTTAATTAAATACCATTTGGAGGCATTTAATGTTCGAGCAAAAACGGCTGATTTTCGACAAAAGAGATAACACCCCCCCATTACGTCATGCTTCAGAAATGTGGAAAATGGTCCGTTTTCAAATGTTTTATTTTTGAACGTCAGTTCACATTTGTAGGTGGATCATCAGTGTTAGAGCTAAAATTAGCATGTTTAAAGTGATTTTCATGCTTCCAGGGGCTCGAGAAGTGAAATAAATACCATTTGGAGGCATTTAATGTTCGAGCAAAAACGGCTGATTTTCGACAAAAGAGATAACACCCCCCCATTACGTCATGCTTCAGAAATGTGGAAAATGGTACGTTTTCAAATGTTTTATTTTTGAACGTCAGTTCACATTTGTAGGTGGATCATCAGTGTTAGAGCTAAAATTAGCATGTTTAAAGTGATTTTCATGCTTCCAGGGGCCCAAAACACAAGATTTATGGAATGGTTAAAAGTGCATGAAAATGGCCAATTTACTCACTCTGAGTTCTCAAAAAGGGTTTCTTCACCCCGGGAAGTTAATTAAATACCATTTGGAGGCATTTAATGTTCCAGCAAAAACGGCTGATTTTCGACAAAAGAGATAACACCCCCCCATTACGTCATGCTTCAGAAATGTGGAAAATGGTCCGTTTTCAAATGTTTTATTTTTGAACGTCAGTTCACATTTGTAGGTGGATCATCAGTGTTAGAGCTAAAATTAGCATGTTTAAAGTGATTTTCATGCTTCCAGGGGCTCGGGAAGTGAAATAAATACCATTTGGAGGCATTTAATGTTCGAGCAAAAACGGCTGATTTTCGACAAAAGAGATAACACCCCCCCATTACGTCATGCTTCAGAAATGTGGAAAATGGTCCGTTTTCAAATGTTTTATTTTTGAACGTCAGTTCACATTTGTAGGTGGATCATCAGTGTTAGAGCTAAAATTAGCATGTTTAAAGTGATTTTCATACTTCCAGGGGCTCGGGAAGTTAATTAAATACCAGTTGGAGGCATTTAATGTTCGAGCAAAAACGGCTGATTTTCGACAAAAGAGATAACACCCCCCCATTACGTCATGCTTCAGAAATGTGGAAAATGGTCCGTTTTCAAATGTTTTATTTTTGAACGTCAGTTCACATTTGTAGGTGGATCATCAGTGTTAGAGCTAAAATTAGCATGTTTAAAGTGATTTTCATGCTTCCAGGGGCTCGGGAAGTTAATTAAATACCATTTGGAGGCATTTAATGTTCGAGCAAAAACGGCTGATTTTCGACAAAAGAGATAACACCCCCCCATTACGTCATGCTTCAGAAATGTGGAAAATGGTCCGTTTTCAAATGTTTTATTTTTGAACGTCAGTTCACATTTGTAGGTGGATCATCAGTGTTAGAGCTAACATTAGCATGTTTAAAGTGATTTTCATGCTTCCAGGGGCTCGGGAAGTTATTAAATACCATTTGGAGGCATTTAATGTTCGAGCAAAAACGGCTGATTTTCGACAAAAGAGATAACACCCCCCCCCCATTACGTCATGCTTCAGAAATGTGGAAAATGGTCCGTTTTCAAATGTTTTATTTTTGAACGTCAGTTCACATTTGTAGGTGGATCATCAGTGTTAGAGCTAAAATTAGCATGTTTAAAGTGATTTTCATGCTTCCAGGGGCTCGGGAAGTTAATTAAATACCATTTGGAGGCATTTAATGTTCGAGCAAAAACGGCTGATTTTCGACAAAAGAGATAACACCTCCCCATTACGTCATGCTTCAGAAATGTGGAAAATGGTCCGTTTTCAAATGTTTTATTTTTGAACGTCAGTTCACATTTGTAGGTGGGTCATCAGTGTTAGAGCTAAAATTAGCATGTTTAAAGTGATTTTCATGCTTCCAGGGGCTCGGGAAGTGAAATAAATACCATTTGGAGGCATTTAATGTTCGAGCAAAAACGGCTGATTTTCGACAAAAGAGATAACACCCCCCCATTACGTCATGCTTCAGAAATGTGGAAAATGGTCCGTTTTCAAATGTTTTATTTTTGAACGTCAGTTCACATTTGTAGGTGGATCATCAGTGTTAGAGCTAAAATTAGCATGTTTAAAGTGATTTTCATGCTTCCAGGGGCCCAAAACACAAGATTTATGGAATGGTTAAAAGTGCATGAAAATGGCCAATTTACTCACTCTGAGTTCTCAAAAAGGGTTTCTTCACCCCGGGAAGTTAATTAAATACCATTTGGAGGCATTTAATGTTCGAGCAAAAACGGCTGATTTTCGACAAAAGAGATAACACCCCCCCATTACGTCATGCTTCAGAAATGTGGAAAATGGTCCGTTTTCAAATGTTTTATATTTGAACGTCAGTTCACATTTGTAGGTGGATCATCAGTGTTAGAGCTAAAATTAGCATGTTTAAAGTGATTTTCATGCTTCCAGGGGCTCGGGAAGTTAATTAAATACCAGTTGGAGGCATTTAATGTTCGAGCAAAAACGGCTGATTTTCGACAAAAGAGATAACACCCCCCCCATTACGTCATGCTTCAGAAATGTGGAAAATGGTCCGTTTTCAAATGTTTTATTTTTGAACGTCAGTTCACATTTGTAGGTGGATCATCAGTGTTAGAGCTAAAATTAGCATGTTTAAAGTGATTTTCATGCTTCCAGGGGCCCAAAACACAAGATTTATGGAATGGTTAAAAGTGCATGAAAATGGCCAATTTACTCACTCTGAGTTCTCAAAAAGGGTTTCTTCACCCCGGGAAGTTAATTAAATACCATTTGGAGGCATTTAATGTTCGAGCAAAAACGGCTGATTTTCGACAAAAGAGATAACACCGCCCCATTACGTCATGCTTCAGAAATGTGGAAAATGGTCCGTTTTCAAATGTTTTATTTTTGAACGTCAGTTCACATTTGTAGGTGGATCATCAGTGTTAGAGCTAAAATTAGCATGTTTAAAGTGATTTTCATGCTTCCAGGGGCTCGGGAAGTTAATTAAATACCAGTTGGAGGCATTTAATGTTCGAGCAAAAACGGCTGATTTTCGACAAAAGAGATAACACCCCCCCCATTACGTCATGCTTCAGAAATGTTGGAAAATGGTCCGTTTTCAAATGTTTTATTTTTGAACGTCAGTTCACATTTGTAGGTGGATCATCAGTGTTAGAGCTAAAATTAGCATGTTTAAAGTGATTTTCATGCTTCCAGGGGCTCGGGAAGTTAATTAAATACCATTTGGAGGCATTTAATGTTCGAGCAAAAACGGCTGATTTTCAACAAAAGAGATAACACCCCCCCATTACATCATGCTTCAGAAATGTGGAAAATGGTCCGTTTTCAAATGTTTTATTTTTGAACGTCAGTTCACATTTGTAGGTGGATCATCAGTGTTAGAGCTAAAATTAGCATGTTTAAAGTGATTTTCATGCTTCCAGGGGCTCGGGAAGTTAATTAAATACCATTTGGAGGCATTTAATGTTCGAGCAAAAACGGCTGATTTTCGACAAAAGATATAACACCCCCCCATTACGTCATGCTTCAGAAATGTGGAAAATGGTCCGTTTTCAAATGTTTTATTTTTGAACGTCAGTTCACATTTGTAGGTGGATCATCAGTGCTAGAGCTAAAATTAGCATGTTTAAAGTGATTTTCATGCTTCCAGGGGCTCGGGAAGTTAATTAAATACCATTTGGAGGCATTTAATGTTCGAGCAAAAACGGCTGATTTTCGACAAAAGAGATAACACCCCCCCATTACGTCATGCTTCAGAAATGATGAAAATGGTCCGTTTTCAAATGTTTTATTTTTGAACGTCAGTTCACATTTGTAGGTGGGTCATCAGTGTTAGAGCTCAAATTAGCATGTTTAAAGTGATTTTCATGCTTCCAGGGGCTCGGGAAGTGAAATAAATACCATTTGGAGGCATTTAATGTTCGAGCAAAAACGGCTGATTTTCGACAAAAGAGATAACACCCCCCCATTACGTCATGCTTCAGAAATGTGGAAAATGGTCCGTTTTCAAATGTTTTATTTTTGAACGTCAGTTCACATTTGTAGGTGGATCATCAGTGTTAGAGCTAAAATTAGCATGTTTAAAGTGATTTTCATGCTTCCAGGGGCCCAAAACACAAGATTTATGGAATGGTTAAAAGTGCATGAAAATGGCTAATTTACTCACTCTGAGTTCTCAAAAAGGGTTTCTTCACCCCGGGAAGTTAATTAAATACCATTTGGAGGCATTTAATGTTCCAGCAAAAACGGCTGATTTTCGACAAAAGAGATAACACCCCCCCATTACGTCATGCTTCAGAAATGTGGAAAAGGGTCAGTTTTCAAATGTTTTATTTTTGAACGTCAGTTCACATTTGTAGGTGGATCATCAGTGTTAGAGCTAAAATTAGCATGTTTAAAGTGATTTTCATACTTCCAGGGGCTCGGGAAGTTAATTAAATACCAGTTGGAGGCATTTAATGGTCGAGCAAAAACGGCTGATTTTCGACAAAAGAGATAACACCCCCCCATTACGTCATGCTTCAGAAATGTGGAAAATGGTCCGTTTTCAAATGTTTTATTTTTGAACGTCAGTTCACATTTGTAGGTGGATCATCAGTGTTAGAGCTAAAATTAGCATGTTTAAAGTGATTTTCATGCTTCCAGGGGCTCGGGAAGTTAATTAAATACCATTTGGAGGCATTTAATGTTCGAGCAAAAACGGCTGATTTTCGACAAAAGATATAACACCCCCCCATTACGTCATGCTTCAGAAATGTGGAAAATGGTCCGTTTTCAAATGTTTTATTTTTGAACGTCAGTTCACATTTGTAGGTGGATCATCAGTGTTAGAGCTAAAATTAGCATGTTTAAAGTGATTTTCATGCTTCCAGGGGCTCGGGAAGTTAATTAAATACCATTTGGAGGCATTTAATGTTCGAGCAAAAACGGCTGATTTTCGACAAAAGAGATAACACCCCCCCATTACGTCATGCTTCAGAAATGTGGAAAATGGTCCGTTTTCAAATGTTTTATTTTTGAACGTCAGTTCACATTTGTAGGTGGGTCATCAGTGTTAGAGCTAAAATTAGCATGTTTAAAGTGATTTTCATGCTTCCAGGGGCTCGGGAAGTGAAATAAATACCATTTGGAGGCATTTAATGTTCGAGCAAAAACGGCTGATTTTCGACAAAAGAGATAACACCCCCCCATTACGTCATGCTTCAGAAATGTGGAAAATGGTCCGTTTTCAAATGTTTTATTTTTGAACGTCAGTTCACATTTGTAGGTGGATCATCAGTGTTAGAGCTAAAATTAGCATGTTTAAAGTGATTTTCATGCTTCCAGGGGCCCAAAACACAAGATTTATGGAATGGTTAAAAGTGCATGAAAATGGCCAATTTACTCACTCTGAGTTCTCAAAAAGGGTTTCTTCACCCCGGGAAGTTAATTAAATACCATTTGGAGGCATTTAATGTTCGAGCAAAAACGGCTGATTTTCGACAAAAGAGATAACACCCCCCATTACGTCATGCTTCAGAAATGTGGAAAATGGTCCGTTTTCAAATGTTTTATATTTGAACGTCAGTTCACATTTGTAGGTGGATCATCAGTGTTAGAGCTAAAATTAGCATGTTTAAAGTGATTTTCATGCTTCCAGGGGCTCGGGAAGTTAATTAAATACCAGTTGGAGGCATTTAATGTTCGAGCAAAAACGGCTGATTTTCGACAAAAGAGATAACACCCCCCCCATTACGTCATGCTTCAGAAATGTGGAAAATGGTCCGTTTTCAAATGTTTTATTTTTGAACGTCAGTTCACATTTGTAGGTGGATCATCAGTGTTAGAGCTAAAATTAGCATGTTTAAAGTGATTTTCATGCTTCCAGGGGCCCAAAACACAAGATTTATGGAATGGTTAAAAGTGCATGAAAATGGCCAATTTACTCACTCTGAGTTCTCAAAAAGGGTTTCTTCACCCCGGGAAGTTAATTAAATACCATTTGGAGGCATTTAATGTTCGAGCAAAAACGGCTGATTTTCGACAAAAGAGATAACACCCCCCCATTACGTCATGCTTCAGAAATGTGGAAAATGGTCCGTTTTCAAATGTTTTATTTTTGAACGTCAGTTCACATTTGTAGGTGGATCATCAGTGTTAGAGCTAAAATTAGCATGTTTAAAGTGATTTTCATGCTTCCAGGGGCTCGGGAAGTTAATTAAATACCAGTTGGAGGCATTTAATGTTCGAGCAAAAACGGCTGATTTTCGACAAAAGAGATAACACCCCCCCCATTACGTCATGCTTCAGAAATGTGGAAAATGGTCCGTTTTCAAATGTTTTATTTTTGAACGTCAGTTCACATTTGTAGGTGGATCATCAGTGTTAGAGCTAAAATTAGCATGTTTAAAGTGATTTTCATGCTTCCAGGGGCTCGGGAAGTTAATTAAATACCATTTGGAGGCATTTAATGTTCGAGCAAAAACGGCTGATTTTCAACAAAAGAGATAACACCCCCCCATTACATCATGCTTCAGAAATGTGGAAAATGGTCCGTTTTCAAATGTTTTATTTTTGAACGTCAGTTCACATTTGTAGGTGGATCATCAGTGTTAGAGCTAAAATTAGCATGTTTAAAGTGATTTTCATGCTTCCAGGGGCTCGGGAAGTTAATTAAATACCATTTGGAGGCATTTAATGTTCGAGCAAAAACGGCTGATTTTCGACAAAAGATATAACACCCCCCCATTACGTCATGCTTCAGAAATGTGGAAAATGGTCCGTTTTCAAATGTTTTATTTTTGAACGTCAGTTCACATTTGTAGGTGGATCATCAGTGTTAGAGCTAAAATTAGCATGTTTAAAGTGATTTTCATGCTTCCAGGGGCTCGGGAAGTTAATTAAATACCATTTGGAGGCATTTAATGTTCGAGCAAAAACGGCTGATTTTCGACAAAAGAGATAACACCCCCCCATTACGTCATGCTTCAGAAATGATGAAAATGGTCCGTTTTCAAATGTTTTATTTTTGAACGTCAGTTCACATTTGTAGGTGGGTCATCAGTGTTAGAGCTCAAATTAGCATGTTTAAAGTGATTTTCATGCTTCCAGGGGCTCGGGAAGTGAAATAAATACCATTTGGAGGCATTTAATGTTCGAGCAAAAACGGCTGATTTTCGACAAAAGAGATAACACCCCCCCATTACGTCATGCTTCAGAAATGTGGAAAATGGTCCGTTTTCAAATGTTTTATTTTTGAACGTCAGTTCACATTTGTAGGTGGATCATCAGTGTTAGAGCTAAAATTAGCATGTTTAAAGTGATTTTCATGCTTCCAGGGGCCCAAAACACAAGATTTATGGAATGGTTAAAAGTGCATGAAAATGGCTAATTTACTCACTCTGAGTTCTCAAAAAGGGTTTCTTCACCCCGGGAAGTTAATTAAATACCATTTGGAGGCATTTAATGTTCCAGCAAAAACGGCTGATTTTCGACAAAAGAGATAACACCCCCCCATTACGTCATGCTTCAGAAATGTGGAAAAGGGTCAGTTTTCAAATGTTTTATTTTTGAACGTCAGTTCACATTTGTAGGTGGATCATCAGTGTTAGAGCTAAAATTAGCATGTTTAAAGTGATTTTCATGCTTCCAGGGGCTCGGGAAGTGAAATAAATACCATTTGGAGGCATTTAATGTTCGAGCAAAAACGGCTGATTTTCGACAAAAGAGATAACACCCCCCCATTACATCATGCTTCAGAAATGTGGAAAATGGTCCGTTTTCAAATGTTTTATTTTTGAACGTCAGTTCACATTTGTAGGTGGATCATCAGTGTTAGAGCTAAAATTAGCATGTTTAAAGTGATTTTCATGCTTCCAGGGGCCCAAAACACAAGATTTATGGAATGGTTAAAAGTGCATGAAAATGGCCAATTTACTCACTCTGAGTTCTCAAAAAGGGTTTCTTCACCCCGGGAAGTTAATTAAATACCATTTGGAGGCATTTAATGTTCGAGCAAAAACGGCTGATTTTCGACAAAAGAGATAACACCCCCCCATTACGTCATGCTTCAGAAATGTGGAAAATGGTCCGTTTTCAAATGTTTTATTTTTGAACGTCAGTTCACATTTGTAGGTGGATCATCAGTGTTAGAGCTAAAATTAGCATGTTTAAAGTGATTTTCATGCTTCCAGGGGCTCGGGAAGTTAATTAAATACCATTTGGAGGCATTTAATGTTCAAGCAAAAACGGCTGATTTTCGACAAAAGAGATAACACCCCCCATTACGTCATGCTTCAGAAATGTGGAAAATGGTCCGTTTTCAAATGTTTTATTTTTGAACGTCAGTTCACATTTGTAGGTGGATCATCAGTGTTAGAGCTAAAATTAGCATGTTTAAAGTGATTTTCATGCTTCCAGGGGCTCGGGAAGTTAATTAAATACCATTTGGAGGCATTTAATGTTCGAGCAAAAACGGCTGATTTTCGACAAAAGAGATAACACCCCCCATTACGTCATGCTTCAGAAATGTGGAAAATGGTCCGTTTTCAAATGTTTTATTTTTGAACGTCAGTTCACATTTGTAGGTGGATCATCAGTGTTAGAGCTAAAATTAGCATGTTTAAAGTGATTTTCATGCTTCCAGGGGCTCGAGAAGTGAAATAAATACCATTTGGAGGCATTTAATGTTCGAGCAAAAACGGCTGATTTTCGACAAAAGAGATAACACCCCCCCATTACGTCATGCTTCAGAAATGTGGAAAATGGTACGTTTTCAAATGTTTTATTTTTGAACGTCAGTTCACATTTGTAGGTGGATCATCAGTGTTAGAGCTAAAATTAGCATGTTTAAAGTGATTTTCATGCTTCCAGGGGCCCAAAACACAAGATTTATGGAATGGTTAAAAGTGCATGAAAATGGCCAATTTACTCACTCTGAGTTCTCAAAAAGGGTTTCTTCACCCCGGGAAGTTAATTAAATACCATTTGGAGGCATTTAATGTTCCAGCAAAAACGGCTGATTTTCGACAAAAGAGATAACACCCCCCCATTACGTCATGCTTCAGAAATGTGGAAAATGGTCCGTTTTCAAATGTTTTATTTTTGAACGTCAGTTCACATTTGTAGGTGGATCATCAGTGTTAGAGCTAAAATTAGCATGTTTAAAGTGATTTTCATGCTTCCAGGGGCTCGGGAAGTGAAATAAATACCATTTGGAGGCATTTAATGTTCGAGCAAAAACGGCTGATTTTCGACAAAAGAGATAACACCCCCCCATTACGTCATGCTTCAGAAATGTGGAAAATGGTCCGTTTTCAAATGTTTTATTTTTGAACGTCAGTTCACATTTGTAGGTGGATCATCAGTGTTAGAGCTAAAATTAGCATGTTTAAAGTGATTTTCATACTTCCAGGGGCTCGGGAAGTTAATTAAATACCAGTTTGAGGCATTTAATGTTCGAGCAAAAACGGCTGATTTTCGACAAAAGAGATAACACCCCCCCATTACGTCATGCTTCAGAAATGTGGAAAATGGTCCGTTTTCAAATGTTTTATTTTTGAACGTCAGTTCACATTTGTAGGTGGATCATCAGTGTTAGAGCTAAAATTAGCATGTTTAAAGTGATTTTCATGCTTCCAGGGGCTCGGGAAGTTAATTAAATACCATTTGGAGGCATTTAATGTTCGAGCAAAAACGGCTGATTTTCGACAAAAGAGATAACACCCCCCCATTACGTCATGCTTCAGAAATGTGGAAAATGGTCCGTTTTCAAATGTTTTATTTTTGAACGTCAGTTCACATTTGTAGGTGGATCATCAGTGTTAGAGCTAACATTAGCATGTTTAAAGTGATTTTCATGCTTCCAGGGGCTCGGGAAGTTATTAAATACCATTTGGAGGCATTTAATGTTCGAGCAAAAACGGCTGATTTTCGACAAAAGAGATAACACCCCCCCCCCATTACGTCATGCTTCAGAAATGTGGAAAATGGTCCGTTTTCAAATGTTTTATTTTTGAACGTCAGTTCACATTTGTAGGTGGATCATCAGTGTTAGAGCTAAAATTAGCATGTTTAAAGTGATTTTCATGCTTCCAGGGGCTCGGGAAGTTAATTAAATACCATTTGGAGGCATTTAATGTTCGAGCAAAAACGGCTGATTTTCGACAAAAGAGATAACACCCCCCCCATTACATCATGCTTCAGAAATGTGGAAAATGGTCCGTTTTCAAATGTTTTATTTTTGAACGTCAGTTCACATTTGTAGGTGGATCATCAGTGTTAGAGCTAAAATTAGCATGTTTAAAGTGATTTTCATGCTTCCAGGGGCTCGGGAAGTTAATTAAATACCATTTGGAGGCATTTAATGTTCGAGAAAAAACGGCTGATTTTCGACAAAAGATATAACACCCCCCATTACGTCATGCTTCAGAAATGTGGAAAATGGTCCGTTTTCAAATGTTTTATTTTTGAACGTCAGTTCACATTTGTAGGTGGATCATCAGTGTTAGAGCTAAAATTAGCATGTTTAAAGTGATTTTCATGCTTCCAGGGGCTCGGGAAGTTAATTAAATACCATTTGGAGGCATTTAATGTTCGAGCAAAAACGGCTGATTTTCGACAAAAGAGATAACACCCCCCCATTACGTCATGCTTCAGAAATGTGGAAAATGGTCCGTTTTCAAATGTTTTATTTTTGAACGTCAGTTCACATTTGTAGGTGGGTCATCAGTGTTAGAGCTAAAATTAGCATGTTTAAAGTGATTTTCATGCTTCCAGGGGCTCGGGAAGTGAAATAAATACCATTTGGAGGCATTTAATGTTCGAGCAAAAACGGCTGATTTTCGACAAAAGAGATAACACCCCCCCATTACGTCATGCTTCAGAAATGTGGAAAATGGTCCGTTTTCAAATGTTTTATTTTTGAACGTCAGTTCACATTTGTAGGTGGATCATCAGTGTTAGAGCTAAAATTAGCATGTTTAAAGTGATTTTCATGCTTCCAGGGGCTCGGGAAGTTAATTAAATACCATTTGGAGGCATTTAATGTTCAAGCAAAAACGGCTGATTTTCGACAAAAGAGATAACACCCCCCATTACGTCATGCTTCAGAAATGTGGAAAATGGTCCGTTTTCAAATGTTTTATTTTTGAACGTCAGTTCACATTTGTAGGTGGATCATCAGTGTTAGAGCTAAAATTAGCATGTTTAAAGTGATTTTCATGCTTCCAGGGGCTCGGGAAGTTAATTAAATACCATTTGGAGGCATTTAATGTTCGAGCAAAAACGGCTGATTTTCGACAAAAGAGATAACACCCCCCCATTACGTCATGCTTCAGAAATGTGGAAAATGGTCCGTTTTCAAATGTTTTATTTTTGAACGTCAGTTCACATTTGTAGGTGGATCATCAGTGTTAGAGCTAAAATTAGCATGTTTAAAGTGATTTTCATGCTTCCAGGGGCTCGAGAAGTGAAATAAATACCATTTGGAGGCATTTAATGTTCGAGCAAAAACGGCTGATTTTCGACAAAAGAGATAACACCCCCCCATTACGTCATGCTTCAGAAATGTGGAAAATGGTACGTTTTCAAATGTTTTATTTTTGAACGTCAGTTCACATTTGTAGGTGGATCATCAGTGTTAGAGCTAAAATTAGCATGTTTAAAGTGATTTTCATGCTTCCAGGGGCCCAAAACACAAGATTTATGGAATGGTTAAAAGTGCATGAAAATGGCCAATTTACTCACTCTGAGTTCTCAAAAAGGGTTTCTTCACCCCGGGAAGTTAATTAAATACCATTTGGAGGCATTTAATGTTCCAGCAAAAACGGCTGATTTTCGACAAAAGAGATAACACCCCCCCATTACGTCATGCTTCAGAAATGTGGAAAATGGTCCGTTTTCAAATGTTTTATTTTTGAACGTCAGTTCACATTTGTAGGTGGATCATCAGTGTTAGAGCTAAAATTAGCATGTTTAAAGTGATTTTCATACTTCCAGGGGCTCGGGAAGTTAATTAAATACCAGTTGGAGGCATTTAATGTTCGAGCAAAAACGGCTGATTTTCGACAAAAGAGATAACACCCCCCCATTACGTCATGCTTCAGAAATGTGGAAAATGGTCCGTTTTCAAATGTTTTATTTTTGAACGTCAGTTCACATTTGTAGGTGGATCATCAGTGTTAGAGCTAAAATTAGCATGTTTAAAGTGATTTTCATGCTTCCAGGGGCTCGGGAAGTTAATTAAATACCATTTGGAGGCATTTAATGTTCGAGCAAAAACGGCTGATTTTCGACAAAAGAGATAACACCCCCCCATTACGTCATGCTTCAGAAATGTGGAAAATGGTCCGTTTTCAAATGTTTTATTTTTGAACGTCAGTTCACATTTGTAGGTGGATCATCAGTGTTAGAGCTAACATTAGCATGTTTAAAGTGATTTTCATGCTTCCAGGGGCTCGGGAAGTTATTAAATACCATTTGGAGGCATTTAATGTTCGAGCAAAAACGGCTGATTTTCGACAAAAGAGATAACACCCCCCCCCCCATTACGTCATGCTTCAGAAATGTGGAAAATGGTCCGTTTTCAAATGTTTTATTTTTGAACGTCAGTTCACATTTGTAGGTGGATCATCAGTGTTAGAGCTAAAATTAGCATGTTTAAAGTGATTTTCATGCTTCCAGGGGCTCGGGAAGTTAATTAAATACCATTTGGAGGCATTTAATGTTCGAGCAAAAACGGCTGATTTTCGACAAAAGAGATAACACCCCCCCCATTACATCATGCTTCAGAAATGTGGAAAATGGTCCGTTTTCAAATGTTTTATTTTTGAACGTCAGTTCACATTTGTAGGTGGATCATCAGTGTTAGAGCTAAAATTAGCATGTTTAAAGTGATTTTCATGCTTCCAGGGGCTCGGGAAGTTAATTAAATACCATTTGGAGGCATTTAATGTTCGAGAAAAAACGGCTGATTTTCGACAAAAGATATAACACCCCCCATTACGTCATGCTTCAGAAATGTGGAAAATGGTCCGTTTTCAAATGTTTTATTTTTGAACGTCAGTTCACATTTGTAGGTGGATCATCAGTGTTAGAGCTAAAATTAGCATGTTTAAAGTGATTTTCATGCTTCCAGGGGCTCGGGAAGTTAATTAAATACCATTTGGAGGCATTTAATGTTCGAGCAAAAACGGCTGATTTTCGACAAAAGAGATAACACCCCCCCATTACGTCATGCTTCAGAAATGTGGAAAATGGTCCGTTTTCAAATGTTTTATTTTTGAACGTCAGTTCACATTTGTAGGTGGGTCATCAGTGTTAGAGCTAAAATTAGCATGTTTAAAGTGATTTTCATGCTTCCAGGGGCTCGGGAAGTGAAATAAATACCATTTGGATGCATTTAATGTTCGAGCAAAAACGGCTGATTTTCGACAAAAGAGATAACACCCCCCCATTACGTCATGCTTCAGAAATGTGGAAAATGGTCCGTTTTCAAATGTTTTATTTTTGAACGTCAGTTCACATTTGTAGGTGGATCATCAGTGTTAGAGCTAAAATTAGCATGTTTAAAGTGATTTTCATGCTTCCAGGGGCCCAAAACACAAGATTTATGGAATGGTTAAAAGTGCATGACAATGGCCAATTTACTCACTCTGAGTTCTCAAAAAGGGTTTCTTCACCCCGGGAAGTTAATTAAATACCATTTGGAGGCATTTAATGTTCCAGCAAAAACGGCTGATTTTCGACAAAAGAGATAACACCCCCCCATTACGTCATGCTTCAGAAATGTGGAAAATGGTCCGTTTTCAAATGTTTTATTTTTGAACGTCAGTTCACATTTGTAGGTGGATCATCAGTGTTAGAGCTAAAATTAGCATGTTTAAAGTGATTTTCATGCTTCCAGGGGCTCGGGAAGTTAATTAAATACCAGTTGGAGGCATTTAATGTTCGAGCAAAAACGGCTGATTTTCGACAAAAGAGATAACACCCCCCCCCCATTACGTCATGCTTCAGAAATGTGGAAAATGGTCCGTTTTCAAATGTTTTATTTTTGAACGTCAGTTCACATTTGTAGGTGGATCATCAGTGTTAGAGCTAAAATTAGCATGTTTAAAGTGATTTTCATGCTTCCAGGGGCTCGGGAAGTTAATTAAATACCATTTGGAGGCATTTAATGTTCGAGCAAAAACGGCTGATTTTCGACAAAAGAGATAACACCCCCCCATTACGTCATGCTTCAGAAATGTGGAAAATGGTCCGTTTTCAAATGTTTTATTTTTGAACGTCAGTTCACATTTGTAGGTGGATCATCAGTGTTAGAGCTAAAATTTGCATGTTTAAAGTGATTTTCATGCTTCCAGGGGCCCAAAACACAAGATTTATGGAATGGTTAAAAGTGTATGAAAATGGCCAATATACTCACTCTGAGTTCTCAAAAAGGGTTTCTTCACCCCGGGAAGTTAATTAAATACCATTTGGAGGCATTTAATGTTCGAGCAAAAACGGCTGATTTTCGACAAAAGAGATAACACCCCCCCATTACGTCATGCTTCAGAAATGTGGAAAATGGTCCGTTTTCAAATGTTTTATTTTTGAACGTCAGTTCACATTTGTAGGTGGATCATCAGTGTTAGAGCTAAAATTAGCATGTTTAAAGTGATTTTCATGCTTCCAGGGGCTCGGGAAGTGAAATAAATACCATTTGGAGGCATTTAATGTTCGAGCAAAAACGGCTGATTTTCGACAAAAGAGATAACACCCCCCCATTACGTCATGCTTCAGAAATGTGGAAAATGGTCCGTTTTCAAATGTTTTATTTTTGAACGTCAGTTCACATTTGTAGGTGGATCATCAGTGTTAGAGCTAAAATTAGCATGTTTAAAGTGATTTTCATGCTTCCAGGGGCTCGGGAAGTTAATTAAATACCATTTGGAGGCATTTAATGTTCGAGCAAAAACGGCTGATTTTCGACAAAAGAGATAACACCCCCCATTACGTCATGCTTCAGAAATGTGGAAAATGGTCCGTTTTCAAATGTTTTATTTTTGAACGTCAGTTCACATTTGTAGGTGGATCATCAGTGTTAGAGCTAAAATTAGCATGTTTAAAGTGATTTTCATGCTTCCAGGGGCTCGGGAAGTTAATTAAATACCATTTGGAGGCATTTAATGTTCGAGCAAAAACGGCTGATTTTCGACAAAAGAGATAACACCCCCCCATTACGTCATGCTTCAGAAATGTGGAAAATGGTCCGTTTTCAAATGTTTTATTTTTGAACGTCAGTTCACGTTTGTAGGTGGATCATCAGTGTTAGAGCTAAAATTAGCATGTTTAAAGTGATTTTCATGCTTCCAGGGGCCCAAAACACAAGATTTATGGAATGGTTAAAAGTGCATGAAAATGGCCAATTTACTCACTCTGAGTTCTCAAAAAGGGTTTCTTCACCCCGGGAAGTTAATTAAATACCATTTGGAGGCATTTAATGTTCGAGCAAAAACGGCTGATTTTCGACAAAAGAGATAACACCCCCCCATTACGTCATGCTTCAGAAATGTGGAAAATGGTCCGTTTTCAAATGTTTTATTTTTGAACGTCAGTTCACATTTGTAGGTGGATCATCAGTGTTAGAGCTAAAATTAGCATGTTTAAAGTGATTTTCATGCTTCCAGGGGCTCGGGAAGTTAATTAAATACCATTTGGAGGCATTTAATGTTCAAGCAAAAACGGCTGATTTTCGACAAAAGAGATAACACCCCCCATTACGTCATGCTTCAGAAATGTGGAAAATGGTCCATTTTCAAATGTTTTATTTTTGAACGTCAGTTCACATTTGTAGGTGGATCATCAGTGTTAGAGCTAAAATTAGCATGTTTAAAGTGATTTTCATGCTTCCAGGGGCTCGGGAAGTTAATTAAATACCATTTGGAGGCATTTAATGTTCGAGCAAAAACGGCTGATTTTCGACAAAAGAGATAACACCCCCCCATTACGTCATGCTTCAGAAATGTGGAAAATGGTCCGTTTTCAAATGTTTTATTTTTGAACGTCAGTTCACATTTGTAGGTGGATCATCAGTGTTAGAGCTAAAATTTGCATGTTTAAAGTGATTTTCATGCTTCCAGGGGCCCAAAACACAAGATTTATGGAATGGTTAAAAGTGTATGAAAATGGCCAATATACTCACTCTGAGTTCTCAAAAAGGGTTTCTTCACCCCGGGAAGTTAATTAAATACCATTTGGAGGCATTTAATGTTCGAGCAAAAACGGCTGATTTTCGACAAAAGAGATAACACCCCCCCATTACGTCATGCTTCAGAAATGTGGAAAATGGTCCGTTTTCAAATGTTTTATTTTTGAACGTCAGTTCACATTTGTAGGTGGATCATCAGTGTTAGAGCTAAAATTAGCATGTTTAAAGTGATTTTCATGCTTCCAGGGGCTCGGGAAGTGAAATAAATACCATTTGGAGGCATTTAATGTTCGAGCAAAAACGGCTGATTTTCGACAAAAGAGATAACACCCCCCCATTACGTCATGCTTCAGAAATGTGGAAAATGGTCCGTTTTCAAATGTTTTATTTTTGAACGTCAGTTCACATTTGTAGGTGGATCATCAGTGTTAGAGCTAAAATTAGCATGTTTAAAGTGATTTTCATGCTTCCAGGGGCTCGGGAAGTTAATTAAATACCATTTGGAGGCATTTAATGTTCGAGCAAAAACGGCTGATTTTCGACAAAAGAGATAACACCCCCCATTACGTCATGCTTCAGAAATGTGGAAAATGGTCCGTTTTCAAATGTTTTATTTTTGAACGTCAGTTCACATTTGTAGGTGGATCATCAGTGTTAGAGCTAAAATTAGCATGTTTAAAGTGATTTTCATGCTTCCAGGGGCTCGGGAAGTTAATTAAATACCATTTGGAGGCATTTAATGTTCGAGCAAAAACGGCTGATTTTCGACAAAAGAGATAACACCCCCCCATTACGTCATGCTTCAGAAATGTGGAAAATGGTCCGTTTTCAAATGTTTTATTTTTGAACGTCAGTTCACGTTTGTAGGTGGATCATCAGTGTTAGAGCTAAAATTAGCATGTTTAAAGTGATTTTCATGCTTCCAGGGGCCCAAAACACAAGATTTATGGAATGGTTAAAAGTGCATGAAAATGGCCAATTTACTCACTCTGAGTTCTCAAAAAGGGTTTCTTCACCCCGGGAAGTTAATTAAATACCATTTGGAGGCATTTAATGTTCGAGCAAAAACGGCTGATTTTCGACAAAAGAGATAACACCCCCCCATTACGTCATGCTTCAGAAATGTGGAAAATGGTCCGTTTTCAAATGTTTTATTTTTGAACGTCAGTTCACATTTGTAGGTGGATCATCAGTGTTAGAGCTAAAATTAGCATGTTTAAAGTGATTTTCATGCTTCCAGGGGCTCGGGAAGTAAATTAAATACCATTTGGAGGCATTTAATGTTCAAGCAAAAACGGCTGATTTTCGACAAAAGAGATAACACCCCCCATTACGTCATGCTTCAGAAATGTGGAAAATGGTCCATTTTCAAATGTTTTATTTTTGAACGTCAGTTCACATTTGTAGGTGGATCATCAGTGTTAGAGCTAAAATTAGCATGTTTAAAGTGATTTTCATGCTTCCAGGGGCTCGGGAAGTTAATTAAATACCATTTGGAGGCATTTAATGTTCAAGCAAAAACGGCTGATTTTCGACAAAAGAGATAACACCCCCCCATTACGTCATGCTTCAGAAATGTGGAAAATGGTCCGTTTTCAAATGTTTTATTTTTGAACGTCAGTTCACATTTGTAGGTGGATCATCAGTGTTAGAGCTAAAATTAGCATGTTTAAAGTGATTTTCATGCTTCCAGGGGCTTGGGAAGTGAAATAAATACCATTTGGAGGCATTTAATGTTCGAGCAAAAACGGCTGATTTTCGACAAAAGAGATAACACCCCCCCATTACGTCATGCTTCAGAAATGTGGAAAATGGTCCGTTTTCAAATGTTTTATTTTTGAACGTCAGTTCACATTTGTAGGTGGATCATCAGTGTTAGAGCTAAAATTAGCATGTTTAAAGTGATTTTCATACTTCCAGGGGCTCGGGAAGTTAAATAAATACCAGTTGGAGGCATTTAATGTTCGAGCAAAAACGGCTGATTTTCGACAAAAGAGATAACACCCCCCCATTACGTCATGCTTCAGAAATGTGGAAAATGGTCCGTTTTCAAATGTTTTATTTTTGAACGTCAGTTCACATTTGTAGGTGGATCATCAGTGTTAGAGCTAAAATTAGCATGTTTAAAGTGATTTTCATGCTTCCAGGGGCTCGGGAAGTTAATTAAATACCATTTGGAGGCATTTAATGTTCGAGCAAAAACGGCTGATTTTCGACAAAAGAGATAACACCCCCCCATTACGTCATGCTTCAGAAATGTGGAAAATGGTCCGTTTTCAAATGTTTTATTTTTGAACGTCAGTTCACATTTGTAGGTGGATCATCAGTGTTAGAGCTAACATTAGCATGTTTAAAGTGATTTTCATGCTTCCAGGGGCTCGGGAAGTTATTAAATACCATTTGGAGGCATTTAATGTTCGAGCAAAAACGGCTGATTTTCGACAAAAGAGATAACACCCCCCCCCCCATTACGTCATGCTTCAGAAATGTGGAAAATGGTCCGTTTTCAAATGTTTTATTTTT
This sequence comes from Lissotriton vulgaris, assembly GCF_964263255.1. Taxonomy (NCBI): domain Eukaryota; kingdom Metazoa; phylum Chordata; class Amphibia; order Caudata; family Salamandridae; genus Lissotriton; species Lissotriton vulgaris. The sequence continues at coordinate 73,312 of NW_028246448.1, read as the reverse complement.
GAATGTCAGTTCACATTTGTAGGTGGATCATCAGTGTTAGAGCTAAAATTAGCATGTTTAAAGTGATTTTCATGCTTCCAGGGGCTCGGGAAGTTAATTAAATACCATTTGGAGGCATTTAATGTTCGAGCAAAAACGGCTGATTTTCGACAAAAGATATAACACCCCCCATTACGTCATGCTTCAGAAATGTGGAAAATGGTCCGTTTTCAAATGTTTTATTTTTGAACGTCAGTTCACATTTGTAGGTGGATCATCAGTGTTAGAGCTAAAATTAGCATGTTTAAAGTGATTTTCATGCTTCTAGGGGCTCGGGAAGTTAATTAAATACCATTTGGAGGCATTTAATGTTCGAGCAAAAACGGCTGATTTTCGACAAAAGAGATAACACCCCCCCATTACGTCATGCTTCAGAAATGTGGAAAATGGTCCGTTTTCAAATGTTTTATTTTTGAACGTCAGTTCACATTTGTAGGTGGGTCATCAGTGTTAGAGCTAAAATTAGCATGTTTAAAGTGATTTTCATGCTTCCAGGGGCTCGGGAAGTGAAATAAATACCATTTGGAGGCATTTAATGTTCGAGCAAAAACGGCTGATTTTCGACAAAAGAGATAACACCCCCCCATTACGTCATGCTTCAGAAATGTGGAAAATGGTCCGTTTTCAAATGTTTTATTTTTGAACGTCAGTTCACATTTGTAGGTGGATCATCAGTGTTAGAGCTAAAATTAGCATGTTTAAAGTGATTTTCATGCTTCCAGGGGCCCAAAACACAAGATTTATGGAATGGTTAAAAGTGCATGACAATGGCCAATTTACTCACTCTGAGTTCTCAAAAAGGGTTTCTTCACCCCGGGAAGTTAATTAAATACCATTTGGAGGCATTTAATGTTCCAGCAAAAACGGCTGATTTTCGACAAAAGAGATAACACCCCCCCATTACGTCATGCTTCAGAAATGTGGAAAATGGTCCGTTTTCAAATGTTTTATTTTTGAACGTCAGTTCACATTTGTAGGTGGATCATCAGTGTTAGAGCTAAAATTAGCATGTTTAAAGTGATTTTCATGCTTCCAGGGGCTCGGGAAGTTAATTAAATACCAGTTGGAGGCATTTAATGTTCGAGCAAAAACGGCTGATTTTCGACAAAAGAGATAACACCCCCCCCCATTACGTCATGCTTCAGAAATGTGGAAAATGGTCCGTTTTCAAATGTTTTATTTTTGAACGTCAGTTCACATTTGTAGGTGGATCATCAGTGTTAGAGCTAAAATTAGCATGTTTAAAGTGATTTTCATGCTTCCAGGGGCTCGGGAAGTTAATTAAATACCATTTGGAGGCATTTAATGTTCGAGCAAAAACGGCTGATTTTCGACAAAAGAGATAACACCCCCCCATTACGTCATGCTTCAGAAATGTGGAAAATGGTCCGTTTTCAAATGTTTTATTTTTGAACGTCAGTTCACATTTGTAGGTGGATCATCAGTGTTAGAGCTAAAATTTGCATGTTTAAAGTGATTTTCATGCTTCCAGGGGCCCAAAACACAAGATTTATGGAATGGTTAAAAGTGTATGAAAATGGCCAATATACTCACTCTGAGTTCTCAAAAAGGGTTTCTTCACCCCGGGAAGTTAATTAAATACCATTTGGAGGCATTTAATGTTCGAGCAAAAACGGCTGATTTTCGACAAAAGAGATAACACCCCCCCATTACGTCATGCTTCAGAAATGTGGAAAATGGTCCGTTTTCAAATGTTTTATTTTTGAACGTCAGTTCACATTTGTAGGTGGATCATCAGTGTTAGAGCTAAAATTAGCATGTTTAAAGTGATTTTCATGCTTCCAGGGGCTCGGGAAGTGAAATAAATACCATTTGGAGGCATTTAATGTTCGAGCAAAAACGGCTGATTTTCGACAAAAGAGATAACACCCCCCCATTACGTCATGCTTCAGAAATGTGGAAAATGGTCCGTTTTCAAATGTTTTATTTTTGAACGTCAGTTCACATTTGTAGGTGGATCATCAGTGTTATAGCTAAAATTAGCATGTTTAAAGTGATTTTCATGCTTCCAGGGGCTCGGGAAGTTAATTAAATACCATTTGGAGGCATTTAATGTTCGAGCAAAAACGGCTGATTTTCGACAAAAGAGATAACACCCCCCATTACGTCATGCTTCAGAAATGTGGAAAATGGTCCGTTTTCAAATGTTTTATTTTTGAACGTCAGTTCACATTTGTAGGTGGATCATCAGTGTTAGAGCTAAAATTAGCATGTTTAAAGTGATTTTCATGCTTCCAGGGGCCCAAAACACAAGATTTATGGAATGGTTAAAAGTGCATGAAAATGGCCAATTTACTCACTCTGAGTTCTCAAAAAGGGTTTCTTCACCCCGGGAAGTTAATTAAATACCATTTGGAGGCATTTAATGTTCGAGCAAAAACGGCTGATTTTCGACAAAAGAGATAACACCCCCCCATTACGTCATGCTTCAGAAATGTGGAAAATGGTCTGTTTTCAAATGTTTTATTTTTGAACGTCAGTTCACATTTGTAGGTGGATCATCAGTGTTAGAGCTAAAATTAGCATGTTTAAAGTGATTTTCATGCTTCCAGGGGCCCAAAATACAAGATTTATGGAATGGTTAAAAGTGCATGAAAATGGCCAATTTACTCACTCTGAGTTCTCAAAAAGGGTTTCTTCACCCCGGGAAGTTAATTAAATACCATTTGGAGGCATTTAATGTTCGAGCAAAAACGGCTGATTTTCGACAAAAGAGATAACACCCCCCCATTACGTCATGCTTCAGAAATGTGGAAAATGGTCCATTTTCAAATGTTTTATTTTTGAACGTCAGTTCACATTTGTAGGTGGATCATCAGTGTTAGAGCTAAAACTTGCATGTTTAAAGTGATTTTCATGCTTCCAGGGGCTCAGGAAGTTAATTAAATACCATTTGGAGGCATTTAATGTTCGAGCAAAAACGGCTGATTTTCGACAAAAGAGATAACACCCCCCATTACGTCATGCTTCAGAAATGTGGAAAATGGTCCGTTTTCAAATGTTTTATTTTTGAACGTCAGTTCACATTTGTAGGTGGATCATCAGTGTTAGAGCTAAAATTAGCATGTTTAAAGTGATTTTCATGCTTCCAGGGGCCCAAAACACAAGATTTATGGAATGGTTAAAAGGGCATGAAAATGGCCAATTTACTCACTCTGAGTTCTCAAAAAGGGTTTCTTCACCACGGGAAGTTAATTAAATACCATTTGGAGGCATTTAATGTTCGAGCAAAAACGGCTGATTTTCGACAAAAGAGATAACACCCCCCCATTACGTCATGCTTCAGAAATGTGGAAAATGGTCCGTTTTCAAATGTTTTATTTTTGAACGTCAGTTCACATTTGTAGGTGGATCATCAGTGTTAGAGCTAAAATTAGCATGTTTAAAGTGATTTTCATGCTTCCAGGGGCCCAAAACACAAGATTTATGGAATGGTTAAAAGTGCATGAAAATGGCCAATTTACTCACTCTGAGTTCTCAAAAAGGGTTTCTTCACCCCGGGAAGTTAATTAAATACCATTTGGAGGCATTTAATGTTCCAGCAAAAACGGCTGATTTTCGACAAAAGAGATAACACCCCCCATTACGTCATGCTTCAGAAATGTGGAAAATGGTCCGTTTTCAAATGTTTTATTTTTGAACGTCAGTTCACATTTGTAGGTGGGTCATCAGTGTTAGAGCTAAAATTAGCATGTTTAAAGTGATTTTCATGCTGCCAGGGGCTCGGGAAGTGAAATAAATACCATTTGGAGGCATTTAATGTTCGAGCAAAAACGGCTGATTTTCGACAAAAGAGATAACACCCCCCATTACGTCATGCTTCAGAAATGTGGAAAATGGTCCTTTTTCAAATGTTTTATTTTTGAACGTCAGTTCACATTTGTAGGTGGATCATCAGTGTTAGAGCTAAAATTAGCATGTTTAAAGTGATTTTCATGCTTCCAGGGGCCCAAAACACAAGATTTATGGAATGGTTAAAAGTGCATGAAAATGGCCAATTTACTCACTCTGAGTTCTCAAAAAGGGTTTCTTCACCCCGGGAAGTTAATTAAATACCATTTGGAGGCATTTAATGTTCGAGCAAAAACGGCTGATTTTCGACAAAAGAGATAACACCCCCCCATTACTTCATGCTTCAGAAATGTGGAAAATGGTCCGTTTTCAAATGTTTTATTTTTGAACGTCAGTTCACATTTGTAGGTGGATCATCAGTGTTAGAGCTAAAATTTGCATGTTTAAAGTGATTTTCATGCTTCCAGGGGCTCGGGAAGTTAATTAAATACCATTTGGAGGCATTTAATGTTCGAGCAAAAACGGCTGATTTTCGACAAAAGAGATAACACCCCCCCATTACGTCATGCTTCAGAAATGTGGAAAATGGTCAGTTTTCAAATGTTTTATTTTTGAACGTCAGTTCACATTTGTAGGTGGATCATCAGTGTTAGAGCTAAAATTAGCATGTTTAAAGTGATTTTCATGCTTCCAGGGGCTCGGGAAGTTAATTAAATACCATTTGGAGGCATTTAATGTTCGAGCAAAAACGGCTGATTTTCGACAAAAGAGATAACACCCCCCCCATTACATCATGCTTCAGAAATGTGGAAAATGGTCCGTTTTCAAATGTTTTATTTTTGAACGTCAGTTCACATTTGTAGGTGGATCATCAGTGTTAGAGCTAAAATTAGCATGTTTAAAGTGATTTTCATGCTTCCAGGGGCTCGGGAAGTTAATTAAATACCATTTGGAGGCATTTAATGTTCGAGCAAAAACGGCTGATTTTCGACAAAAGATATAACACCCCCCATTACGTCATGCTTCAGAAATGTGGAAAATGGTCCGTTTTCAAATGTTTTATTTTTGAACGTCAGTTCACATTTGTAGGTGGATCATCAGTGTTAGAGCTAAAATTAGCATGTTTAAAGTGATTTTCATGCTTCCAGGGGCTCGGGAAGTTAATTAAATACCATTTGGAGGCATTTAATGTTCGAGCAAAAACGGCTGATTTTCGACAAAAGAGATAACACCCCCCCATTACGTCATGCTTCAGAAATGTGGAAAATGGTCCGTTTTCAAATGTTTTATTTTTGAACGTCAGTTCACATTTGTAGGTGGGTCATCAGTGTTAGAGCTAAAATTAGCATGTTTAAAGTGATTTTCATGCTTCCAGGGGCTCGGGAAGTGAAATAAATACCATTTGGAGGCATTTAATGTTCGAGCAAAAACGGCTGATTTTCGACAAAAGAGATAACACCCCCCCATTACGTCATGCTTCAGAAATGTGGAAAATGGTCCGTTTTCAAATGTTTTATTTTTGAACGTCAGTTCACATTTGTAGGTGGATCATCAGTGTTAGAGCTAAAATTAGCATGTTTAAAGTGATTTTCATACTTCCAGGGGCTCGGGAAGTTAATTAAATACCAGTTGGAGGCATTTAATGTTCGAGCAAAAACGGCTGATTTTCGACAAAAGAGATAACACCCCCCCATTACGTCATGCTTCAGAAATGTGGAAAATGGTCCGTTTTCAAATGTTTTATTTTTGAACGTCAGTTCACATTTGTAGGTGGATCATCAGTGTTAGAGCTAAAATTAGCATGTTTAAAGTGATTTTCATGCTTCCAGGGGCTCGGGAAGTTAATTAAATACCATTTGGAGGCATTTAATGTTCGAGCAAAAACGGCTGATTTTCGACAAAAGAGATAACACCCCCCCATTACGTCATGCTTCAGAAATGTGGAAAATGGTCCGTTTTCAAATGTTTTATTTTTGAACGTCAGTTCACATTTGTAGGTGGATCATCAGTGTTAGAGCTAACATTAGCATGTTTAAAGTGATTTTCATGCTTCCAGGGGCTCGGGAAGTTATTAAATACCATTTGGAGGCATTTAATGTTCGAGCAAAAACGGCTGATTTTCGACAAAAGAGATAACACCCCCCCCCCATTACGTCATGCTTCAGAAATGTGGAAAATGGTCCGTTTTCAAATGTTTTATTTTTGAACGTCAGTTCACATTTGTAGGTGGATCATCAGTGTTAGAGCTAAAATTAGCATGTTTAAAGTGATTTTCATGCTTTCAGGGGCTCGGGAAGTTAATTAAATACCATTTGGAGGCATTTAATGTTCGAGCAAAAACGGCTGATTTTCGACAAAAGAGATAACACCCCCCCCATTACATCATGCTTCAGAAATGTGGAAAATGGTCCGTTTTCAAATGTTTTATTTTTGAACGTCAGTTCACATTTGTAGGTGGATCATCAGTGTTAGAGCTAAAATTAGCATGTTTAAAGTGATTTTCATGCTTCCAGGGGCTCGGGAAGTTAATTAAATACCATTTGGAGGCATTTAATGTTCGAGAAAAAACGGCTGATTTTCGACAAAAGATATAACACCCCCCATTACGTCATGCTTCAGAAATGTGGAAAATGGTCCGTTTTCAAATGTTTTATTTTTGAACGTCAGTTCACATTTGTAGGTGGATCATCAGTGTTAGAGCTAAAATTAGCATGTTTAAAGTGATTTTCATGCTTCCAGGGGCTCGGGAAGTTAATTAAATACCATTTGGAGGCATTTAATGTTCGAGCAAAAACGGCTGATTTTCGACAAAAGAGATAACACCCCCCCATTACGTCATGCTTCAGAAATGTGGAAAATGGTCCGTTTTCAAATGTTTTATTTTTGAACGTCAGTTCACATTTGTAGGTGGGTCATCAGTGTTAGAGCTAAAATTAGCATGTTTAAAGTGATTTTCATGCTTCCAGGGGCTCGGGAAGTGAAATAAATACCATTTGGAGGCATTTAATGTTCGAGCAAAAACGGCTGATTTTCGACAAAAGAGATAACACCCCCCCATTACGTCATGCTTCAGAAATGTGGAAAATGGTCCGTTTTCAAATGTTTTATTTTTGAACGTTAGTTCACATTTGTAGGTGGATCATCAGTGTTAGAGCTAAAATTAGCATGTTTAAAGTGATTTTCATGCTTCCAGGGGCCCAAAACACAAGATTTATGGAATGGTTAAAAGTGCATGACAATGGCCAATTTACTCACTCTGAGTTCTCAAAAAGGGTTTCTTCACCCCGGGAAGTTAATTAAATACCATTTGGAGGCATTTAATGTTCCAGCAAAAACGGCTGATTTTCGACAAAAGAGATAACACCCCCCCATTACGTCATGCTTCAGAAATGTGGAAAATGGTCCGTTTTCAAATGTTTTATTTTTGAACGTCAGTTCACATTTGTAGGTGGATCATCAGTGTTAGAGCTAAAATTAGCATGTTTAAAGTGATTTTCATGCTTCCAGGGGCTCGGGAAGTTAATTAAATACCAGTTGGAGGCATTTAATGTTCGAGCAAAAACGGCTGATTTTCGACAAAAGAGATAACACCCCCCCCCCCATTACGTCATGCTTCAGAAATGTGGAAAATGGTCCGTTTTCAAATGTTTTATTTTTGAACGTCAGTTCACATTTGTAGGTGGATCATCAGTGTTAGAGCTAAAATTTGCATGTTTAAAGTGATTTTCATGCTTCCAGGGGCCCAAAACACAAGATTTATGGAATGGTTAAAAGTGTATGAAAATGGCCAATATACTCACTCTGAGTTCTCAAAAAGGGTTTCTTCACCCCGGGAAGTTAATTAAATACCATTTGGAGGCATTTAATGTTCGAGCAAAAACGGCTGATTTTCGACAAAAGAGATAACACCCCCCCATTACGTCATGCTTCAGAAATGTGGAAAATGGTCCGTTTTCAAATGTTTTATTTTTGAACGTCAGTTCACATTTGTAGGTGGATCATCAGTGTTAGAGCTAAAATTAGCATGTTTAAAGTGATTTTCATGCTTCCAGGGGCTCGGGAAGTGAAATAAATACCATTTGGAGGCATTTAATGTTCGAGCAAAAACGGCTGATTTTCGACAAAAGAGATAACACCCCCCCATTAAGTCATGCTTCAGAAATGTGGAAAATGGTCCGTTTTCAAATGTTTTATTTTTGAACGTCAGTTCACATTTGTAGGTGGATCATCAGTGTTAGAGCTAAAATTAGCATGTTTAAAGTGATTTTCATGCTTCCAGGGGCTCGGGAAGTTAATTAAATACCATTTGGAGGCATTTAATGTTCGAGCAAAAACGGCTGATTTTCGACAAAAGAGATAACACCCCCCATTACGTCATGCTTCAGAAATGTGGAAAATGGTCCGTTTTCAAATGTTTTATTTTTGAACGTCAGTTCACATTTGTAGGTGGATCATCAGTGTTAGAGCTAAAATTAGCATGTTTAAAGTGATTTTCATGCTTCCAGGGGCTCGGGAAGTTAATTAAATACCATTTGGAGGCATTTAATGTTCGAGCAAAAACGGCTGATTTTCGACAAAAGAGATAACACCCCCCCATTACGTCATGCTTCAGAAATGTGGAAAATGGTCCGTTTTCAAATGTTTTATTTTTGAACGTCAGTTCACGTTTGTAGGTGGATCATCAGTGTTAGAGCTAAAATTAGCATGTTTAAAGTGATTTTCATGCTTCCAGGGGCCCAAAACACAAGATTTATGGAATGGTTAAAAGTGCATGAAAATGGCCAATTTACTCACTCTGAGTTCTCAAAAAGGGTTTCTTCACCCCGGGAAGTTAATTAAATACCATTTGGAGGCATTTAATGTTCGAGCAAAAATGGCTGATTTTCGACAAAAGAGATAACACCCCCCCATTACGTCATGCTTCAGAAATGTGGAAAATGGTCCGTTTTCAAATGTTTTATTTTTGAACGTCAGTTCACATTTGTAGGTGGATCATCAGTGTTAGAGCTAAAATTAGCATGTTTAAAGTGATTTTCATGCTTCCAGGGGCTCGGGAAGTTAATTAAATACCATTTGGAGGCATTTAATGTTCAAGCAAAAACGGCTGATTTTCGACAAAAGAGATAACACCCCCCATTACGTCATGCTTCAGAAATGTGGAAAATGGTCCGTTTTCAAATGTTTTATTTTTGAACGTCAGTTCACATTTGTAGGTGGATCATCAGTGTTAGAGCTAAAATTAGCATGTTTAAAGTGATTTTCATGCTTCCAGGGGCTCGGGAAGTTAATTAAATACCATTTGGAGGCATTTAATGTTCAAGCAAAAACGGCTGATTTTCGACAAAAGAGATAACACCCCCCCATTACGTCATGCTTCAGAAATGTGGAAAATGGTCCGTTTTCAAATGTTTTATTTTTGAACGTCAGTTCACATTTGTAGGTGGATCATCAGTGTTAGAGCTAAAATTAGCATGTTTAAAGTGATTTTCATGCTTCCAGGGGCTTGGGAAGTGAAATAAATACCATTTGGAGGCATTTAATGTTCGAGCAAAAACGGCTGATTTTCGACAAAAGAGATAACACCCCCCCATTACGTCATGCTTCAGAAATGTGGAAAATGGTACGTTTTCAAATGTTTTATTTTTGAACGTCAGTTCACATTTGTAGGTGGATCATCAGTGTTAGAGCTAAAATTAGCATGTTTAAAGTGATTTTCATGCTTCCAGGGGCCCAAAACACAAGATTTATGGAATGGTTAAAAGTGCATGAAAATGGCCAATTTACTCACTCTGAGTTCTCAAAAAGGGTTTCTTCACCCCGGGAAGTTAATTAAATACCATTTGGAGGCATTTAATGTTCCAGCAAAAACGGCTGATTTTCGACAAAAGAGATAACACCCCCCCATTACGTCATGCTTCAGAAATGTGGAAAATGGTCCGTTTTCAAATGTTTTATTTTTGAACGTCAGTTCACATTTGTAGGTGGATCATCAGTGTTAGAGCTAAAATTAGCATGTTTAAAGTGATTTTCATGCTTCCAGGGGCTCGGGAAGTGAAATAAATACCATTTGGAGGCATTTAATGTTCGAGCAAAAACGGCTGATTTTCGACAAAAGAGATAACACCCCCCCATTACGTCATGCTTCAGAAATGTGGAAAATGGTCCGTTTTCAAATGTTTTATTTTTGAACGTCAGTTCACATTTGTAGGTGGATCATCAGTGTTAGAGCTAAAATTAGCATGTTTAAAGTGATTTTCATACTTCCAGGGGCTCGGGAAGTTAAATAAATACCAGTTGGAGGCATTTAATGTTCGAGCAAAAACGGCTGATTTTCGACAAAAGAGATAACACCCCCCCATTACGTCATGCTTCAGAAATGTGGAAAATGGTCCGTTTTCAAATGTTTTATTTTTGAACGTCAGTTCACATTTGTAGGTGGATCATCAGTGTTAGAGCTAAAATTAGCATGTTTAAAGTGATTTTCATGCTTCCAGGGGCTCGGGAAGTTAATTAAATACCATTTGGAGGCATTTAATGTTCGAGCAAAAACGGCTGATTTTCGACAAAAGAGATAACACCCCCCCATTACGTCATGCTTCAGAAATGTGGAAAATGGTCCGTTTTCAAATGTTTTATTTTTGAACGTCAGTTCACATTTGTAGGTGGATCATCAGTGTTAGAGCTAACATTAGCATGTTTAAAGTGATTTTCATGCTTCCAGGGGCTCGGGAAGTTATTAAATACCATTTGGAGGCATTTAATGTTCGAGCAAAAACGGCTGATTTTCGACAAAAGAGATAACACCCCCCCCCCCCATTACGTCATGCTTCAGAAATGTGGAAAATGGTCCGTTTTCAAATGTTTTATTTTTGAATGTCAGTTCACATTTGTAGGTGGATCATCAGTGTTAGAGCTAAAATTAGCATGTTTAAAGTGATTTTCATGCTTCCAGGGGCTCGGGAAGTTAATTAAATACCATTTGGAGGCATTTAATGTTCGAGCAAAAACGGCTGATTTTCGACAAAAGATATAACACCCCCCATTACGTCATGCTTCAGAAATGTGGAAAATGGTCCGTTTTCAAATGTTTTATTTTTGAACGTCAGTTCACATTTGTAGGTGGATCATCAGTGTTAGAGCTAAAATTAGCATGTTTAAAGTGATTTTCATGCTTCCAGGGGCTCGGGAAGTTAATTAAATACCATTTGGAGGCATTTAATGTTCGAGCAAAAACGGCTGATTTTCGACAAAAGAGATAACACCCCCCCATTACGTCATGCTTCAGAAATGTGGAAAATGGTCCGTTTTCAAATGTTTTATTTTTGAACGTCAGTTCACATTTGTAGGTGGGTCATCAGTGTTAGAGCTAAAATTAGCATGTTTAAAGTTATTTTCATGCTTCCAGGGGCTCGGGAAGTGAAATAAATACCATTTGGAGGCATTTAATGTTCGAGCAAAAACGGCTGATTTTCGACAAAAGAGATAACACCCCCCCATTACGTCATGCTTCAGAAATGTGGAAAATGGTCCGTTTTCAAATGTTTTATTTTTGAACGTCAGTTCACATTTGTAGGTGGATCATCAGTGTTAGAGCTAAAATTAGCATGTTTAAAGTGATTTTCATGCTTCCAGGGGCCCAAAACACAAGATTTATGGAATGGTTAAAAGTGCATGACAATGGCCAATTTACTCACTCTGAGTTCTCAAAAAGGGTTTCTTCACCCCGGGAAGTTAATTAAATACCATTTGGAGGCATTTAATGTTCCAGCAAAAACGGCTGATTTTCGACAAAAGAGATAACACCCCCCCATTACGTCATGCTTCAGAAATGTGGAAAATGGTCCGTTTTCAAATGTTTTATTTTTGAACGTCAGTTCACATTTGTAGGTGGATCATCAGTGTTAGAGCTAAAATTAGCATGTTTAAAGTGATTTTCATGCTTCCAGGGGCTCGGGAAGTTAATTAAATACCAGTTGGAGGCATTTAATGTTCGAGCAAAAACGGCTGATTTTCGACAAAAGAGATAACACCCCCCCCCCATTACGTCATGCTTCAGAAATGTGGAAAATGGTCCGTTTTCAAATGTTTTATTTTTGAACGTCAGTTCACATTTGTAGGTGGATCATCAGTGTTAGAGCTAAAATTAGCATGTTTAAAGTGATTTTCATGCTTCCAGGGGCTCGGGAAGTTAATTAAATACCATTTGGAGGCATTTAATGTTCGAGCAAAAACGGCTGATTTTCGACAAAAGAGATAACACCCCCCCATTACGTCATGCTTCAGAAATGTGGAAAATGGTCCGTTTTCAAATGTTTTATTTTTGAACGTCAGTTCACATTTGTAGGTGGATCATCAGTGTTAGAGCTAAAATTTGCATGTTTAAAGTGATTTTCATGCTTCCAGGGGCCCAAAACACAAGATTTATGGAATGGTTAAAAGTGTATGAAAATGGCCAATATACTCACTCTGAGTTCTCAAAAAGGGTTTCTTCACCCCGGGAAGTTAATTAAATACCATTTGGAGGCATTTAATGTTCGAGCAAAAACGGCTGATTTTCGACAAAAGAGATAACACCCCCCCATTACGTCATGCTTCAGAAATGTGGAAAATGGTCCGTTTTCAAATGTTTTATTTTTGAACGTCAGTTCACATTTGTAGGTGGATCATCAGTGTTAGAGCTAAAATTAGCATGTTTAAAGTGATTTTCATGCTTCCAGGGGCTCGGGAAGTGAAATAAATACCATTTGGAGGCATTTAATGTTCGAGCAAAAACGGCTGATTTTCGACAAAAGAGATAACACCCCCCCATTACGTCATGCTTCAGAAATGTGGAAAATGGTCCGTTTTCAAATGTTTTATTTTTGAACGTCAGTTCACATTTGTAGGTGGATCATCAGTGTTATAGCTAAAATTAGCATGTTTAAAGTGATTTTCATGCTTCCAGGGGCTCGGGAAGTTAATTAAATACCATTTGGAGGCATTTAATGTTCGAGCAAAAACGGCTGATTTTCGACAAAAGAGATAACACCCCCCATTACGTCATGCTTCAGAAATGTGGAAAATGGTCCGTTTTCAAATGTTTTATTTTTGAACGTCAGTTCACATTTGTAGGTGGATCATCAGTGTTAGAGCTAAAATTAGCATGTTTAAAGTGATTTTCATGCTTCCAGGGGCCCAAAACACAAGATTTATGGAATGGTTAAAAGTGCATGAAAATGGCCAATTTACTCACTCTGAGTTCTCAAAAAGGGTTTCTTCACCCCGGGAAGTTAATTAAATACCATTTGGAGGCATTTAATGTTCGAGCAAAAACGGCTGATTTTCGACAAAAGAGATAACACCCCCCCATTACGTCATGCTTCAGAAATGTGGAAAATGGTCTGTTTTCAAATGTTTTATTTTTGAACGTCAGTTCACATTTGTAGGTGGATCATCAGTGTTAGAGCTAAAATTAGCATGTTTAAAGTGATTTTCATGCTTCCAGGGGCCCAAAATACAAGATTTATGGAATGGTTAAAAGTGCATGAAAATGGCCAATTTACTCACTCTGAGTTCTCAAAAAGGGTTTCTTCACCCCGGGAAGTTAATTAAATACCATTTGGAGGCATTTAATGTTCGAGCAAAAACGGCTGATTTTCGACAAAAGAGATAACACCCCCCCATTACGTCATGCTTCAGAAATGTGGAAAATGGTCCATTTTCAAATGTTTTATTTTTGAACGTCAGTTCACATTTGTAGGTGGATCATCAGTGTTAGAGCTAAAACTTGCATGTTTAAAGTGATTTTCATGCTTCCAGGGGCTCGGGAAGTTAATTAAATACCATTTGGAGGCATTTAATGTTCGAGCAAAAACGGCTGATTTTCGACAAAAGAGATAACACCCCCCCATTACGTCATGCTTCAGAAATGTGGAAAATGGTCCGTTTTCAAATGTTTTATTTTTGAACGTCAGTTCACATTTGTAGGTGGATCATCAGTGTTAGAGCTAAAATTAGCATGTTTAAAGTGATTTTCATGCTTCCAGGGGCCCAAAACACAAGATTTATGGAATGGTTAAAAGGGCATGAAAATGGCCAATTTACTCACTCTGAGTTCTCAAAAAGGGTTTCTTCACCACGGGAAGTTAATTAAATACCATTTGGAGGCATTTAATGTTCGAGCAAAAACGGCTGATTTTCGACAAAAGAGATAACACCCCCCCATTACGTCATGCTTCAGAAATGTGGAAAATGGTCCGTTTTCAAATGTTTTATTTTTGAACGTCAGTTCACATTTGTAGGTGGATCATCAGTGTTAGAGCTAAAATTAGCATGTTTAAAGTGATTTTCATGCTTCCAGGGGCCCAAAACACAAGATTTATGGAATGGTTAAAAGTGCATGAAAATGGCCAATTTACTCACTCTGAGTTCTCAAAAAGGGTTTCTTCACCCCGGGAAGTTAATTAAATACCATTTGGAGGCATTTAATGTTCCAGCAAAAACGGCTGATTTTCGACAAAAGAGATAACACCCCCCATTACGTCATGCTTCAGAAATGTGGAAAATGGTCCGTTTTCAAATGTTTTATTTTTGAACGTCAGTTCACATTTGTAGGTGGGTCATCAGTGTTAGAGCTAAAATTAGCATGTTTAAAGTGATTTTCATGCTGCCAGGGGCTCGGGAAGTGAAATAAATACCATTTGGAGGCATTTAATGTTCGAGCAAAAACGGCTGATTTTCGACAAAAGAGATAACACCCCCCATTACGTCATGCTTCAGAAATGTGGAAAATGGTCCTTTTTCAAATGTTTTATTTTTGAACGTCAGTTCACATTTGTAGGTGGATCATCAGTGTTAGAGCTAAAATTAGCATGTTTAAAGTGATTTTCATGCTTCCAGGGGCCCAAAACACAAGATTTATGGAATGGTTAAAAGTGCATGAAAATGGCCAATTTACTCACTCTGAGTTCTCAAAAAGGGTTTCTTCACCCCGGGAAGTTAATTAAATACCATTTGGAGGCATTTAATGTTCGAGCAAAAACGGCTGATTTTCGACAAAAGAGATAACACCCCCCCATTACTTCATGCTTCAGAAATGTGGAAAATGGTCCGTTTTCAAATGTTTTATTTTTGAACGTCAGTTCACATTTGTAGGTGGATCATCAGTGTTAGAGCTAAAATTTGCATGTTTAAAGTGATTTTCATGCTTCCAGGGGCTCGGGAAGTTAATTAAATACCATTTGGAGGCATTTAATGTTCGAGCAAAAACGGCTGATTTTCGACAAAAGAGATAACACCCCCCCATTACGTCATGCTTCAGAAATGTGGAAAATGGTCAGTTTTCAAATGTTTTATTTTTGAACGTCAGTTCACATTTGTAGGTGGATCATCAGTGTTAGAGCTAAAATTAGCATGTTTAAAGTGATTTTCATGCTTCCAGGGGCTCGGGAAGTTAATTAAATACCATTTGGAGGCATTTAATGTTCGAGCAAAAACGGCTGATTTTCGACAAAAGAGATAACACCCCCCCCATTACATCATGCTTCAGAAATGTGGAAAATGGTCCGTTTTCAAATGTTTTATTTTTGAACGTCAGTTCACATTTGTAGGTGGATCATCAGTGTTAGAGCTAAAATTAGCATGTTTAAAGTGATTTTCATGCTTCCAGGGGCTCGGGAAGTTAATTAAATACCATTTGGAGGCATTTAATGTTCGAGCAAAAACGGCTGATTTTCGACAAAAGATATAACACCCCCCATTACGTCATGCTTCAGAAATGTGGAAAATGGTCCGTTTTCAAATGTTTTATTTTTGAACGTCAGTTCACATTTGTAGGTGGATCATCAGTGTTAGAGCTAAAATTAGCATGTTTAAAGTGATTTTCATGCTTCCAGGGGCTCGGGAAGTTAATTAAATACCATTTGGAGGCATTTAATGTTCGAGCAAAAACGGCTGATTTTCGACAAAAGAGATAACACCCCCCCATTACGTCATGCTTCAGAAATGTGGAAAATGGTCCGTTTTCAAATGTTTTATTTTTGAACGTCAGTTCACATTTGTAGGTGGGTCATCAGTGTTAGAGCTAAAATTAGCATGTTTAAAGTGATTTTCATGCTTCCAGGGGCTCGGGAAGTGAAATAAATACCATTTGGAGGCATTTAATGTTCGAGCAAAAACGGCTGATTTTCGACAAAAGAGATAACACCCCCCCATTACGTCATGCTTCAGAAATGTGGAAAATGGTCCGTTTTCAAATGTTTTATTTTTGAACGTCAGTTCACATTTGTAGGTGGATCATCAGTGTTAGAGCTAAAATTAGCATGTTTAAAGTGATTTTCATGCTTCCAGGGGCCCAAAACACAAGATTTATGGAATGGTTAAAAGTGCATGACAATGGCCAATTTACTCACTCTGAGTTCTCAAAAAGGGTTTCTTCACCCCGGGAAGTTAATTAAATACCATTTGGAGGCATTTAATGTTCCAGCAAAAACGGCTGATTTTCGACAAAAGAGATAACACCCCCCCATTACGTCATGCTTCAGAAATGTGGAAAATGGTCCGTTTTCAAATGTTTTATTTTTGAACGTCAGTTCACATTTGTAGGTGGATCATCAGTGTTAGAGCTAAAATTAGCATGTTTAAAGTGATTTTCATGCTTCCAGGGGCTCGGGAAGTTAATTAAATACCAGTTGGAGGCATTTAATGTTCGAGCAAAAACGGCTGATTTTCGACAAAAGAGATAACACCCCCCCCATTACGTCATGCTTCAGAAATGTGGAAAATGGTCCGTTTTCAAATGTTTTATTTTTGAACGTCAGTTCACATTTGTAGGTGGATCATCAGTGTTAGAGCTAAAATTAGCATGTTTAAAGTGATTTTCATGCTTCCAGGGGCTCGGGAAGTTAATTAAATACCATTTGGAGGCATTTAATGTTCGAGCAAAAACGGCTGATTTTCGACAAAAGAGATAACACCCCCCCATTACGTCATGCTTCAGAAATGTGGAAAATGGTCCGTTTTCAAATGTTTTATTTTTGAACGTCAGTTCACATTTGTAGGTGGATCATCAGTGTTAGAGCTAAAATTAGCATGTTTAAAGTGATTTTCATGCTTCCAGGGGCTCGGGAAGTGAAATAAATACCATTTGGAGGCATTTAATGTTCGAGCAAAAACGGCTGATTTTCGACAAAAGAGATAACACCCCCCCATTACGTCATGCTTCAGAAATGTGGAAAATGGTCCGTTTTCAAATGTTTTATTTTTGAACGTCAGTTCACATTTGTAGGTGGATCATCAGTGTTAGAGCTAAAAGTAGCATGTTTAAAGTGATTTTCATGCTTCCAGGGGCTCGGGAAGTTAATTAAATACCATTTGGAGGCATTTAATGTTCGAGCAAAAACGGCTGATTTTCGACAAAAGAGATAACACCCCCCATTACGTCATGCTTCAGAAATGTGGAAAATGGTCCGTTTTCAAATGTTTTATTTTTGAACGTCAGTTCACATTTGTAGGTGGATCATCAGTGTTAGAGCTAAAATTAGCATGTTTAAAGTGATTTTCATGCTTCCAGGGGCTCGGGAAGTTAATTAAATACCATTTGGAGGCATTTAATGTTCGAGCAAAAACGGCTGATTTTCGACAAAAGAGATAACACCCCCCCATTACGTCATGCTTCAGAAATGTGGAAAATGGTCCGTTTTCAAATGTTTTATTTTTGAACGTCAGTTCACGTTTGTAGGTGGATCATCAGTGTTAGAGCTAAAATTAGCATGTTTAAAGTGATTTTCATGCTTCCAGGGGCCCAAAACACAAGATTTATGGAATGGTTAAAAGTGCATGAAAATGGCCAATTTACTCACTCTGAGTTCTCAAAAAGGGTTTCTTCACCCCGGGAAGTTAATTAAATACCATTTGGAGGCATTTAATGTTCGAGCAAAAACGGCTGATTTTCGACAAAAGAGATAACACCCCCCCATTACGTCATGCTTCAGAAATGTGGAAAATGGTCTGTTTTCAAATGTTTTATTTTTGAACGTCAGTTCACATTTGTAGGTGGATCATCAGTGTTAGAGCTAAAATTAGCATGTTTAAAGTGATTTTCATGCTTCCAGGGGCCCAAAACACAAGATTTATGGAATGGTTAAAAGTGCATGAAAATGGCCAATTTACTCACTCTGAGTTCTCAAAAAGGGTTTCTTCACCCCGGGAAGTTAATTAAATACCATTTGGAGGCATTTAATGTTCGAGCAAAAACGGCTGATTTTCGACAAAAGAGATAACACCCCCCCATTACGTCATGCTTCAGAAATGTGGAAAATGGTCCATTTTCAAATGTTTTATTTTTGAACGTCAGTTCACATTTGTAGGTGGATCATCAGTGTTAGAGCTAAAACTTGCATGTTTAAAGTGATTTTCATGCTTCCAGGGGCTCGGGAAGTTAATTAAATACCATTTGGAGGCATTTAATGTTCGAGCAAAAACGGCTGATTTTCGACAAAAGAGATAACACCCCCCCATTACGTCATGCTTCAGAAATGTGGAAAATGGTCCGTTTTCAAATGTTTTATTTTTGAACGTCAGTTCACATTTGTAGGTGGATCATCAGTGTTAGAGCTAAAATTAGCATGTTTAAAGTGATTTTCATGCTTCCAGGGGCCCAAAACACAAGATTTATGGAATGGTTAAAAGGGCATGAAAATGGCCAATTTACTCACTCTGAGTTCTCAAAAAGGGTTTCTTCACCACGGGAAGTTAATTAAATACCATTTGGAGGCATTTAATGTTCGAGCAAAAACGGCTGATTTTCGACAAAAGAGATAACACCCCCCCATTACGTCATGCTTCAGAAATGTGGAAAATGGTCCGTTTTCAAATGTTTTATTTTTGAACGTCAGTTCACATTTGTAGGTGGATCATCAGTGTTAGAGCTAAAATTAGCATGTTTAAAGTGATTTTCATGCTTCCAGGGGCCCAAAACACAAGATTTATGGAATGGTTAAAAGTGCATGAAAATGGCCAATTTACTCACTCTGAGTTCTCAAAAAGGGTTTCTTCACCCCGGGAAGTTAATTAAATACCATTTGGAGGCATTTAATGTTCCAGCAAAAACGGCTGATTTTCGACAAAAGAGATAACACCCCCCATTACGTCATGCTTCAGAAATGTGGAAAATGGTCCGTTTTCAAATGTTTTATTTTTGAACGTCAGTTCACATTTGTAGGTGGGTCATCAGTGTTAGAGCTAAAATTAGCATGTTTAAAGTGATTTTCATGCTGCCAGGGGCTCGGGAAGTGAAATAAATACCATTTGGAGGCATTTAATGTTCGAGCAAAAACGGCTGATTTTCGACAAAAGAGATAACACCCCCCCATTACGTCATGCTTCAGAAATGTGGAAAATGGTCCTTTTTCAAATGTTTTATTTTTGAACGTCAGTTCACATTTGTAGGTGGATCATCAGTGTTAGAGCTAAAATTAGCATGTTTAAAGTGATTTTCATGCTTCCAGGGGCCCAAAACACAAGATTTATGGAATGATTAAAAGTGCATGAAAATGGCCAATTTACTCACTCTGAGTTCTCAAAAAGGGTTTCTTCACCCCGGGAAGTTAATTAAATACCATTTGGAGGCATTTAATGTTCGAGCAAAAACGGCTGATTTTCGACAAAAGAGATAACACCCCCCCATTACTTCATGCTTCAGAAATGTGGAAAATGGTCCGTTTTCAAATGTTTTATTTTTGAACGTCAGTTCACATTTGTAGGTGGATCATCAGTGTTAGAGCTAAAATTTGCATGTTTAAAGTGATTTTCATGCTTCCAGGGGCTCGGGAAGTTAATTAAATACCATTTGGAGGCATTTAATGTTCGAGCAAAAACGGCTGATTTTCGACAAAAGAGATAACACCCCCCCATTACGTCATGCTTCAGAAATGTGGAAAATGGTCAGTTTTCAAATGTTTTATTTTTGAACGTCAGTTCACATTTGTAGGTGGATCATCAGTGTTAGAGCTAAAATTAGCATGTTTAAAGTGATTTTCATGCTTCCAGGGGCCCAAAACACAAGATTTATGGAATGGTTAAAAGTGCATGAAAATGGCCAATTTACTCACTCTGAGTTCTCAAAAAGGGTTTCTTCACCCCGGGAAGTTAATTAAATACCATTTGGAGGCATTTAATGTTCCAGCAAAAACGGCTGATTTTCGACAAAAGAGATAACACCCCCCCATTACGTCATGCTTCAGAAATGTGGAAAATGGTCCGTTTTCAAATGTTTTATTTTTGAACGTCAGTTCACATTTGTAGGTGGATCATCAGTGTTAGAGCTAAAATTAGCATGTTTAAAGTGATTTTCATGCTTCCAGGGGCTCGGGAAGTGAAATAAATACCATTTGGAGGCATCCAATGTTCGAGCAAAAACGGCTGATTTTCGACAAAAGAGATAACACCCCCCCATTACGTCATGCTTCAGAAATGTGGAAAATGGTCCGTTTTCAAATGTTTTATTTTTGAACGTCAGTTCACATTTGTAGGTGGGTCATCAGTGTTAGAGCTAAAATTAGCATGTTTAAAGTGATTTTCATGCTGCCAGGGGCTCGGGAAGTGAAATAAATACCATTTGGAGGCATTTAATGTTCGAGCAAAAACGGCTGATTTTCGACAAAAGAGATAACACCCCCCCATTACGTCATGCTTCAGAAATGTGGAAAATGGTCCTTTTTCAAATGTTTTATTTTTGAACGTCAGTTCACATTTGTAGGTGGATCATCAGTGTTAGAGCTAAAATTAGCATGTTTAAAGTGATTTTCATGCTTCCAGGGGCCCAAAACACAAGATTTATGGAATGGTTAAAAGTGCATGAAAATGGCCAATTTACTCACTCTGAGTTCTCAAAAAGGGTTTCTTCACCCCGGGAAGTTAATTAAATACCATTTGGAGGCATTTAATGTTCGAGCAAAAACGGCTGATTTTCGACAAAAGAGATAACACCCCCCCATTACTTCATGCTTCAGAAATGTGGAAAATGGTCCGTTTTCAAATGTTTTATTTTTGAACGTCAGTTCACATTTGTAGGTGGATCATCAGTGTTAGAGCTAAAATTTGCATGTTTAAAGTGATTTTCATGCTTCCAGGGGCTCGGGAAGTTAATTAAATACCATTTGGAGGCATTTAATGTTCGAGCAAAAACGGCTGATTTTCGACAAAAGAGATAACACCCCCCCATTACGTCATGCTTCAGAAATGTGGAAAATGGTCAGTTTTCAAATGTTTTATTTTTGAACGTCAGTTCACATTTGTAGGTGGATCATCAGTGTTAGAGCTAAAATTAGCATGTTTAAAGTGATTTTCATGCTTCCAGGGGCCCAAAACACAAGATTTATGGAATGGTTAAAAGTGCATGAAAATGGCCAATTTACTCACTCTGAGTTCTCAAAAAGGGTTTCTTCACCCCGGGAAGTTAATTAAATACCATTTGGAGGCATTTAATGTTCCAGCAAAAACGGCTGATTTTCGACAAAAGAGATAACACCCCCCCATTACGTCATGCTTCAGAAATGTGGAAAATGGTCCGTTTTCAAATGTTTTATTTTTGAACGTCAGTTCACATTTGTAGGTGGATCATCAGTGTTAGAGCTAAAATTAGCATGTTTAAAGTGATTTTCATGCTTCCAGGGGCTCGGGAAGTGAAATAAATACCATTTGGAGGCATCCAATGTTCGAGCAAAAACGGCTGATTTTCGACAAAAGAGATAACACCCCCCCATTACGTCATGCTTCAGAAATGTGGAAAATGGTCCATTTTCAAATGTTTTATTTTTGAACGTCAGTTCACATTTGTAGGTGGATCATCAGTGTTAGAGCTAAAACTTGCATGTTTAAAGTGATTTTCATGCTTCCAGGGGCTCGGGAAGTTAATTAAATACCATTTGGAGGCATTTAATGTTCGAGCAAAAACGGCTGATTTTCGACAAAAGAGATAACACCCCCCCATTACGTCATGCTTCAGAAATGTGGAAAATGGTCCGTTTTCAAATGTTTTATTTTTGAACGTCAGTTCACATTTGTAGGTGGATCATCAGTGTTAGAGCTAAAATTAGCATGTTTAAAGTGATTTTCATGCTTCCAGGGGCCCAAAACACAAGATTTATGGAATGGTTAAAAGGGCATGAAAATGGCCAATTTACTCACTCTGAGTTCTCAAAAAGGGTTTCTTCACCACGGGAAGTTAATTAAATACCATTTGGAGGCATTTAATGTTCGAGCAAAAACGGCTGATTTTCGACAAAAGAGATAACACCCCCCCATTACGTCATGCTTCAGAAATGTGGAAAATGGTCCGTTTTCAAATGTTTTATTTTTGAACGTCAGTTCACATTTGTAGGTGGATCATCAGTGTTAGAGCTAAAATTAGCATGTTTAAAGTGATTTTCATGCTTCCAGGGGCCCAAAACACAAGATTTATGGAATGGTTAAAAGTGCATGAAAATGGCCAATTTACTCACTCTGAGTTCTCAAAAAGGGTTTCTTCACCCCGGGAAGTTAATTAAATACCATTTGGAGGCATTTAATGTTCCAGCAAAAACGGCTGATTTTCGACAAAAGAGATAACACCCCCCATTACGTCATGCTTCAGAAATGTGGAAAATGGTCCGTTTTCAAATGTTTTATTTTTGAACGTCAGTTCACATTTGTAGGTGGGTCATCAGTGTTAGAGCTAAAATTAGCATGTTTAAAGTGATTTTCATGCTGCCAGGGGCTCGGGAAGTGAAATAAATACCATTTGGAGGCATTTAATGTTCGAGCAAAAACGGCTGATTTTCGACAAAAGAGATAACACCCCCCCATTACGTCATGCTTCAGAAATGTGGAAAATGGTCCTTTTTCAAATGTTTTATTTTTGAACGTCAGTTCACATTTGTAGGTGGATCATCAGTGTTAGAGCTAAAATTAGCATGTTTAAAGTGATTTTCATGCTTCCAGGGGCCCAAAACACAAGATTTATGGAATGATTAAAAGTGCATGAAAATGGCCAATTTACTCACTCTGAGTTCTCAAAAAGGGTTTCTTCACCCCGGGAAGTTAATTAAATACCATTTGGAGGCATTTAATGTTCGAGCAAAAACGGCTGATTTTCGACAAAAGAGATAACACCCCCCCATTACTTCATGCTTCAGAAATGTGGAAAATGGTCCGTTTTCAAATGTTTTATTTTTGAACGTCAGTTCACATTTGTAGGTGGATCATCAGTGTTAGAGCTAAAATTTGCATGTTTAAAGTGATTTTCATGCTTCCAGGGGCTCGGGAAGTTAATTAAATACCATTTGGAGGCATTTAATGTTCGAGCAAAAACGGCTGATTTTCGACAAAAGAGATAACACCCCCCCATTACGTCATGCTTCAGAAATGTGGAAAATGGTCAGTTTTCAAATGTTTTATTTTTGAACGTCAGTTCACATTTGTAGGTGGATCATCAGTGTTAGAGCTAAAATTAGCATGTTTAAAGTGATTTTCATGCTTCCAGGGGCCCAAAACACAAGATTTATGGAATGGTTAAAAGTGCATGAAAATGGCCAATTTACTCACTCTGAGTTCTCAAAAAGGGTTTCTTCACCCCGGGAAGTTAATTAAATACCATTTGGAGGCATTTAATGTTCCAGCAAAAACGGCTGATTTTCGACAAAAGAGATAACACCCCCCCATTACGTCATGCTTCAGAAATGTGGAAAATGGTCCGTTTTCAAATGTTTTATTTTTGAACGTCAGTTCACATTTGTAGGTGGATCATCAGTGTTAGAGCTAAAATTAGCATGTTTAAAGTGATTTTCATGCTTCCAGGGGCTCGGGAAGTGAAATAAATACCATTTGGAGGCATCCAATGTTCGAGCAAAAACGGCTGATTTTCGACAAAAGAGATAACACCCCCCCATTACGTCATGCTTCAGAAATGTGGAAAATGGTCCGTTTTCAAATGTTTTATTTTTGAACGTCAGTTCACATTTGTAGGTGGGTCATCAGTGTTAGAGCTAAAATTAGCATGTTTAAAGTGATTTTCATGCTGCCAGGGGCTCGGGAAGTGAAATAAATACCATTTGGAGGCATTTAATGTTCGAGCAAAAACGGCTGATTTTCGACAAAAGAGATAACACCCCCCCATTACGTCATGCTTCAGAAATGTGGAAAATGGTCCTTTTTCAAATGTTTTATTTTTGAACGTCAGTTCACATTTGTAGGTGGATCATCAGTGTTAGAGCTAAAATTAGCATGTTTAAAGTGATTTTCATGCTTCCAGGGGCCCAAAACACAAGATTTATGGAATGGTTAAAAGTGCATGAAAATGGCCAATTTACTCACTCTGAGTTCTCAAAAAGGGTTTCTTCACCCCGGGAAGTTAATTAAATACCATTTGGAGGCATTTAATGTTCGAGCAAAAACGGCTGATTTTCGACAAAAGAGATAACACCCCCCCATTACTTCATGCTTCAGAAATGTGGAAAATGGTCCGTTTTCAAATGTTTTATTTTTGAACGTCAGTTCACATTTGTAGGTGGATCATCAGTGTTAGAGCTAAAATTTGCATGTTTAAAGTGATTTTCATGCTTCCAGGGGCTCGGGAAGTTAATTAAATACCATTTGGAGGCATTTAATGTTCGAGCAAAAACGGCTGATTTTCGACAAAAGAGATAACACCCCCCCATTACGTCATGCTTCAGAAATGTGGAAAATGGTCAGTTTTCAAATGTTTTATTTTTGAACGTCAGTTCACATTTGTAGGTGGATCATCAGTGTTAGAGCTAAAATTAGCATGTTTAAAGTGATTTTCATGCTTCCAGGGGCCCAAAACACAAGATTTATGGAATGGTTAAAAGTGCATGAAAATGGCCAATTTACTCACTCTGAGTTCTCAAAAAGGGTTTCTTCACCCCGGGAAGTTAATTAAATACCATTTGGAGGCATTTAATGTTCCAGCAAAAACGGCTGATTTTCGACAAAAGAGATAACACCCCCCCATTACGTCATGCTTCAGAAATGTGGAAAATGGTCCGTTTTCAAATGTTTTATTTTTGAACGTCAGTTCACATTTGTAGGTGGATCATCAGTGTTAGAGCTAAAATTAGCATGTTTAAAGTGATTTTCATGCTTCCAGGGGCTCGGGAAGTGAAATAAATACCATTTGGAGGCATCCAATGTTCGAGCAAAAACGGCTGATTTTCGACAAAAGAGATAACACCCCCCCATTACGTCATGCTTCAGAAATGTGGAAAATGGTCCGTTTTCAAATGTTTTATTTTTGAACGTCAGTTCACATTTGTAGGTGGATCATCAGTGTTAGAGCTAAAATTAGCATGTTTAAAGTGATTTTCATGCTTCCAGGGGCCCAAAACACAAGATTTATGGAACGCTTAAAAGTGCATGAAAATGGCCAATTTACTCACTCTGAGTTCTCAAAAAGGGTTTCTTCACCCCGGGAAGTTAATTAAATACCATTTGGAGGCATTTAATGTTCCAGCAAAAACGGCTGATTTTCGACAAAAGAGATAACACCCCCCCATTACGTCATGCTTCAGAAATGTGGAAAATGGTCCGTTTTCAAATGTTTTATTTTTGAACGTCAGTTCACATTTGTAGGTGGATCATCAGTGTTAGAGCTAAAATTAGCATGTTTAAAGTGATTTTCATGCTTCCAGGGGCTCGGGAAGTTAATTAAATACCATTTGGAGGCATTTAATGTTCGAGCAAAAACGGCTGATTTTCGACAAAAGAGATAACACCCCCCCATTACGTCATGCTTCAGAAATGTGGAAAATGGTCCGTTTTCAAATGTTTTATTTTTGAACGTCAGTTCACATTTGAAGGTGGATCATCAGTGTTAGAGCTAAAATTAGCATGTTTAAAGTGATTTTCATGCTTCCAGGGGCTCGGGAAGTTAATTAAATACCATTTGGAGGCATTTAATGTTCGAGCAAAAACGGCTGATTTTCGACAAAAGAGATAACACCCCCCCATTACGTCATGCTTCAGAAATGTGGAAAATGGTCCGTTTTCAAATGTTTTATTTTTGAACGTCAGTTCACATTTGTAGGTGGATCATCAGTGTTAGAGCTAAAATTAGCATGTTAAAAGTGGTTTTCATGCTTCCAGGGGCTCGGGAAGTTAATTAAATACCATTTGGAGGCATTTAATTTTCGAGCAAAAACGGCTGATTTTCGACAAAAGAGATAACACCCCCCCATTACGTCATGCTTCAGAAATGTGGAAAATGGTCCGTTTTCAAATGTTTTATTTTTGAACGTCAGTTCACATTTGTAGGTGGATCATCAGTGATAGAGCTAAAATTAGCATGTTTAAAGTGATTTTCATGCTTCCAGGGGCCCAAAACACAAGATTTATGGAATGGTTAAAAGTGCATGAAAATGGCCAATTTACTCACTCTGAGTTCTCAAAAAGGGTTTCTTCACCCCGGGAAGTTAATTAAATACCATTTGGAGGCATTTAATGTTCCAGCAAAAACGGCTGATTTTCGACAAAAGAGATAACACCCCCCCATTACGTCATGCTTCAGAAATGTGGAAAATGGTCCGTTTTCAAATGTTTTATTTTTGAACGTCAGTTCACATTTGTAGGTGGATCATCAGTGTTAGAGCTAAAATTAGCATGTTTAAAGTGATTTTCATGCTTCCAGGGGCCCAAAACACAAGATTTATGGAATGGTTAAAAGTGCATGAAAATGGCCAATTTACTCACTCTGAGTTCTCAAAAAGGGTTTCTTCACCCCGGGAAGTTAATTAAATACCATTTGGAGGCATTTAATGTTCCAGCAAAAACGGCTGATTTTCGACAAAAGAGATAACACCCCCCCATTACGTCATGCTTCAGAAATGTGGAAAATGGTCCGTTTTCAAATGTTTTATTTTTGAACGTCAGTTCACATTTGTAGGTGGATCATCAGTGTTAGAGCTAAAATTAGCATGTTTAAAGTGATTTTCATGCTTCCAGGGGCTCGGGAAGTTAATTAAATACCAGTTGGAGGCATTTAATGTTCGAGCAAAAACGGCTGATTTTCGACAAAAGAGATAACACCCCCCCATTACGTCATGCTTCAGAAATGTGGAAAATGGTCCGTTTTCAAATGTTTTATTTTTGAACGTCAGTTCACATTTGTAGGTGGATCATCAGTGTTAGAGCTAAAATTAGCATGTTTAAAGTGATTTTCATGCTTCCAGGGGCTCGGGAAGTTAATTAAATACCATTTGGAGGCATTTAATGTTCGAGCAAAAACGGCTGATTTTCGACAAAAGAGATAACACCCCCCCATTACGTCATGCTTCAGAAATGTGGAAAATGGTCCGTTTTCAAATGTTTTATTTTTGAACGTCAGTTCACATTTGTAGGTGGATCATCAGTGTTAGAGCTAAAATTAGCATGTTTAAAGTGATTTTCATGCTTCCAGGGGCTCGGGAAGTTAATTAAATACCATTTGGAGGCATTTAATGTTCGAGCAAAAACGGCTGATTTTCGACAAAAGATATAACACCCCCCCATTACGTCATGCTTCAGAAATGTGGAAAATGGTCCGTTTTCAAATGTTTTATTTTTGAACGTCAGTTCACATTTGTAGGTGGATCATCAGTGTTAGAGCTAAAATTAGCATGTTTAAAGTGATTTTCATGCTTCCAGGGGCTCGGGAAGTTAATTAAATACCATTTGGAGGCATTTAATGTTCGAGCAAAAACGGCTGATTTTCGACAAAAGAGATAACACCCCCCCATTACGTCATGCTTCAGAAATGTGGAAAATGGTCCGTTTTCAAATGTTTTATTTTTGAACGTCAGTTCACATTTGTAGGTGGGTCATCAGTGTTAGAGCTAAAATTAGCATGTTTAAAGTGATTTTCATGCTTCCAGGGGCTCGGGAAGTGAAATAAATACCATTTGGAGGCATTTAATGTTCGAGCAAAAACGGCTGATTTTCGACAAAAGAGATAACACCCCCCCATTACGTCATGCTTCAGAAATGTGGAAAATGGTCCGTTTTCAAATGTTTTATTTTTGAACGTCAGTTCACATTTGTAGGTGGATCATCAGTGTTAGAGCTAAAATTAGCATGTTTAAAGTGATTTTCATGCTTCCAGGGGCCCAAAACACAAGATTTATGGAATGGTTAAAAGTGCATGAAAATGGCTAATTTACTCACTCTGAGTTCTCAAAAAGGGTTTCTTCACCCCGGGAAGTTAATTAAATACCATTTGGAGGCATTTAATGTTCCAGCAAAAACGGCTGATTTTCGACAAAAGAGATAACACCCCCCCATTACGTCATGCTTCAGAAATGTGGAAAATGGTCCGTTTTCAAATGTTTTATTTTTGAACGTCAGTTCACATTTGTAGGTGGATCATCAGTGTTAGAGCTAAAATTAGCATGTTTAAAGTGATTTTCATGCTTCCAGGGGCTCGGGAAGTGAAATAAATACCATTTGGAGGCATTTAATGTTCGAGCAAAAACGGCTGATTTTCGACAAAAGAGATAACACCCCCCCATTACGTCATGCTTCAGAAATGTGGAAAATGGTCAGTTTTCAAATGTTTTATTTTTGAACGTCAGTTCACATTTGTAGGTGGATCATCAGTGTTAGAGCTAAAATTAGCATGTTTAAAGTGATTTTCATGCTTCCAGGGGCCCAAAACACAAGATTTATGGAATGGTTAAAAGTGCATGAAAATGGCCAATTTACTCACTCTGAGTTCTCAAAAAGGGTTTCTTCACCCCGGGAAGTTAATTAAATACCATTTGGAGGCATTTAATGTTCGAGCAAAAACGGCTGATTTTCGACAAAAGAGATAACACCCCCCCATTACGTCATGCTTCAGAAATGTGGAAAATGGTCCGTTTTCAAATGTTTTATTTTTGAACGTCAGTTCACATTTGTAGGTGGATCATCAGTGTTAGAGCTAAAATTAGCATGTTTAAAGTGATTTTCATGCTTCCAGGGGCTCGGGAAGTGAAATAAATACCATTTGGAGGCATCCAATGTTCGAGCAAAAACGGCTGATTTTCGACAAAAGAGATAACACCCCCCCATTACGTCATGCTTCAGAAATGTGGAAAATGGTCCGTTTTCAAATGTTTTATTTTTGAACGTCAGTTCACATTTGTAGGTGGATCATCAGTGTTAGAGCTAAAATTAGCATGTTTAAAGTGATTTTCATGCTTCCAGGGGCCCAAAACACAAGATTTATGGAATGGTTAAAAGTGCATGAAAATGGCCAATTTACTCACTCTGAGTTCTCAAAAAGGGTTTCTTCACCCCGGGAAGTTAATTAAATACCATTTGGAGGCATTTAATGTTCGAGCAAAAACGGCTGATTTTCGACAAAAGAGATAACACCCCCCCATTACGTCATGCTTCAGAAATGTGGAAAATGGTCCGTTTTCAAATGTTTTATTTTTGAACGTCAGTTCACATTTGTAGGTGGATCATCAGTGTTAGAGCTAAAATTAGCATGTTTAAAGTGATTTTCATGCTTCCAGGGGCTCGGGAAGTTAATTAAATACCATTTGGAGGCATTTAATGTTCGAGCAAAAACGGCTGATTTTCGACAAAAGAGATAACACCCCCCATTACGTCATGCTTCAGAAATGTGGAAAATGGTCCGTTTTCAAATGTTTTATTTTTGAACGTCAGTTCACATTTGTAGGTGGATCATCAGTGTTAGAGCTAAAATTAGCATGTTTAAAGTGATTTTCATGCTTCCAGGGGCCCAAAACACAAGATTTATGGAATGGTTAAAAGTGCATGAAAATGGCCAATTTACTCACTCTGAGTTCTCAAAAAGGGTTTCTTCACCCCGGGAAGTTAATTAAATACCATTTGGAGGCATTTAATGTTCGAGCAAAAACGGCTGATTTTCGACAAAAGAGATAACACCCCCCCATTACGTCATGCTTCAGAAATGTGGAAAATGGTCCGTTTTCAAATGTTTTATTTTTGAACGTCAGTTCACATTTGTAGGTGGATCATCAGTGTTAGAGCTAAAATTAGCATGTTTAAAGTGATTTTCATGCTTCCAGGGGCCCAAAACACAAGATTTATGGAACGCTTAAAAGTGCATGAAAATGGCCAATTTACTCACTCTGAGTTCTCAAAAAGGGTTTCTTCACCCCGGGAAGTTAATTAAATACCATTTGGAGGCATTTAATGTTCCAGCAAAAACGGCTGATTTTCGACAAAAGAGATAACACCCCCCCATTACGTCATGCTTCAGAAATGTGGAAAATGGTCCGTTTTCAAATGTTTTATTTTTGAACGTCAGTTCACATTTGTAGGTGGATCATCAGTGTTAGAGCTAAAATTAGCATGTTTAAAGTGATTTTCATGCTTCCAGGGGCTCGGGAAGGTAATTAAATACCATTTGGAGGCATTTAATGTTCGAGCAAAAACGGCTGATTTTCGACAAAAGAGATAACACCCCCCCATTACGTCATGCTTCAGAAATGTGGAAAATGGTCCGTTTTCAAATGTTTTATTTTTGAACGTCAGTTCACATTTGAAGGTGGATCATCAGTGTTAGAGCTAAAATTAGCATGTTTAAAGTGATTTTCATGCTTCCAGGGGCTCGGGAAGTTAATTAAATACCATTTGGAGGCATTTAATGTTCGAGCAAAAACGGCTGATTTTCGACAAAAGAGATAACACCCCCCCATTACGTCATGCTTCAGAAATGTGGAAAATGGTCCGTTTTCAAATGTTTTATTTTTGAACGTCAGTTCACATTTGTAGGTGGATCATCAGTGTTAGAGCTAAAATTAGCATGTTAAAAGTGGTTTTCATGCTTCCAGGGGCTCGGGAAGTTAATTAAATACCATTTGGAGGCATTTAATTTTCGAGCAAAAACGGCAGATTTTCGACAAAAGAGATAACACCCCCCCATTACGTCATGCTTCAGAAATGTGGAAAATGGTCCGTTTTCAAATGTTTTATTTTTGAACGTCAGTTCACATTTGTAGGTGGATCATCAGTGATAGAGCTAAAATTAGCATGTTTAAAGTGATTTTCATGCTTCCAGGGGCCCAAAACACAAGATTTATGGAATGGTTAAAAGTGCATGAAAATGGCCAATTTACTCACTCTGAGTTCTCAAAAAGGGTTTCTTCACCCCGGGAAGTTAATTAAATACCATTTGGAGGCATTTAATGTTCCAGCAAAAACGGCTGATTTTCGACAAAAGAGATAACACCCCCCCATTACGTCATGCTTCAGAAATGTGGAAAATGGTCCGTTTTCAAATGTTTTATTTTTGAACGTCAGTTCACATTTGTAGGTGGATCATCAGTGTTAGAGCTAAAATTAGCATGTTTAAAGTGATTTTCATGCTTCCAGGGGCCCAAAACACAAGATTTATGGAACGCTTAAAAGTGCATGAAAATGGCCAATTTACTCACTCTGAGTTCTCAAAAAGGGTTTCTTCACCCCGGGAAGTTAATTAAATACCAGTTGGAGGCATTTAATGTTCGAGCAAAAACGGCTGATTTTCGACAAAAGAGATAACACCCCCCCCATTACGTCATGCTTCAGAAATGTGGAAAATGGTCCGTTTTCAAATGTTTTATTTTTGAACGTCAGTTCACATTTGTAGGTGGATCATCAGTGTTAGAGCTAACATTAGCATGTTTAAAGTGATTTTCATGCTTCCAGGGGCTCGGGAAGTTAATTAAATACCATTTGGAGGCATTTAATGTTCGAGCAAAAACGGCTGATTTTCGACAAAAGAGATAACACCCCCCCATTACGTCATGCTTCAGAAATGTGGAAAATGGTCCGTTTTCAAATGTTTTATTTTTGAACGTCAGTTCACATTTGTAGGTGGATCATCAGTGTTAGAGCTAACATTAGCATGTTTAAAGTGATTTTCATGCTTCCAGGGGCCCAAAACACAAGATTTATGGAATGGTTAAAAGTGCATGAAAATGGCCAATTTACTCACTCTGAGTTCTCAAAAAGGGTTTCTTCACCCCGGGAAGTTAATTAAATACCATTTGGAGGCATTTAATGTTCCAGCAAAAACGGCTGATTTTCGACAAAAGAGATAACACCCCCCCATTACGTCATGCTTCAGAAATGTGGAAAATGGTCCGTTTTCAAATGTTTTATTTTTGAACGTCAGTTCACATTTGTAGGTGGATCATCAGTGTTAGAGCTAAAATTAGCATGTTTAAAGTGATTTTCATGCTTCCAGGGGCTCGGGAAGTGAAATAAATACCATTTGGAGGCATTTAATGTTCGAGCAAAAACGGCTGATTTTCGACAAAAGAGATAACACCCCCCCATTACGTCATGCTTCAGAAATGTGGAAAATGGTCCGTTTTCAAATGTTTTATTTTTGAACGTCAGTTCACATTTGTAGGTGGATCATCAGTGTTAGAGCTAAAATTAGCATGTTTAAAGTGATTTTCATGCTTCCAGGGGCTCGGGAAGTTAATTAAATACCATTTGGAGGCATTTAATGTTCGAGCAAAAACGGCTGATTTTCGACAAAAGAGATAACACCCCCCCATTACGTCATGCTTCAGAAATGTGGAAAATGGTACGTTTTCAAATGTTTTATTTTTGAACGTCAGTTCACATTTGTAGGTGGATCATCAGTGTTAGAGCTAAAATTAGCATGTTTAAAGTGATTTTCATGCTTCCAGGGGCCCAAAACACAAGATTTATGGAATGGTTAAAAGTGCATGAAAATGGCCAATTTACTCACTCTGAGTTCTCAAAAAGGGTTTCTTCACCCCGGGAAGTTAATTAAATACCATTTGGAGGCATTTAATGTTCCAGCAAAAACGGCTGATTTTCGACAAAAGAGATAACACCCCCCCATTACGTCATGCTTCAGAAATGTGGAAAATGGTCCGTTTTCAAATGTTTTATTTTTGAACGTCAGTTCACATTTGTAGGTGGATCATCAGTGTTAGAGCTAAAATTAGCATGTTTAAAGTGATTTTCATGCTTCCAGGGGCTCGGGAAGTGAAATAAATACCATTTGGAGGCATTTAATGTTCGAGCAAAAACGGCTGATTTTCGACAAAAGAGATAACACCCCCCCATTACGTCATGCTTCAGAAATGTGGAAAATGGTCCCTTTTCAAATGTTTTATTTTTGAACGTCAGTTCACATTTGTAGGTGGATCATCAGTGTTAGAGCTAAAATTAGCATGTTTAAAGTGATTTTCATGCTTCCAGGGGCCCAAAACACAAGATTTATGGAATGGTTAAAAGTGCATGAAAATGGCCAATTTACTCACTCTGAGTTCTCAAAAAGGGTTTCTTCACCCCGGGAATTTAATTAAATACCATTTGGAGGCATTTAATGTTCGAGCAAAAACGGCTGATTTTCGACAAAAGAGATAACACCCCCCCATTACGTCATGCTTCAGAAATGTGGAAAATGGTCCGTTTTCAAATGTTTTATTTTTGAACGTCAGTTCACATTTGTAGGTGGATCATCAGTGTTAGAGCTAAAATTAGCATGTTTAAAGTGATTTTCATGCTTCCAGGGGCCCAAAACACAAGATTTATGGAATGCTTAAAAGTGCATGAAATTGGCCAATTTACTCACTCTGAGTTCTCAAAAAGGGTTTCTTCACCCCGGGAAGTTAATTAAATACCATTTGGAGGCATTTAATGTTCGAGCAAAAACGGCTGATTTTCGACAAAAGAGATAACACCCCCCCATTACGTCATGCTTCAGAAATGTGGAAAATGGTCCGTTTTCAAATGTTTTATTTTTGAACGTCAGTTCACATTTGTAGGTGGATCATCAGTGTTAGAGCTAAAATTAGCATGTTTAAAGTGATTTTCATGCTTCCAGGGGCTCGGGAAGTTAATTAAATACCATTTGGAAGCATTTAATGTTCCAGCAAAAACGGCTGATTTTCGACAAAAGAGATAACACCCCCCCATTACGTCATGCTTCAGAAATGTGGAAAATGGTCAGTTTTCAAATGTTTTATTTTTGAACGTCAGTTCACATTTGTAGGTGGATCATCAGTGTTAGAGCTAAAATTAGCATGTTTAAAGTGATTTTCATGCTTCCAGGGGCCCGGGAAGTTAATTAAATACCATTTGGAGGCATTTAATGTTCCAGCAAAAACGGCTGATTTTCGACAAAAGAGATAACACCCCCCCATTACGTCATGCTTCAGAAATGTGGAAAATGGTCAGTTTTCAAATGTTTTATTTTTGAACGTCAGTTCACATTTGTAGGTGGATCATCAGTGTTAGAGCTAAAATTAGCATGTTTAAAGTGATTTTCATGCTTCCAGGGGCTCGGGAAGTTAATTAAATACCATTTGGAGGCATTTAATGTTCGAGCAAAAACGGCTGATTTTCGACAAAAGAGATAACACCCCCCCATTACGTCATGCTTCAGAAATGTGGAAAATAGTCCGTTTTCAAATGTTTTATTTTTGAACGTCAGTTCACGTTTGTAGGTGGATCATCAGTGTTAGAGCTAAAATTAGCATGTTTAAAGTGATTTTCATGCTTCCAGGGGCCCAAAACACAAGATTTATGGAATGGTTAAAAGTGCATGAAAATGGCCAATTTACTCACTCTGAGTTCTCAAAAAGGGTTTCTTCACCCCGGGAAGTTAATTAAATACCATTTGGAGGCATTTAATGTTCGAGCAAAAACGGCTGATTTTCGACAAAAGAGATAACACCCCCCATTACGTCATGCTTCAGAAATGTGGAAAATGGTCCGTTTTCAAATGTTTTATTTTTGAACGTCAGTTCACATTTGTAGGTGGATCATCAGTGTTAGAGCTAAAATTAGCATGTTTAAAGTGATTTTCATGCTTCCAGGGGCCCAAAACACAAGATTTATGGAATGGTTAAAAGTGCATGAAAATGGCCAATTTACTCACTCTGAGTTCTCAAAAAGGGTTTCTTCACCCCGGGAAGTTAATTAAATACCATTTGGAGGCATTTAATGTTCGAGCAAAAACGGCTGATTTTCGACAAAAGAGATAACACCCCCCCATTACGTCATGCTTCAGAAATGTGGAAAATGGTCCGTTTTCAAATGTTTTATTTTTGAACGTCAGTTCACATTTGTAGGTGGATCATCAGTGTTAGAGCTAAAATTAGCATGTTTAAAGTGATTTTCATGCTTCCAGGGGCCCAAAACACAAGATTTATGGAATGCTTAAAAGTGCATGAAAATGGCCAATTTACTCACTCTGAGTTCTCAAAAAGGGTTTCTTCACCCCGGGAAGTTAATTAAATACCATTTGGAGGCATTTAATGTTCGAGCAAAAACGGCTGATTTTCGACAAAAGAGATAACACCCCCCCATTACGTCATGCTTCAGAAATGTGGAAAATGGTCCGTTTTCAAATGTTTTATTTTTGAACGTCAGTTCACATTTGTAGGTGGATCATCAGTGTTAGAGCTAAAATTAGCATGTTTAAAGTGATTTTCATGCTTCCAGGGGCTCGGGAAGTGAAATAAATACCATTTGGAGGCATTTAATGTTCGAGCAAAAACGGCTGATTTTCGACAAAAGAGATAACACCCCCCCATTACGTCATGCTTCAGAAATGTGGAAAATGGTCCGTTTTCAAATGTTTTATTTTTGAACGTCAGTTCACATTTGTAGGTGGATCATCAGTGTTAGAGCTAAAATTAGCATGTTTAAAGTGATTTTCATGCTTCCAGGGGCTCGGGAAGTTAATTAAATACCATTTGGAAGCATTTAATGTTCGAGCAAAAACGGCTGATTTTCGACAAAAGAGATAACACCCCCCATTACGTCATGCTTCAGAAATGTGGAAAATGGTCAGTTTTCAAATGTTTTATTTTTGAACGTCAGTTCACATTTGTAGGTGGATCATCAGTGTTAGAGCTAAAATTAGCATGTTTAAAGTGATTTTCATGCTTCCAGGGGCTCGGGAAGTTAATTAAATACCATTTGGAGGCATTTAATGTTCGAGCAAAAACGGCTGATTTTCGACAAAAGAGATAACACCCCCCCATTACGTCATGCTTCAGAAATGTGGAAAATGGTCCGTTTTCAAATGTTTTATTTTTGAACGTCAGTTCACGTTTGTAGGTGGATCATCAGTGTTAGAGCTAAAATTAGCATGTTTAAAGTGATTTTCATGCTTCCAGGGGCCCAAAACACAAGATTTATGGAATGGTTAAAAGTGCATGAAAATGGCCAATTTACTCACTCTGAGTTCTCAAAAAGGGTTTCTTCACCCCGGGAAGTTAATTAAATACCATTTGGAGGCATTTAATGTTCGAGCAAAAACGGCTGATTTTCGACAAAAGAGATAACACCCCCCCATTACGTCATGCTTCAGAAATGTGGAAAATGGTCCGTTTTCAAATGTTTTATTTTTGAACGTCAGTTCACATTTGTAGGTGGATCATCAGTGTTAGAGCTAAAATTAGCATGTTTAAAGTGATTTTCATGCTTCCACTGGCCCAAAACACAAGATTTATGGAATGGTTAAAAGTGCATGAAAATGGCCAATTTACTCACTCTGAGTTCTCAAAAAGGGTTTCTTCACCCCGGGAAGTTAATTAAATACCATTTGGAGGCATTTAATGTTCGAGCAAAAACGGCTGATTTTCGACAAAAGAGATAACACCCCCCCATTACGTCATGCTTCAGAAATGTGGAAAATGGTCCGTTTTCAAATGTTTTATTTTTGAACGTCAGTTCACATTTGTAGGTGGATCATCAGTGTTAGAGCTAAAATTAGCATGTTTAAAGTGATTTTCATGCTTCCAGGGGCCCAAAACACAAGATTTATGGAATGGTTAAAAGTGCATGAAAATGGCCAATTTACTCACTCTGAGTTCTCAAAAAAGGGTTTCTTCACCCCGGGAAGTTAATTAAATACCATTTGGAGGCATTTAATGTTCGAGCAAAAACGGCTGATTTTCGACAAAAGAGATAACACCCCCCCATTACGTCATGCTTCAGAAATGTGGAAAATGGTCCGTTTTCAAATGTTTTATTTTTGAACGTCAGTTCACATTTGTAGGTGGATCATCAGTGTTAGAGCTAAAATTTGCATGTTTAAAGTGATTTTCATGCTTCCAGGGGCTCGGGAAGTTAATTAAATACCATTTGGAGGCATTTAATGTTCGAGCAAAAACGGCTGATTTTCGACAAAAGAGATAACACCCCCCATTACGTCATGCTTCAGAAATGTGGAAAATGGTCCGTTTTCAAATGTTGTATTTTTGAACGTCAGTTCACATTTGTAGGTGGATCATCAGTGTTAGAGCTGAAATTAGCATGTTTAAAGTGATTTTCATGCTTCCAGGGGCCCAAAACACAAGATTTATGGAATGGTTAAAAGTGCATGAAAATGGCCAATTTACTCACTCTGAGTTCTCAAAAAGGGTTTCTTCACCCCGGGAAGTTAATTAAATACCATTTGGAGGCATTTAATGTTCGAGCAAAAACGGCTGATTTTCGACAAAAGAGATAACACCCCCCCATTACGTCATGCTTCAGAAATGTGGAAAATGGTCCATTTTCAAATGTTTTATTTTTGAACGTCAGTTCACATTTGTAGGTGGATCATCAGTGTTAGAGCTAAAATTTGCATGTTTAAAGTGATTTTCATGCTTCCAGGGGCTCGGGAAGTGAAATAAATACCATTTGGAGGCATTTAATGTTCGAGCAAAAACGGCTGATTTTCGACAAAAGAGATAACACCCCCCCATTACGTCATGCTTCAGAAATGTGGAAAATGGTCCGTTTTCAAATGTTTTATTTTTGAACGTCAGTTCACATTTGTAGGTGGATCATCAGTGTTAGAGCTAAAATTAGCATGTTTAAAGTGATTTTCATGCTTCCAGGGGCCCAAAACACAAGATTTATGGAATGGTTAAAAGTGCATGAAAATGGCCAATTTACTCACTCTGAGTTCTCAAAAAGGGTTTCTTCACCCCGGGAAGTTAATTAAATACCATTTGGAGGCATTTAATGTTCCAGCAAAAACGGCTGATTTTCGACAAAAGAGATAACACCCCCCCATTACGTCATGCTTCAGAAATGTGGAAAATGGTCCGTTTTCAAATGTTTTATTTTTGAACGTCAGTTCTCATTTGTAGGTGGGTCATCAGTGTTAGAGCTAAAATTAGCATGTTTAAAGTGATTTTCATGCTGCCAGGGGCTCGGGAAGTGAAATAAATACCATTTGGAGGCATTTAATGTTCGAGCAAAAACGGCTGATTTTCGACAAAAGAGATAACACCCCCCCATTACGTCATGCTTCAGAAATGTGGAAAATGGTCCTTTTTCAAATGTTTTATTTTTGAACGTCAGTTCACATTTGTAGGTGGATCATCAGTGTTAGAGCTAAAATTAGCATGGTTAAAGTGATTTTCATGCTTCCAGGGGCCCAAAACACAAGATTTATGGAATGGTTAAAAGTGCATGAAAATGGCCAATTTACTCACTCTGAGTTCTCAAAAAGGGTTTCTTCACCCCGGGAAGTTAATTAAATACCATTTGGAGGCATTTAATGTTCGAGCAAAAACGGCTGATTTTCGACAAAAGAGATAACACCCCCCCATTACGTCATGCTTCAGAAATGTGGAAAATGGTCCGTTTTCAAATGTTTTATTTTTGAACGTCAGTTCACATTTGTAGGTGGATCATCAGTGTTAGAGCTAAAATTTGCATGTTTAAAGTGATTTTCATGCTTCCAGGGGCTCGGGAAGTTAATTAAATACCATTTGGAGGCATATAATGTTCGAGCAAAAACGGCTGATTTTCGACAAAAGAGATAACACCCCCCCATTACGTCATGCTTCAGAAATGTGGAAAATGGTCAGTTTTCAAATGTTTTATTTTTGAACGTCAGTTCACATTTGTAGGTGGATCATCAGTGTTAGAGCTAAAATTAGCATGTTTAAAGTGATTTTCATGCTTCCAGGGGCCCAAAACACAAGATTTATGGAATGGTTAAAAGGGCATGAAAATGGCCAATTTACTCACTCTGAGTTCTCAAAAAGGGTTTCTTCACCCCGGGAAGTTAATTAAATACCATTTGGATGCATTTAATGTTCGAGCAAAAACGGCTGATTTTCGACAAAAGAGATAGCACCCCCCCATTACGTCATGCTTCAGGAATGTGGAAAATGGTCCATTTTCAAATGTTTTATTTTTGAACGTCCGTTCACATTTGTAGGTGGATCATCAGTGTTAGAGCTAAAATTAGCATGTTTAAAGTGATTTTCATGCTTCCAGGGGCTCGGGAAGTGAAATAAATACCATTTGGAGGCATTTAATGTTCGAGCAAAAACGGCTGATTTTCGACAAAAGAGATAACACCCCCCCATTACGTCATGCTTCAGAAATGTGGAAAATGGTCCGTTTTCAAATGTTTTATTTTTGAACGTCAGTTCACATTT
Source organism: Lissotriton vulgaris (assembly GCF_964263255.1). Lineage (NCBI taxonomy): Eukaryota > Metazoa > Chordata > Amphibia > Caudata > Salamandridae > Lissotriton > Lissotriton vulgaris. Next base: position 34,058 of record NW_028246448.1, on the reverse strand, counting down.
GTAGGTGGATCATCAGTGTTAGAGCTAAAATTAGCATGTTTAAAGTGATTTTCATGCTTCCAGGGGCCCAAAACACAAGATTTATGGAATTGTTAAAAGTGCATGAAAATGGCCAATTTACTCACTCTGAGTTCTCAAAAAGGGTTTCTTCACCCCGGGAAGTTAATTAAATACCATTTGGAGGCATTTAATGTTCCAGCAAAAACGGCTGATTTTCGACAAAAGAGATAACACCCCCCCATTACGTCATGCTTCAGAAATGTGGAAAATGGTCCATTTTCAAATGTTTTATTTTTGAACGTCAGTTCACATTTGTAGGTGGATCATCAGTGTTAGAGCTAAAATTAGCATGTTTAAAGTGATTTTCATGCTTCCAGGGGCCCAAAACACAAGATTTATGGAATGGTTAAAAGTGCATGAAAATGGCCAATTTACTCACTCTGAGTTCTCAAAAAGGGTTTCTTCACCCCGGGAAGTTAATTAAATACCATTTGGAGGCATTTAATGTCCGAGCAAAAACGGCTGATTTTCGACAAAAGAGATAACACCCCCCCATTACGTCATGCTTCAGGAATGTGGAAAATGGTCCGTTTTCAAATGTTCTATTTTTGAACGTCCGTTCACATTTGTAGGTGGATCATCAGTGTTAGAGCTAAAATTAGCATGTTTAAAGTGATTTTCATGCTTCCAGGGGCTCGGGAAGTGAAATAAATACCATTTGGAGGCATTTAATGTTGGAGCAAAAACGGCTGATTTTCGACAAAAGAGATAACACCCCCCCATTACGTCATGCTTCAGAAATGTGGAAAATGGTCCGTTTTCAAATGTTTTATTTTTGAACGTCAGTTCACATTTGTAGGTGGATCATCAGTGTTAGAGCTAAAATTAGCATGGTTAAAGTGATTTTCATGCTTCCAGGGGCCCAAAACACAAGATTTATGGAATGGTTAAAAGTGCATGAAAATGGCCAATTTACTCACTCTGAGTTCTCAAAAAGGGTTTCTTCACCCCGGGAAGTTAATTAAATACCATTTGGAGGCATTTAATGTTCGAGCAAAAACGGCTGATTTTCGACAAAAGAGATAACACCCCCCCATTACGTCATGCTTCAGAAATGTGGAAAATGGTCCGTTTTCAAATGTTTTATTTTTGAACGTCAGTTCACATTTGTAGGTGGATCATCAGTGTTAGAGCTAAAATTTGCATGTTTAAAGTGATTTTCATGCTTCCAGGGGCTCGGGAAGTTAATTAAATACCATTTGGAGGCATATAATGTTCGAGCAAAAACGGCTGATTTTCGACAAAAGAGATAACACCCCCCCATTACGTCATGCTTCAGAAATGTGGAAAATGGTCAGTTTTCAAATGTTTTATTTTTGAACGTCAGTTCACATTTGTAGGTGGATCATCAGTGTTAGAGCTAAAATTAGCATGTTTAAAGTGATTTTCATGCTTCCAGGGGCCCAAAACACAAGATTTATGGAATGGTTAAAAGGGCATGAAAATGGCCAATTTACTCACTCTGAGTTCTCAAAAAGGGTTTCTTCACCCCGGGAAGTTAATTAAATACCATTTGGATGCATTTAATGTTCAAGCAAAAACGGCTGATTTTCGACAAAAGAGATAGCACCCCCCCATTACGTCATGCTTCAGGAATGTGGAAAATGGTCCGTTTTCAAATGTTTTATTTTTGAACGTCCGTTCACATTTGTAGGTGGATCATCAGTGTTAGAGCTAAAATTAGCATGTTTAAAGTGATTTTCATGCTTCCAGGGGCTCGGGAAGTGAAATAAATACCATTTGGAGGCATTTAATGTTCGAGCAAAAACGGCTGATTTTCGACAAAAGAGATAACACCCCCCCATTACGTCATGCTTCAGAAATGTGGAAAATGGTCCGTTTTCAAATGTTTTATTTTTGAACGTCAGTTCACATTTGTAGGTGGATCATCAGTGTTAGAGCTAAAATTAGCATGTTTAAAGTGATTTTCATGCTTCCAGGGGCCCAAAACACAAGATTTATGGAATGGTTAAAAGTGCATGAAAATGGCCAATTTACTCACTCTGAGTTCTCAAAAAGGGTTTCTTCACCCCGGGAAGTTAATTAAATACCATTTGGAGGCATTTAATGTTCCAGCAAAAACGGCTGATTTTCGACAAAAGAGATAACACCCCCCCATTACGTCATGCTTCAGAAATGTGGAAAATGGTCCGTTTTCAAATGTTTTATTTTTGAACGTCAGTTCACATTTGTAGGTGGGTCATCAGTGTTAGAGCTAAAATTAGCATGTTTAAAGTGATTTTCATGCTGCCAGGGGCTCGGGAAGTGAAATAAATACCATTTGGAGGCATTTAATGTTCGAGCAAAAACGGCTGATTTTCGACAAAAGAGATAACACCCCCCCATTACGTCATGCTTCAGAAATGTGGAAAATGGTCCTTTTTCAAATGTTTTATTTTTGAACGTCAGTTCACATTTGTAGGTGGATCATCAGTGTTAGAGCTAAAATTAGCATGGTTAAAGTGATTTTCATGCTTCCAGGGGCCCAAAACACAAGATTTATGGAATGGTTAAAAGTGCATGAAAATGGCCAATTTACTCACTCTGAGTTCTCAAAAAGGGTTTCTTCACCCCGGGAAGTTAATTAAATACCATTTGGAGGCATTTAATGTTCGAGCAAAAACGGCTGATTTTCGACAAAAGAGATAACACCCCCCCATTACGTCATGCTTCAGAAATGTGGAAAATGGTCCGTTTTCAAATGTTTTATTTTTGAACGTCAGTTCACATTTGTAGGTGGATCATCAGTGTTAGAGCTAAAATTTGCATGTTTAAAGTGATTTTCATGCTTCCAGGGGCTCGGGAAGTTAATTAAATACCATTTGGAGGCATATAATGTTCGAGCAAAAACGGCTGATTTTCGACAAAAGAGATAACACCCCCCCATTACGTCATGCTTCAGAAATGTGGAAAATGGTCAGTTTTCAAATGTTTTATTTTTGAACGTCAGTTCACATTTGTAGGTGGATCATCAGTGTTAGAGCTAAAATTAGCATGTTTAAAGTGATTTTCATGCTTCCAGGGGCCCAAAACACAAGATTTATGGAATGGTTAAAAGGGCATGAAAATGGCCAATTTACTCACTCTGAGTTCTCAAAAAGGGTTTCTTCACCCCGGGAAGTTAATTAAATACCATTTGGATGCATTTAATGTTCGAGCAAAAACGGCTGATTTTCGACAAAAGAGATAGCACCCCCCCATTACGTCATGCTTCAGGAATGTGGAAAATGGTCCGTTTTCAAATGTTTTATTTTTGAACGTCTGTTCACATTTGTAGGTGGATCATCAGTGTTAGAGCTAAAATTAGCATGTTTAAAGTGATTTTCATGCTTCCAGGGGCTCGGGAAGTGAAATAAATACAATTTGGAGGCATTTAATGTTCGAGCAAAAACGGCTGATTTTCAACAAAAGAGATAACACCCCCCCATTACGTCATGCTTCAGAAATGTGGAAAATGGTCCGTTTTCAAATGTTTTATTTTTGAACGTCAGTTCACATTTGTAGGTGGATCATCAGTGTTAGAGCTAAAATTAGCATGTTTAAAGTGATTTTCATGCTTCCAGGGGCCCAAAACACAAGATTTATGGAATTGTTAAAAGTGCATGAAAATGGCCAATTTACTCACTCTGAGTTCTCAAAAAGGGTTTCTTCACCCCGGGAAGTTAATTAAATACCATTTGGAGGCATTTAATGTTCCAGCAAAAACGGCTGATTTTCGACAAAAGAGATAACACCCCCCCATTACGTCATGCTTCAGAAATGTGGAAAATGGTCCGTTTTCAAATGTTTTATTTTTGAACGTCAGTTCACATTTGTAGGTGGATCATCAGTGTTAGAGCTAAAATTAGCATGTTTAAAGTGATTTTCATGCTTCCAGGGGCTCGGGAAGTGAAATAAATACCATTTGGAGGCATTTAATGTTCGAGCAAAAACGGCTGATTTTCGACAAAAGAGATAACACCCCCAAATTACGTCATGCTTCAGAAATGTGGAAAATGGTCCTTTTTCAAATGTTTTATTTTTGAACGTCAGTTCACATTTGTAGGTGGATCATCAGTGTTAGAGCTAAAATTAGCATGTTTAAAGTGATTTTCATGCTTCCAGGGGCCCAAAACACAAGATTTATGGAATGGTTAAAAGTGCATGAAAATGGCCAATTTACTCACTCTGAGTTCTCAAAAAGGGTTTCTTCACCCCGGGAAGTTAATTAAATACCATTTGGAGGCATTTAATGTTCCAGCAAAAACGGCTGATTTTCGACAAAAGAGATAACACCCCCCATTACGTCATGCTTCAGAAATGTGGAAAATGGTCCGTTTTCAAATGTTTTATTTTTGAACGTCAGTTCACATTTGTAGGTGGATCATCAGTGTTAGAGCTAAAATTTGCATGTTTAAAGTGATTTTCATGCTTCCAGGGGCTCGGGAAGTTAATTAAATACCATTTGGAGGCATTTAATGTTCGAGCAAAAACGGCTGATTTTCGACAAAAGAGATACGACCCCCCCCATTACGTCATGCTTCAGAAATGTGGAAAATGGTCCGTTTTCAAATGTTTTATTTTTGAACGTCAGTTCACATTTGTAGGTGGATCATTAGTGTTAGAGCTAAAATTAGCATGTTTAAAGTGATTTTCATGCTTCCAGGGGCCCAAAACACAAGGGGCCTTATTTATGAAAAGTGACGCATCGCTGCGTGAAAACAGCGATGCGTCACTTTTCACTGCGCACTCCTTGAGACACCAATGATGCGTCATATTTAATGTATGGCGCATCATGTCGCAAGGAGTTACAGATACGTCAGTATTTCTGACGTATCTGTAAGCGCAAAAGTGACGCATTGCTGGAGTGTGTCACAAAAGTGACGCAACTCCAGCAATGCGTCCTTTCACATGAGAAAATCCCCGTGTGAAAGGGCTTGCGTCAGTCTTACGCCTGCTGTAAGGCAGGCGCAAGATTTTGACGCAACAGCGTCCTAAAATTGACGCAGTGAAATCTCATAGATTTCACTGCGTCACTATTACGAGGCTTTTTGCAGGGGAACGCCCCCTCTGCATACATTATACCTGACGCAGGTATAATGTGGCGCAGGGGTTTAAAAAGTGACGCATCTACCTAGATGCGTCACTTTTTAAATATGGCGCAACAAGGCGCATGTTTTACGCGGCCGATGCGTCACAAAAAGTGACGCATCAGCAGCGCAAAACTGACGCAAGGCCTCATAAATGAGGCCCAAGATTTATGGAATGGTTAAAAGGGCATGAAAATGGCCAATTTACTCACTCTGAGTTCTCAAAAAGGGTTTCTTCACCCCGGGAAGTTAATTAAATACCATTTGGAGGCATTTAATGTTCGAGCAAAAACGGCTGATTTTCGACAAAAGAGATAACACCCCCCCATTACGTCATGCTTCAGAAATGTGGAAAATGGTCCGTTTTCAAATGTTTTATTTTTGAAAGTCAGTTCACATTTGTAGGTGGATCATCAGTGTTAGAGCTAAAATGAGCATGTTTAAAGTGATTTTCATGCTTCCAGGGGCCCAAAACACAAGATTTATGGAATGGTTAAAAGTGCATGAAAATGGCCAATTTACTCACTCTGAGTTCTCAAAAAGGGTTTCTTCACCCCGGGAAGTTAATTAAATACCATTTGGATGCATTTAATGTTCGAGCAAAAACGGCTGATTTTCGACAAAAGAGATAACACCCCCCCATTACGTCATGCTTCAGGAATGTGGAAAATGGTCCGTTTTCAAATGTTTTATTTTTGAACGTCCGTTCACATTTGTAGGTGGATCATCAGTGTTAGAGCTAAAATTAGCATGTTTAAAGTGATTTTCATGCTTCCAGGGGCTCGGGAAGTGAAATAAATACCATTTGGAGGCATTTTAATGTTCGAGCAAAAACGGCTGATTTTCGACAAAAGAGATAACACCCCCCCATTACGTCATGCTTCAGAAATGTGGAAAATGGTCCGTTTTCAAATGTTTTATTTTTGAACGTCAGTTCACATTTGTAGGTGGATCATCAGTGTTAGAGCTAAAATTAGCATGTTTAAAGTGATTTTCATGCTTCCAGGGGCCCAAAACACAAGATTTATGGAATGGTTAAAAGTGCATGAAAATGGCCAATTTACTCACTCTGAGTTCTCAAAAAGGGTTTCTTCACCCCGGGAAGTTAATTAAATACCATTTGGATGCATTTAATGTTCCAGCAAAAACGGCTGATTTTCGACAAAAGAGATAACACCCCCCCATTACGTCATGCTTCAGAAAAGTGGAAAATGGTCCGTTTTCAAATGTTTTATTTTTGAACGTCAGTTCACATTTGTAGGTGGATCATCAGTGTTAGAGCTAAAATTAGCATGTTTAAAGTGATTTTCATGCTTCCAGGGGCTCGGGAAGTGAAATAAATACCATTTGGAGGCATTTAATGTTCGAGCAAAAACGGCTGATTTTCGACAAAAGAGATAAAACCCCCCATTACGTCATGCTTCAGAAATGTGGAAAATGGTCCGTTTTCAAATGTTTTATTTTTGAACGTCCGTTCACATTTGTAGGTGGATCATCAGTGTTAGAGCTAAAATTAGCATGTTTAAAGTGATTTTCATGCTTCCAGGGGCTCGGGAAGTGAAATAAATACCATTTGGAGGCATTTAATGTTCGAGCAAAAACGGCTGATTTTCGACAAAAGAGATAACACCCCCCCCATGACGTCATGCTTCAGAAATGTGGAAAATGGTCCGTTTTCAAATGTTTTATTTTTGAACGTCAGTTCACATTTGTAGGTGGATCATCAGTGTTAGAGCTAAAATTAGCATGTTTAAAGTGATTTTCATGCTTCCAGGGGCCCAAAACACAAGATTTATGGAATGGTTAAAAGTGCATGAAAATGGCCAATTTACTCACTCTGAGTTCTCAAAAAGGGTTTCTTCACCCCGGGAAGTTAATTAAATACCATTTGGATGCATTTAATGTTCGAGCAAAAACGGCTGATTTTCGACAAAAGAGATAGCACCCCCCCATTACGTCATGCTTCAGGAATGTGGAAAATGGTCCATTTTCAAATGTTTTATTTTTGAACGTCCGTTCACATTTGTAGGTGGATCATCAGTGTTAGAGCTAAAATTAGCATGTTTAAAGTGATTTTCATGCTTCCAGGGGCTCGGGAAGTGAAATAAATACCATTTGGAGGCATTTAATGTTCGAGCAAAAACGGCTGATTTTCGACAAAAGAGATAACACCCCCCCATTACGTCATGCTTCAGAAATGTGGAAAATGGTCCGTTTTCAAATGTTTTATTTTTGAACGTCAGTTCACATTTGTAGGTGGATCATCAGTGTTAGAGCTAAAATTAGCATGTTTAAAGTGATTTTCATGCTTCCAGGGGCCCAAAACACAAGATTTATGGAATTGTTAAAAGTGCATGAAAATGGCCAATTTACTCACTCTGAGTTCTCAAAAAGGGTTTCTTCACCCCGGGAAGTTAATTAAATACCATTTGGAGGCATTTAATGTTCCAGCAAAAACGGCTGATTTTCGACAAAAGAGATAACACCCCCCCATTACGTCATGCTTCAGAAATGTGGAAAATGGTCCGTTTTCAAATGTTTTATTTTTGAACGTCAGTTCACATTTGTAGGTGGATCATCAGTGTTAGAGCTAAAATTAGCATGTTTAAAGTGATTTTCATGCTTCCAGGGGCCCAAAACACAAGATTTATGGAATGGTTAAAAGTGCATGAAAATGGCCAATTTACTCACTCTGAGTTCTCAAAAAGGGTTTCTTCACCCCGGGAAGTTAATTAAATACCATTTGGATGCATTTAATGTCCGAGCAAAAACGGCTGATTTTCGACAAAAGAGATAACACCCCCCCATTACGTCATGCTTCAGGAATGTGGAAAATGGTCCGTTTTCAAATGTTCTATTTTTGAACGTCCGTTCACATTTGTAGGTGGATCATCAGTGTTAGAGCTAAAATTAGCATGTTTAAAGTGATTTTCATGCTTCCAGGGGCTCGGGAAGTGAAATAAATACCATTTGGAGGCATTTAATGTTGGAGCAAAAACGGCTGATTTTCGACAAAAGAGATAACACCCCCCCATTACGTCATGCTTCAGAAATGTGGAAAATGGTCCGTTTTCAAATGTTTTATTTTTGAACGTCAGTTCACATTTGTAGGTGGATCATCAGTGTTAGAGCTAAAATTAGCATGTTTAAAGTGATTTTCATGCTTCCAGGGGCCCAAAACACAAGATTTATGGAATGGTTAAAAGTGCATGAAAATGGCCAATTTACTCACTCTGAGTTCTCAAAAAGGGTTTCTTCACCCCGGGAAGTTAATTAAATACCATTTGGAGGCATTTAATGTTCCAGCAAAAACGGCTGATTTTCGACAAAAGAGATAACACCCCCCCATTACGTCATGCTTCAGAAATGTGGAAAATGGTCCGTTTTCAAATGTTTTATTTTTGAACGTCAGTTCACATTTGTAGGTGGGTCATCAGTGTTAGAGCTAAAATTAGCATGTTTAAAGTGATTTTCATGCTGCCAGGGGCTCGGGAAGTGAAATAAATACCATTTGGAGGCATTTAATGTTCGAGCAAAAACGGCTGATTTTCGACAAAAGAGATAACACCCCCCCATTACGTCATGCTTCAGAAATGTGGAAAATGGTCCTTTTTCAAATGTTTTATTTTTGAACGTCAGTTCACATTTGTAGGTGGATCATCAGTGTTAGAGCTAAAATTAGCATGGTTAAAGTGATTTTCATGCTTCCAGGGGCCCAAAACACAAGATTTATGGAATGGTTAAAAGTGCATGAAAATGGCCAATTTACTCACTCTGAGTTCTCAAAAAGGGTTTCTTCACCCCGGGAAGTTAATTAAATACCATTTGGAGGCATTTAATGTTCGAGCAAAAACGGCTGATTTTCGACAAAAGAGATAACACCCCCCCATTACGTCATGCTTCAGAAATGTGGAAAATGGTCCGTTTTCAAATGTTTTATTTTTGAACGTCAGTTCACATTTGTAGGTGGATCATCAGTGTTAGAGCTAAAATTTGCATGTTTAAAGTGATTTTCATGCTTCCAGGGGCTCGGGAAGTTAATTAAATACCATTTGGAGGCATATAATGTTCGAGCAAAAACGGCTGATTTTCGACAAAAGAGATAACACCCCCCCATTACGTCATGCTTCAGAAATGTGGAAAATGGTCAGTTTTCAAATGTTTTATTTTTGAACGTCAGTTCACATTTGTAGGTGGATCATCAGTGTTAGAGCTAAAATTAGCATGTTTAAAGTGATTTTCATGCTTCCAGGGGCCCAAAACACAAGATTTATGGAATGGTTAAAAGGGCATGAAAATGGCCAATTTACTCACTCTGAGTTCTCAAAAAGGGTTTCTTCACCCCGGGAAGTTAATTAAATACCATTTGGATGCATTTAATGTTCGAGCAAAAACGGCTGATTTTCGACAAAAGAGATAGCACCCCCCCATTACGTCATGCTTCAGGAATGTGGAAAATGGTCCGTTTTCAAATGTTTTATTTTTGAACGTCCGTTCACATTTGTAGGTGGATCATCAGTGTTAGAGCTAAAATTAGCATGTTTAAAGTGATTTTCATGCTTCCAGGGGCTCGGGAAGTGAAATAAATACCATTTGGAGGCATTTAATGTTCGAGCAAAAACGGCTGATTTTCGACAAAAGAGATAACACCCCCCCATTACGTCATGCTTCAGAAATGTGGAAAATGGTCCGTTTTCAAATGTTTTATTTTTGAACGTCAGTTCACATTTGTAGGTGGATCATCAGTGTTAGAGCTAAAATTAGCATGTTTAAAGTGATTTTCATGCTTCCAGGGGCCCAAAACACAAGATTTATGGAATTGTTAAAAGTGCATGAAAATGGCCAATTTACTCACTCTGAGTTCTCAAAAAGGGTTTCTTCACCCCGGGAAGTTAATTAAATACCATTTGGAGGCATTTAATGTTCCAGCAAAAACGGCTGATTTTCGACAAAAGAGATAACACCCCCCCATTACGTCATGCTTCAGAAATGTGGAAAATGGTCCGTTTTCAAATGTTTTATTTTTGAACGTCAGTTCACATTTGTAGGTGGATCATCAGTGTTAGAGCTAAAATTAGCATGTTTAAAGTGATTTTCATGCTTCCAGGGGCTCGGGAAGTGAAATAAATACCATTTGGAGGCATTTAATGTTCGAGCAAAAACGGCTGATTTTCGACAAAAGAGATAACACCCCCAAATTACGTCATGCTTCAGAAATGTGGAAAATGGTCCTTTTTCAAATGTTTTATTTTTGAACGTCAGTTCACATTTGTAGGTGGATCATCAGTGTTAGAGCTAAAATTAGCATGTTTAAAGTGATTTTCATGCTTCCAGGGGCCCAAAACACAAGATTTATGGAATGGTTAAAAGTGCATGAAAATGGCCAATTTACTCACTCTGAGTTCTCAAAAAGGGTTTCTTCACCCCGGGAAGTTAATTAAATACCATTTGGAGGCATTTAATGTTCCAGCAAAAACGGCTGATTTTCGACAAAAGAGATAACACCCCCCCATTACGTCATGCTTCAGAAATGTGGAAAATGGTCCGTTTTCAAATGTTTTATTTTTGAACGTCAGTTCACATTTGTAGGTGGATCATCAGTGTTAGAGCTAAAATTTGCATGTTTAAAGTGATTTTCATGCTTCCAGGGGCTCGGGAAGTTAATTAAATACCATTTGGAGGCATTTAATGTTCGAGCAAAAACGGCTGATTTTCGACAAAAGAGATACGACCCCCCCCATTACGTCATGCTTCAGAAATGTGGAAAATGGTCCGTTTTCAAATGTTTTATTTTTGAACGTCAGTTCACATTTGTAGGTGGATCATTAGTGTTAGAGCTAAAATTAGCATGTTTAAAGTGATTTTCATGCTTCCAGGGGCCCAAAACACAAGGGGCCTTATTTATGAAAAGTGACGCATCGCTGCGTGAAAACAGCGATGCGTCACTTTTCACTGCGCACTCCTTGAGACACCAATGATGCGTCATATTTAATGTATGGCGCATCATGTCGCAAGGAGTTACAGATACGTCAGTATTTCTGACGTATCTGTAAGCGCAAAAGTGACGCATTGCTGGAGTGTGTCACAAAAGTGACGCAACTCCAGCAATGCGTCCTTTCACATGAGAAAATCCCCGTGTGAAAGGGCTTGCGTCAGTCTTACGCCTGCTGTAAGGCAGGCGCAAGATTTTGACGCAACAGCGTCCTAAAATTGACGCAGTGAAATCTCATAGATTTCACTGCGTCACTATTACGAGGCTTTTTGCGGGGGAACGCCCCCTCTGCATACATTATACCTGACGCAGGTATAATGTGGCGCAGGGGTTTAAAAAGTGACGCATCTACCTAGATGCGTCACTTTTTAAATATGGCGCAACAAGGCGCATGTTTTACGCGGCCGATGCGTCACAAAAAGTGACGCATCAGCAGCGCAAAACTGACGCAAGGCCTCATAAATGAGGCCCAAGATTTATGGAATGGTTAAAAGGGCATGAAAATGGCCAATTTACTCACTCTGAGTTCTCAAAAAGGGTTTCTTCACCCCGGGAAGTTAATTAAATACCATTTGGAGGCATTTAATGTTCGAGCAAAAACGGCTGATTTTCGACAAAAGAGATAACACCCCCCCATTACGTCATGCTTCAGAAATGTGGAAAATGGTCCGTTTTCAAATGTTTTATTTTTGAAAGTCAGTTCACATTTGTAGGTGGATCATCAGTGTTAGAGCTAAAATGAGCATGTTTAAAGTGATTTTCATGCTTCCAGGGGCCCAAAACACAAGATTTATGGAATGGTTAAAAGTGCATGAAAATGGCCAATTTACTCACTCTGAGTTCTCAAAAAGGGTTTCTTCACCCCGGGAAGTTAATTAAATACCATTTGGATGCATTTAATGTTCGAGCAAAAACGGCTGATTTTCGACAAAAGAGATAACACCCCCCCATTACGTCATGCTTCAGGAATGTGGAAAATGGTCCGTTTTCAAATGTTTTATTTTTGAACGTCCGTTCACATTTGTAGGTGGATCATCAGTGTTAGAGCTAAAATTAGCATGTTTAAAGTGATTTTCATGCTTCCAGGGGCTCGGGAAGTGAAATAAATACCATTTGGAGGCATTTTAATGTTCGAGCAAAAACGGCTGATTTTCGACAAAAGAGATAACACCCCCCCATTACGTCATGCTTCAGAAATGTGGAAAATGGTCCGTTTTCAAATGTTTTATTTTTGAACGTCAGTTCACATTTGTAGGTGGATCATCAGTGTTAGAGCTAAAATTAGCATGTTTAAAGTGATTTTCATGCTTCCAGGGGCCCAAAACACAAGATTTATGGAATGGTTAAAAGTGCATGAAAATGGCCAATTTACTCACTCTGAGTTCTCAAAAAGGGTTTCTTCACCCCGGGAAGTTAATTAAATACCATTTGGATGCATTTAATGTTCCAGCAAAAACGGCTGATTTTCGACAAAAGAGATAACACCCCCCCATTACGTCATGCTTCAGAAAAGTGGAAAATGGTCCGTTTTCAAATGTTTTATTTTTGAACGTCAGTTCACATTTGTAGGTGGATCATCAGTGTTAGAGCTAAAATTAGCATGTTTAAAGTGATTTTCATGCTTCCAGGGGCTCGGGAAGTGAAATAAATACCATTTGGAGGCATTTAATGTTCGAGCAAAAACGGCTGATTTTCGACAAAAGAGATAAAACCCCCCCATTACGTCATGCTTCAGAAATGTGGAAAATGGTCCGTTTTCAAATGTTTTATTTTTGAACGTCCGTTCACATTTGTAGGTGGATCATCAGTGTTAGAGCTAAAATTAGCATGTTTAAAGTGATTTTCATGCTTCCAGGGGCTCGGGAAGTGAAATAAATACCATTTGGAGGCATTTAATGTTCGAGCAAAAACGGCTGATTTTCGACAAAAGAGATAACACCCCCCCCATGACGTCATGCTTCAGAAATGTGGAAAATGGTCCGTTTTCAAATGTTTTATTTTTGAACGTCAGTTCACATTTGTAGGTGGATCATCAGTGTTAGAGCTAAAATTAGCATGTTTAAAGTGATTTTCATGCTTCCAGGGGCCCAAAACACAAGATTTATGGAATGGTTAAAAGTGCATGAAAATGGCCAATTTACTCACTCTGAGTTCTCAAAAAGGGTTTCTTCACCCCGGGAAGTTAATTAAATACCATTTGGAGGCATTTAATGTTCCAGCAAAAACGGCTGATTTTCGACAAAAGAGATAACACCCCCCCATTACGTCATGCTTCAGAAATGTGGAAAATGGTCCGTTTTCAAATGTTTTATTTTTGAACGTCAGTTCACATTTGTAGGTGGATCATCAGTGTTAAAGCTAAAATTAGCATGTTTAAAGTGATTTTCATGCTTCCAGGGGCTCGGGAAGTGAAATAAATACCATTTGGAGGCATTTAATGTTCGAGCAAAAACGGCAGATTTTCGACAAAAGAGATAACACCCCCCCATTACGTCATGCTTCAGAAATGTGGAAAATGGTCCTTTTTCAAATGTTTTATTTTTGAACGTCAGTTCACATTTGTAGGTGGATCATCAGTGTTAGAGCTAAAATTAGCATGTTTAAAGTGATTTTCATGCTTCCAGGGGCCCTAAACACAAGATTTATGGAATGGTTAAAAGTGCATGAAAATGGCCAATTTACTCACTCTGAGTTCTCAAAAAGGGTTTCTTCATCCCGGGAAGTTAATTAAATACCATTTGGCGGCATTTAATGTTCGAGAAAAAACGGCTGATTTTCGACAAAAGAGATAATACCCCCCCATTACGTCATGCTTCAGAAATGTGGAAAATGGTCCGTTTTCAAATGTTTTATTTTTGAACGTCAGTTCACATTTGTAGGTGGATCATCAGTGTTAGAGCTAAAATTAGCATGTTTAAAGTGATTTTCATGCTTCCAGGGGCTCGGGAAGTTAATTAAATACCATTTGGAGGCATTTAATGTTCGAGCAAAAACGGCTGATTTTCGACAAAAGAGATAACACCCCCCCCATTACGTCATGCTTCAGAAATGTGGAAAATGGTCCGTTTTCAAATGTTTTATTTTTGAACGTCAGTTCACATTTGTAGGTGGATCATCAGTGTTAGAGCTAAAATTAGCATGTTTAAAGTGATTTTCATGCTTCCAGGGGCTCGGGAAGTGAAATAAATACCATTTGGAGGCATTTAATGTTCGAGCAAAAACGGCTGATTTTCGACAAAAGAGATAACACCCCCCCATTACGTCATGCTTCAGAAATGTGGAAAATGGTCCGTTTTCAAATGTTTTATTTTTGAACGTCAGTTCACATTTGTAGGTGGATCATCAGTGTTAGAGCTAAAATTCGCATGTTTAAAGTGATTTTCATGCTTCCAGGGGCTCGGGAAGTTAATTAAATACCATTTGGAGGCATTTAATGTTCGAGCAAAAACGGCTGATTTTCGACAAAAGAGATAACACCCCCTCATTACGTCATGCTTCAGAAATGTGGAAAATGGTCCGTTTTCAAATGTTTTATTTTTGAACGTCAGTTCACATTTGTAGGTGGATCATCAGTGTTAGAGCTAAAATTAGCATGTTTAAAGTGATTTTCATGCTTCCAGGGGCTCGGGAAGTGAAATAAATACCATTTGGAGGCATTTAATGTTCGAGCAAAAACGGCTGATTTTCGACAAAAGAGATAACACCCCCCCATTACGTCATGTTTCAGAAATGTGGAAAATGGTCCGTTTTCAAATGTTTTATTTTTGAACGTCAGTTCACATTTGTAGGTGGATCATCAGTGTTAGAGCTAAAATTAGCATGTTTAAAGTGATTTTCATGCTTCCAATGGCCCAAAACACAAGATTTATGGAATGGTTAAAAGTGCATGAAAATGGCCAATTTACTCACTCTGAGTTCTCAAAAAGGGTTTCTTCCCCCCCGAAGTTAATTAAATACCATTTGGAGGCATTTAATGTTCCAGCAAAAACGGCTGATTTTCGACAAAAGAGATAACACCCCCCCATTACGTCATGCTTCAGAAATGTGGAAAATGGTCCGTTTTCAAATGTTTTATTTTTGAACGTCAGTTCACATTTGTAGGTGGATCATCAGTGTTAGAGCTAAAATTAGCATGTTTAAAGTGATTTTCATGCTTCCAGGGGCTCGGGAAGTGAAATAAATACCATTTGGAGGCATTTAATGTTCGAGCAAAAACGGCTGATTTTCGACAAAAGAGATAACACCCCCCCATTACGTCATGCTTCAGAAATGTGGAAAATGGTCCGTTTTCAAATGTTTTATTTTTGAACGTCAGTTCACATTTGTAGGTGGATCATCAGTGTTAGAGCTAAAATTAGCATGTTTAAAGTGATTTTCATGCTTCCAGGGGCCCAAAACACAAGATTTATGGAATGGTTAAAAGTGCATGAAAATGGCCAATTTACTCACTCTGAGTTCTCAAAAAGGGTTTCTTCACCCCGGGAAGTTAATTAAATACCATTTGGAGGCATTTAATGTTCGAGCAAAAACGGCTGATTTTCGACAAAAGAGATAACACCCCCCATTACGTCATGCTTCAGAAATGTGGAAAATGGTCCGTTTTCAAATGTTTTATTTTTGAACGTCAGTTCACATTTGTAGGTGGATCATCAGTGTTAGAGCTAAAATTAGCATGTTTAAAGTGATTTTCATGCTTCCAGGGGCCCAAAACACAAGATTTATGGAATGCTTAAAAGTGCATGAAAATGGCCAATTTACTCACTCTGAGTTCTCAAAAAGGGTTTCTTCACCCCGGGAAGTTAATTAAATACCATTTGGAGGCATTTAATGTTCGAGCAAAAACGGCTGATTTTCGACAAAAGAGATAACACCCCCCCATTACGTCATGCTTCAGAAATGTGGAAAATGGTCCGTTTTCAAATGTTTTATTTTTGAACGTCAGTTCACATTTGTAGGTGGATCATCAGTGTTAGAGCTAAAATTAGCATGTTTAAAGTGATTTTCATGCTTCCAGGGGCTCGGGAAGTGAAATAAATACCATTTGGAGGCATTTAATGTTCGAGCAAAAACGGCTGATTTTCGACAAAAGAGATAACACCCCCCCATTACGTCATGCTTCAGAAATGTGGAAAATGGTCAGTTTTCAAATGTTTTATTTTTGAACGTCAGTTCACATTTGTAGGTGGATCATCAGTGTTAGAGCTAAAATTAGCATGTTTAAAGTGATTTTCATGCTTCCAGGGGCTCGGGAAGTTAATTAAATACCATTTGGAGGCATTTAATGTTCGAGCAAAAACGGCTGATTTTCGACAAAAGAGATAACACCCCCCCATTACGTCATGCTTCAGAAATGTGGAAAATGGTCCGTTTTCAAATGTTTTATTTTTGAACGTCAGTTCACATTTGTAGGTGGATCATCAGTGTTAGAGCTAAAATTAGCATGTTTAAAGTGATTTTCATGCTTCCAGGGGCTCGGGAAGTTAATTAAATACCATTTGGAGGCATTTAATGTTCGAGCAAAAACGGCTGATTTTCGACAAAAGAGATAACACCCCCCCATTACGTCATGCTTCAGAAATGTGGAAAATGGTCCGTTTTCAAATGTTTTATTTTTGAACGTCAGTTCACATTTGTAGGTGGATCATCAGTGTTAGAGCTAAAATTAGCATGTTTAAAGTGATTTTCATGCTTCCAGGGGCTCGGGAAGTTAATTAAATACCATTTGGAGGCATTTAATGTTCGAGCAAAAACGGCTGATTTTCGACAAAAGAGATAACACCCCCCCATTACGTCATGCTTCAGAAATGTGGAAAATGGTCCGTTTTCAAATGTTTTATTTTTGAACGTCAGTTCACATTTGTAGGTGGATCATCAGTGTTAGAGCTAAAATTAGCATGTTTAAAGTGATTTTCATGCTTCCAGGGGCTCGGGAAGTTAATTAAATACCATTTGGAGGCATTTAATGTTCGAGCAAAAACGGCTGATTTTCGACAAAAGAGATAACACCCCCCCATTACGTCATGCTTCAGAAATGTGGAAAATGGTCCGTTTTCAAATGTTTTATTTTTGAACGTCAGTTCACATTTGTAGGTGGATCATCAGTGTTAGAGCTAAAATTAGCATGTTTAAAGTGATTTTCATGCTTCCAGGGGCTCGGGAAGTTAATTAAATACCATTTGGAGGCATTTAATGTTCGAGCAAAAACGGCTGATTTTCGACAAAAGAGATAACACCCCCCCATTACGTCATGCTTCAGAAATGTGGAAAATGGTCCGTTTTCATATGTTTTATTTTTGAACGTCAGTTCACATTTGTAGGTGGATCATCAGTGTTAGAGCTAAAATTAGCATGTTTAAAGTGATTTTCATGCTTCCAGGGGCCCAAAACACAAGATTTATGGAATGGTTAAAAGTGCATGAAAATGGCCAATTTACTCACTCTGAGTTCTCAAAAAGGGTTTCTTCACCCCGGGAAGTTAATTAAATACCATTTGGAGGCATTTAATGTTCGAGCAAAAACGGCTGATTTTCGACAAAAGAGATAACACCCCCCCATTACGTCATGCTTCAGAAATGTGGAAAATGGTCCGTTTTCAAATGTTTTATTTTTGAACGTCAGTTCACATTTGTAGGTGGATCATCAGTGTTAGAGCTAAAATTAGCATGTTTAAAGTGATTTTCATGCTTCCAGGGGCCCAAAACACAAGATTTATGGAATGGTTAAAAGTGCATGAAAATGGCCAATTTACTCACTCTGAGTTCTCAAAAAGGGTTTCTTCACCCCGGGAAGTTAATTAAATACCATTTGGAGGCATTTAATGTTCGAGCAAAAACGGCTGATTTTCGACAAAAGAGATAACACCCCCCCATTACGTCATGCTTCAGAAATGTGGAAAATGGTCCGTTTTCAAATGTTTTATTTTTGAACGTCAGTTCACATTTGTAGGTGGATCATCAGTGTTAGAGCTAAAATTAGCATGTTTAAAGTGATTTTCATGCTTCCAGGGGCTCGGGAAGTTAATTAAATACCATTTGGAGGCATTTAATGTTCGAGCAAAAACGGCTGATTTTCGACAAAAGAGATAACACCCCCCCATTACGTCATGCTTCAGAAATGTGGAAAATGGTCCGTTTTCAAATGTTTTATTTTTGAACGTCAGTTCACATTTGTAGGTGGATCATCAGTGTTAGAGCTAAAATTAGCATGTTTAAAGTGATTTTCATGCTTCCAGGGGCCCAAAACACAAGATTTATGGAATGGTTAAAAGTGCATGAAAATGGCCAATTTACTCACTCTGAGTTCTCAAAAAGGGTTTCTTCACCCCGGGAAGTTAATTAAATACCATTTGGAGGCATTTAATGTTCGAGCAAAAACGGCTGATTTTCGACAAAAGAGATAACACCCCCCCATTACGTCATGCTTCAGAAATGTGGAAAATGGTCCGTTTTCAAATGTTTTATTTTTGAACGTCAGTTCACATTTGTAGGTGGATCATCAGTGTTAGAGCTAAAATTAGCATGTTTAAAGTGATTTTCATGCTTCCAGGGGCTCGGGAAGTTAATTAAATACCATTTGGAGGCATTTAATGTTCGAGCAAAAACGGCTGATTTTCGACAAAAGAGATAACACCCCCCCATTACGTCATGCTTCAGAAATGTGGAAAATGGTCCGTTTTCAAATGTTTTATTTTTGAACGTCAGTTCACATTTGTAGGTGGATCATCAGTGTTAGAGCTAAAATTAGCATGTTTAAAGTGATTTTCATGCTTCCAGGGGCCCAAAACACAAGATTTATGGAATGGTTAAAAGTGCATGAAAATGGCCAATTTACTCACTCTGAGTTCTCAAAAAGGGTTTCTTCACCCCGGGAAGTTAATTAAATACCATTTGGAGGCATTTAATGTTCGAGCAAAAACGGCTGATTTTCGACAAAAGAGATAACACCCCCCCATTACGTCATGCTTCAGAAATGTGGAAAATGGTCCGTTTTCAAATGTTTTATTTTTGAACGTCAGTTCACATTTGTAGGTGGATCATCAGTGTTAGAGCTAAAATTAGCATGTTTAAAGTGATTTTCATGCTTCCAGGGGCTCGGGAAGTTAATTAAATACCATTTGGAGGCATTTAATGTTCGAGCAAAAACGGCTGATTTTCGACAAAAGAGATAACACCCCCCCATTACGTCATGCTTCAGAAATGTGGAAAATGGTCCGTTTTCAAATGTTTTATTTTTGAACGTCAGTTCACATTTGTAGGTGGATCATCAGTGTTAGAGCTAAAATTAGCATGTTTAAAGTGATTTTCATGCTTCCAGGGGCCCAAAACACAAGATTTATGGAATGGTTAAAAGTGCATGAAAATGGCCAATTTACTCACTCTGAGTTCTCAAAAAGGGTTTCTTCACCCCGGGAAGTTAATTAAATACCATTTGGAGGCATTTAATGTTCGAGCAAAAACGGCTGATTTTCGACAAAAGAGATAACACCCCCCCATTACGTCATGCTTCAGAAATGTGGAAAATGGTCCGTTTTCAAATGTTTTATTTTTGAACGTCAGTTCACATTTGTAGGTGGATCATCAGTGTTAGAGCTAAAATTAGCATGTTTAAAGTGATTTTCATGCTTCCAGGGGCCCAAAACACAAGATTTATGGAATGGTTAAAAGTGCATGAAAATGGCCAATTTACTCACTCTGAGTTCTCAAAAAGGGTTTCTTCACCCCGGGAAGTTAATTAAATACCATTTGGAGGCATTTAATGTTCGAGCAAAAACGGCTGATTTTCGACAAAAGAGATAACACCCCCCCATTACGTCATGCTTCAGAAATGTGGAAAATGGTCCGTTTTCAAATGTTTTATTTTTGAACGTCAGTTCACATTTGTAGGTGGATCATCAGTGTTAGAGCTAAAATTAGCATGTTTAAAGTGATTTTCATGCTTCCAGGGGCTCGGGAAGTTAATTAAATACCATTTGGAGGCATTTAATGTTCGAGCAAAAACGGCTGATTTTCGACAAAAGAGATAACACCCCCCCATTACGTCATGCTTCAGAAATGTGGAAAATGGTCCGTTTTCAAATGTTTTATTTTTGAACGTCAGTTCACATTTGTAGGTGGATCATCAGTGTTAGAGCTAAAATTAGCATGTTTAAAGTGATTTTCATGCTTCCAGGGGCTCGGGAAGTTAATTAAATACCATTTGGAGGCATTTAATGTTCGAGCAAAAACGGCTGATTTTCGACAAAAGAGATAACACCCCCCCATTACGTCATGCTTCAGAAATGTGGAAAATGGTCCGTTTTCAAATGTTTTATTTTTGAACGTCAGTTCACATTTGTAGGTGGATCATCAGTGTTAGAGCTAAAATTAGCATGTTTAAAGTGATTTTCATGCTTCCAGGGGCTCGGGAAGTTAATTAAATACCATTTGGAGGCATTTAATGTTCGAGCAAAAACGGCTGATTTTCGACAAAAGAGATAACACCCCCCCATTACGTCATGCTTCAGAAATGTGGAAAATGGTCCGTTTTCAAATGTTTTATTTTTGAACGTCAGTTCACATTTGTAGGTGGATCATCAGTGTTAGAGCTAAAATTAGCATGTTTAAAGTGATTTTCATGCTTCCAGGGGCTCGGGAAGTTAATTAAATACCATTTGGAGGCATTTAATGTTCGAGCAAAAACGGCTGATTTTCGACAAAAGAGATAACACCCCCCCATTACGTCATGCTTCAGAAATGTGGAAAATGGTCCGTTTTCAAATGTTTTATTTTTGAACGTCAGTTCACATTTGTAGGTGGATCATCAGTGTTAGAGCTCAAATTAGCATGTTTAAAGTGATTTTCATGCTTCCAGGGGCCCAAAACACAAGATTTATGGAATGGTTAAAAGTGCATGAAAATGGCCTATTTACTCACTCTGAGTTCTCAAAAAGGGTTTCTTCACCCCGGGAAGTTAATTAAATACCATTTGGAGGCATTTAATGTTCGAGCAAAAACGGCTGATTTTCGACAAAAGAGATAACACCCCCCCATTACGTCATGCTTCAGAAATGTGGAAAATGGTCCGTTTTCAAATGTTTTATTTTTGAACGTCAGTTCACATTTGTAGGTGGATCATCAGTGTTAGAGCTAAAATTAGCATGTTTAAAGTGATTTTCATGCTTCCAGGGGCTCGGGAAGTTAATTAAATACCATTTGGAGGCATTTAATGTTCGAGCAAAAACGGCTGATTTTCGACAAAAGAGATAACACCCCCCCATTACGTCATGCTTCAAAAATGTGGAAAATGGTCCTTTTTCAAATGTTTTATTTTTGAACGTCAGTTCACATTTGTAGGTGGATCATCAGTGTTAGAGCTAAAATTAGCATGTTTAAAGTGATTTTCATGCTTCCAGGGGCCCAAAACACAAGATTTATGGAATGGTTAAAAGTGCATGAAAATGGCCAATTTACTCACTCTGAGTTCTCAAAAAGGGTTTCTTCACCCCAGGAAGTTAATTAAATACCATTTGGAGGCATTTAATGTTCGAGCAAAAACGGCTGATTTTCGACAAAAGAGATAACACCCCCCCATTACGTCATGCTTCAGAAATGTGGAAAATGGTCCGTTTTCAAATGTTTTATTTTTGAACGTCAGTTCACATTTGTAGGTGGATCATCAGTGTTAGAGCTAAAATTAGCATGTTTAAAGTGATTTTCATGCTTCCAGGGGCTCGGGAAGTTAATTAAATACCATTTGGAGGCATTTAATGTTCGAGCAAAAACGGCTGATTTTCGACAAAAGAGATAACACCCCCCCATTACGTCATGCTTCAGAAATGTGGAAAATGGTCCGTTTTCAAATGTTTTATTTTTGAACGTCAGTTCACATTTGTAGGTGGATCATCAGTGTTAGAGCTAAAATTAGCATGTTTAAAGTGATTTTCATGCTTCCAGGGGCCCAAAACACAAGATTTATGGAATGGTTAAAAGTGCATGAAAATGGCCAATTTACTCACTCTGAGTTCTCAAAAAGGGTTTCTTCACCCCGGGAAGTTAATTAAATACCATTTGGAGGCATTTAATGTTCGAGCAAAAACGGCTGATTTTCGACAAAAGAGATAACACCCCCCCATTACGTCATGCTTCCGAAATGTGGAAAATGGTCCGTTTTCAAATGTTTTATTTTTGAACGTCAGTTCACATTTGTAGGTGGATCATCAGTGTTAGAGCTAAAATTAGCATGTTTAAAGTGATTTTCATGCTTCCAGGGGCCCAAAACACAAGATTTATGGAATGGTTAAAAGTGCATGAAAATGGCCAATTTACTCACTCTGAGTTCTCAAAAAGGGTTTCTTCACCCCGGGAAGTTAATTAAATACCATTTGGAGGCATTTAATGTTCGAGCAAAAACGGCTGATTTTCGACAAAAGAGATAACACCCCCCCATTACGTCATGCTTCAGAAATGTGGAAAATGGTCCGTTTTCAAATGTTTTATTTTTGAACGTCAGTTCACATTTGTAGGTGGATCATCAGTGTTAGAGCTAAAATTAGCATGTTTAAAGTGATTTTCATGCTTCCAGGGGCTCGGGAAGTTAATTAAATACCATTTGGAGGCATTTAATGTTCGAGCAAAAACGGCTGATTTTCGACAAAAGAGATAACACCCCCCCATTACGTCATGCTTCAGAAATGTGGAAAATGGTCCGTTTTCAAATGTTTTATTTTTGAACGTCAGTTCACATTTGTAGGTGGATCATCAGTGTTAGAGCTAAAATTAGCATGTTTAAAGTGATTTTCATGCTTCCAGGGGCCCAAAACACAAGATTTATGGAATGGTTAAAAGTGCATGAAAATGGCCAATTTACTCACTCTGAGTTCTCAAAAAGGGTTTCTTCACCCCGGGAAGTTAATTAAATACCATTTGGAGGCATTTAATGTTCGAGCAAAAACGGCTGATTTTCGACAAAAGAGATAACACCCCCCCATTACGTCATGCTTCAGAAATGTGGAAAATGGTCCGTTTTCAAATGTTTTATTTTTGAACGTCAGTTCACATTTGTAGGTGGATCATCAGTGTTAGAGCTAAAATTAGCATGTTTAAAGTGATTTTCATGCTTCCAGGGGCCCAAAACACAAGATTTATGGAATGGTTAAAAGTGCATGAAAATGGCCAATTTACTCACTCTGAGTTCTCAAAAAGGGTTTCTTCACCCCGGGAAGTTAATTAAATACCATTTGGAGGCATTTAATGTTCGAGCAAAAACGGCTGATTTTCGACAAAAGAGATAACACCCCCCCATTACGTCATGCTTCAGAAATGTGGAAAATGGTCCGTTTTCAAATGTTTTATTTTTGAACGTCAGTTCACATTTGTAGGTGGATCATCAGTGTTAGAGCTAAAATTAGCATGTTTAAAGTGATTTTCATGCTTCCAGGGGCCCAAAACACAAGATTTATGGAATGGTTAAAAGTGCATGAAAATGGCCAATTTACTCACTCTGAGTTCTCAAAAAGGGTTTCTTCACCCCGGGAAGTTAATTAAATACCATTTGGAGGCATTTAATGTTCGAGCAAAAACGGCTGATTTTCGACAAAAGAGATAACACCCCCCCATTACGTCATGCTTCAGAAATGTGGAAAATGGTCCGTTTTCAAATGTTTTATTTTTGAACGTCAGTTCACATTTGTAGGTGGATCATCAGTGTTAGAGCTAAAATTAGCATGTTTAAAGTGATTTTCATGCTTCCAGGGGCTCGGGAAGTTAATTAAATACCATTTGGAGGCATTTAATGTTCGAGCAAAAACGGCTGATTTTCGACAAAAGAGATAACACCCCCCCATTACGTCATGCTTCAGAAATGTGGAAAATGGTCCGTTTTCAAATGTTTTATTTTTGAACGTCAGTTCACATTTGTAGGTGGATCATCAGTGTTAGAGCTAAAATTAGCATGTTTAAAGTGATTTTCATGCTTCCAGGGGCTCGGGAAGTTAATTAAAAACCATTTGGAGGCATTTAATGTTCGAGCAAAAACGGCTGATTTTCGACAAAAGAGATAACACCCCCCCATTACGTCATGCTTCAGAAATGTGGAAAATGGTCCGTTTTCAAATGTTTTATTTTTGAACGTCAGTTCACATTTGTAGGTGGATCATCAGTGTTAGAGCTAAAATTAGCATGTTTAAAGTGATTTTCATGCTTCCAGGGGCTCGGGAAGTTAATTAAATACCATTTGGAGGCATTTAATGTTCGAGCAAAAACAGCTGATTTTCGACAAAAGAGATAACACCCCCCCATTACGTCATGCTTCAGAAATGTGGAAAATGGTCCGTTTTCAAATGTTTTATTTTTGAACGTCAGTTCACATTTGTAGGTGGATCATCAGTGTTAGAGCTAAAATTAGCATGTTTAAAGTGATTTTCATGCTTCCAGGGGCCCAAAACACAAGATTTATGGAATGGTTAAAAGTGCATGAAAATGGCCAATTTACTCACTCTGAGTTCTCAAAAAGGGTTTCTTCACCCCGGGAAGTTAATTAAATACCATTTGGAGGCATTTAATGTTCGAGCAAAAACGGCTGATTTTCGACAAAAGAGATAACACCCCCCCATTACGTCATGCTTCAGAAATGTGGAAAATGGTCCGTTTTCAAATGTTTTATTTTTGAACGTCAGTTCACATTTGTAGGTGGATCATCAGTGTTAGAGCTAAAATTAGCATGTTTAAAGTGATTTTCATGCTTCCAGGGGCTCGGGAAGTTAATTAAATACCATTTGGAGGCATTTAATGTTCGAGCAAAAACGGCTGATTTTCGACAAAAGAGATAACACCCCCCCATTACGTCATGCTTCAGAAATGTGGAAAATGGTCCGTTTTCAAATGTTTTATTTTTGAACGTCAGTTCACATTTGTAGGTGGATCATCAGTGTTAGAGCTAAAATTAGCATGTTTAAAGTGATTTTCATGCTTTCAGGGGCCCAAAACACAAGATTTATGGAATGGTTAAAAGTGCATGAAAATGGCCAATTTACTCACTCTGAGTTCTCAAAAAGGGTTTCTTCACCCCGGGAAGTTAATTAAATACCATTTGGAGGCATTTAATGTTCGAGCAAAAACGGCTGATTTTCGACAAAAGAGATAACACCCCCCCATTACGTCATGCTTCAGAAATGTGGAAAATGGTCCGTTTTCAAATGTTTTATTTTTGAACGTCAGTTCACATTTGTAGGTGGATCATCAGTGTTAGAGCTAAAATTAGCATGTTTAAAGTGATTTTCATGCTTCCAGGGGCCCAAAACACAAGATTTATGGAATGGTTAAAAGTGCATGAAAATGGCCAATTTACTCACTCTGAGTTCTCAAAAAGGGTTTCTTCACCCCGGGAAGTTAATTAAATACCATTTGGAGGCATTTAATGTTCGAGCAAAAACGGCTGATTTTCGACAAAAGAGATAACACCCCCCCATTACGTCATGCTTCAGAAATGTGGAAAATGGTCCGTTTTCAAATGTTTTATTTTTGAACGTCAGTTCACATTTGTAGGTGGATCATCAGTGTTAGAGCTAAAATTAGCATGTTTAAAGTGATTTTCATGCTTCCAGGGGCTCGGGAAGTTAATTAAATACCATTTGGAGGCATTTAATGTTCGAGCAAAAACAGCTGATTTTCGACAAAAGAGATAACACCCCCCCATTACGTCATGCTTCAGAAATGTGGAAAATGGTCCGTTTTCAAATGTTTTATTTTTCAACGTCAGTTCACATTTGTAGGTGGATCATCAGTGTTAGAGCTAAAATTAGCATGTTTAAAGTGATTTTCATGCTTCCAGGGGCTCGGGAAGTTAATTAAATACCATTTGGAGGCATTTAATGTTCGAGCAAAAACGGCTGATTTTCGACAAAAGAGATAACACCCCCCCATTACGTCATGCTTCAGAAATGTGGAAAACGGTCCGTTTTCAAATGTTTTATTTTTGAACGTCAGTTCACATTTGTAGGTGGATCATCAGTGTTAGAGCTAAAATTAGCATGTTTAAAGTGATTTTCATGCTTCCAGGGGCTCGGGAAGTTAATTAAATACCATTTGGAGGCATTTAATGTTCGAGCAAAAACGGCTGATTTTCGACAAAAGAGATAACACCCCCCCATTACGTCATGCTTCAGAAATGTGGAAAATGGTCCGTTTTCAAATGTTTTATTTTTGAACGTCAGTTCACATTTGTAGGTGGATCATCAGTGTTAGAGCTAAAATTAGCATGTTTAAAGTGATTTTCATGCTTCCAGGGGCTCGGGAAGTTAATTAAATACCATTTGGAGGCATTTAATGTTCGAGCAAAAACGGCTGATTTTCGACAAAAGAGATAACACCCCCCATTACGTCATGCTTCAGAAATGTGGAAAATGGTCCGTTTTCAAATGTTTTATTTTTGAACGTCAGTTCACATTTGTAGGTGGATCATCAGTGTTAGAGCTAAAATTAGCATGTGTAAAGTGATTTTCATGCTTCCAGGGGCTCAGGAAGTTAATTAAATACCATTTGGAGGCATTTAATGTTCGAGCAAAAACGGCTGATTTTCGACAAAAGAGATAACACCCCCCCATTACGTCATGCTTCAGAAATGTGGAAAATGGTCCGTTTTCAAATGTTTTATTTTTGAACGTCAGTTCACATTTGTAGGTGGATCATCAGTGTTAGAGCTAAAATTAGCATGTTTAAGGTGATTTTCATGCTTCCAGGGGCCCAAAACACAAGATTTATGGAATGGTTAAAAGTGCAGGAAAATGGCCAATTTACTCACTCTGAGTTCTCAAAAAGGGTTTCTTCACCCCGGGAAGTTAATTAAATACCATTTGGAGGCATTTAATGTTCGAGCAAAAACGGCTGATTTTCGACAAAAGAGATAACACCCCCCCATTACGTCATGCTTCAGAAATGTGGAAAATGGTCCGTTTTCAAATGTTTTATTTTTGAACGTCAGTTCACATTTGTAGGTGGATCATCAGTGTTAGAGCTAAAATTAGCATGTTTAAAGTGATTTTCATGCTTCCAGGGGCCCAAAACACAAGATTTATGGAATGGTTAAAAGTGCATGAAAATGGCCAATTTACTCACTCTGAGTTCTCAAAAAGGGTTTCTTCACCCCGGGAAGTTAATTAAATACCATTTGGAGGCATTTAATGTTCGAGCAAAAACGGCTGATTTTCGACAAAAGAGATAACACCCCCCCATTACGTCATGCTTCAGAAATGTGGAAAATGGTCCGTTTTCAAATGTTTTATTTTTGAACGTCAGTTCACATTTGTAGGTGGATCATCAGTGTTAGAGCTAAAATTAGCATGTTTAAAGTGATTTTCATGCTTCCAGGGGCTCGGGAAGTTAATTAAATACCATTTGGAGGCATTTAATGTTCGAGCAAAAACGGCTGATTTTCGACAAAAGAGATAACACCCCCCCATTACGTCATGCTTCAGAAATGTGGAAAATGGTCCGTTTTCAAATGTTTTATTTTTGAACGTCAGTTCACATTTGTAGGTGGATCATCAGTGTTAGAGCTAAAATTAGCATGTTTAAAGTGATTTTCATGCTTCCAGGGGCTCGGGAAGTTAATTAAATACCATTTGGAGGCATTTAATGTTCAAGCAAAAACGGCTGATTTTCGACAAAAGAGATAACACCCCCCCCATTACGTCATGCTTCAGAAATGTGGAAAATGGTCCGTTTTCAAATGTTTTATTTTTGAACGTCAGTTCACATTTGTAGGTGGATCATCAGTGTTAGAGCTAAAATTAGCATGTTTAAAGTGATTTTCATGCTTCCAGGGGCCCAAAACACAAGATTTATGGAATGGTTAAAAGTGCATGAAAATGGCCAATTTACTCACTCTGAGTTCTCAAAAAGGGTTTCTTCACCCCGGGAAGTTAATTAAATACCATTTGGAGGCATTTAATGTTCGAGCAAAAACGGCTGATTTTCGACAAAAGAGATAACACCCCCCCATTACGTCATGCTTCAGAAATGTGGAAAATGGTCCGTTTTCAAATGTTTTATTTTTGAACGTCAGTTCACATTTGTAGGTGGATCATCAGTGTTAGAGCTAAAATTAGCATGTTTAAAGTGATTTTCATGCTTCCAGGGGCCCAAAACACAAGATTTATGGAATGGTTAAAAGTGCATGAAAATGGCCAATTTACTCACTCTGAGTTCTCAAAAAGGGTTTCTTCACCCCGGGAAGTTAATTAAATACCATTTGGAGGCATTTAATGTTCGAGCAAAAACGGCTGATTTTCGACAAAAGAGATAACACCCCCCCATTACGTCATGCTTCAGAAATGTGGAAAATGGTCCGTTTTCAAATGTTTTATTTTTGAACGTCAGTTCACATTTGTAGGTGGATCATCAGTGTTAGAGCTAAAATTAGCATGTTTAAAGTGATTTTCATGCTTCCAGGGGCTCGGGAAGTTAATTAAATACCATTTGGAGGCATTTAATGTTCGAGCAAAAACGGCTGATTTTCGACAAAAGAGAAAACACCCCCCCATTACGTCATGCTTCAGAAATGTGGAAAATGGTCCGTTTTCAAATGTTTTATTTTTGAACGTCAGTTCACATTTGTAGGTGGATCATCAGTGTTAGAGCTAAAATTAGCATGTTTAAAGTGATTTTCATGCTTCCAGGGGCCCAAAACACAAGATTTATGGAAGGTTAAAAGTGCATGAAAATGGCCAATTTACTCACTCTGAGTTCTCAAAAAGGGTTTCTTCACCCCGGGAAGTTAATTAAATACCATTTGGAGGCATTTAATGTTCGAGCAAAAACGGCTGATTTTCGACAAAAGAGATAACACCCCCCCATTACGTCATGCTTCAGAAATGTGGAAAATGGTCCGTTTTCAAATGTTTTATTTTTGAACGTCAGTTCACATTTGTAGGTGGATCATCAGTGTTAGAGCTAAAATTAGCATGTTTAAAGTGATTTTCATGCTTCCAGGGGCCCAAAACACAAGATTTATGGAATGGTTAAAAGTGCATGAAAATGGCCAATTTACTCACTCCGAGTTCTCAAAAAGGGTTTCTTCACCCCGGGAAGTTAATTAAATACCATTTGGAGGCATTTAATGTTCGAGCAAAAACGGCTGATTTTCGACAAAAGAGATAACACCCCCCCATTACGTCATGCTTCAGAAATGTGGAAAATGGTCGTTTTCAAATGTTTTATTTTTGAACGTCAGTTCACATTTGTAGGTGGATCATCAGTGTTAGAGCTAAAATTAGCATGTTTAAAGTGATTTTCATGCTTCCAGGGGCTCGGGAAGTTAATTAAATACCATTTGGAGGCATTTAATGTTCGAGCAAAAACGGCTGATTTTCGACAAAAGAGATAACCCCCCCCATTACGTCATGCTTCAGAATGTGGAAAATGGTCCGTTTTCAAATGTTTTATTTTTGAACGTCAGTTCACATTTGTAGGTGGATCATCAGTGTTAGAGCTAAAATTAGCATGTTTAAAGTGATTTTCATGCTTCCAGGGGCTCGGGAAGTTAATTAAATACCATTTGGAGGCATTTAATGTTCGAGCAAAAACGGCTGATTTTCGACAAAAGAGATAACACCCCCCCATTACGTCATGCTTCAGAAATGTGGAAAATGGTCCGTTTTCAAATGTTTTATTTTGAACGTCAGTTCACATTTGTAGGTGGATCATCAGTGTTAGAGCTAAAATTAGCATGTTTAAAGTGATTTTCATGCTTCCAGGGGCTCGGGAAGTTAATTAAATACCATTTGGAGGCATTTAATGTTCGAGCAAAAACGGCTGATTTTCGACAAAAGAGATAACACCCCCCCATTACGTCATGCTTCAGAAATGTGGAAAATGGTCCGTTTTCAAATGTTTTATTTTTGAACGTCAGTTCACATTTGTAGGTGGATCATCAGTGTTAGAGCTAAAATTAGCATGTTTAAAGTGATTTTCATGCTTCCAGGGGCCCAAAACACAAGATTTATGGAATGGTTAAAAGTGCATGAAAATGGCCAATTTACTCACTCTGAGTTCTCAAAAAGGGTTTCTTCACCCGGGAAGTTAATTAAATACCATTTGGAGGCATTTAATGTTCGAGCAAAAACGGCTGATTTTCGACAAAAGAGATAACACCCCCCCATTACGTCATGCTTCAGAAATGTGGAAAATGGTCCGTTTTCAAATGTTTTATTTTTGAACGTCAGTTCACATTTGTAGGTGGATCATCAGTGTTAGAGCTAAAATTAGCATGTTTAAAGTGATTTTCATGCTTCCAGGGGCCCAAACACAAGATTTATGGAATGGTTAAAAGTGCATGAAAATGGCCAATTTACTCACTCTGAGTTCTCAAAAAGGGTTTCTTCACCCCGGGAAGTTAATTAAATACCATTTGGAGGCATTTAATGTTCGAGCAAAAACGGCTGATTTTCGACAAAAGAGATAACACCCCCCCATTACGTCATGCTTCAGAAATGTGGAAAATGGTCCGTTTTCAAATGTTTTATTTTTGAACGTCAGTTCGCATTTGTAGGTGGATCATCAGTGTTAGAGCTAAAATTAGCATGTTTAAAGTGATTTTCATGCTTCCAGGGGCCCAAAACACAAGATTTATGGAATGGTTAAAAGTGCATGAAAATGGCCAATTTACTCACTCTGAGTTCTCAAAAAGGGTTTCTTCACCCCGGGAAGTTAATTAAATACCATTTGGAGGCATTTAATGTTCGAGCAAAAACGGCTGATTTTCGACAAAAGAGATAACACCCCCCCATTACGTCATGCTTCAGAAATGTGGAAAATGGTCCGTTTTCAAATGTTTTATTTTTGAACGTCAGTTCACATTTGTAGGTGGATCATCAGTGTTAGAGCTAAATTAGCATGTTTAAAGTGATTTTCATGCTTCCAGGGGCCCAAAACACAAGATTTATGGAATGGTTAAAAGTGCATGAAAATGGCCAATTTACTCACTCTGAGTTCTCAAAAAGGGTTTCTTCACCCCGGGAAGTTAATTAAATACCATTTGGAGGCATTTAATGTTCGAGCAAAAACGGCTGATTTTCGACAAAAGAGATAACACCCCCCATTACGTCATGCTTCAGAAATGTGGAAAATGGTCCGTTTTCAAATGTTTTATTTTTGAACGTCAGTTCACATTTGAGGTGGATCATCAGTGTTAGAGCTAAAATTAGCATGTTAAAGTGATTTCATGCTTCCAGGGGCCCAAAACACAAGATTTATGGAATGGTTAAAAGTGCATGAAATGGCCAATTTACTCACTCTGAGTTCTCAAAAAAGAGTTTCTTCACCCCGGGAAGTTAATTAAATACCATTTGGAGGCATTTAATGTTCGAGCAAAAACGGCTGATTTTCGACAAAAGAGATAACACCCCCCCATTACGTCATGCTTCAGAAATGTGGTAAATGGTCCGTTTTCAAATGTTTTATTTTGAACGTCAGTTCACATTTGTAGGTGGATCATCAGTGTTAGAGCTAAAATTAGCATGTTTAAAGTGATTTTCATGCTTCCAGGGGCTCGGGAAGTTAATTAAATACCATTTGGAGGCATTTAATGTTCGAGCAAAAACGGCTGATTTTCGACAAAAGAGATAACACCCCCCATTACGTCATGCTTCAGAAATGTGGAAAATGGTCCGTTTTCAAATGTTTTATTTTTGAACGTCAGTTCACATTTGTAGGTGGATCATCAGTGTTAGAGCTAAAATTAGCATGTTTAAAGTGATTTTCATGCTTCCAGGGGCCCAAAACACAAGATTTATGGAATGGTTAAAAGTGCATGAAAATGGCCAATTTACTCACTCTGAGTTCTCAAAAAGGGTTTCTTCACCCCGGGAAGTTAATTAAATACCATTTGGAGGCATTTAATGTTCAAGCAAAAACGGCTGATTTTCGACAAAAGAGATAACACCCCCCCATTACGTCATGCTTCAGAAATGTGGAAAATGGTCCGTTTTCAAATGTTTTATTTTTGAACGTCAGTTCACATTTGTAGGTGGATCATCAGTGTTAGAGCTAAATTAGCATGTTTAAAGTGATTTTCATGCTTCCAGGGGCCCAAAACACAAGATTTATGGAATGGTTAAAAGTGCATGAAAATGGCCAATTTACTCACTCTGAGTTCTCAAAAAGGGTTTCTTCACCCCGGGAAGTTAATTAAATACCATTTGGAGGCATTTAATGTTCGAGCAAAAACGGCTGATTTTCGACAAAAGAGATAACACCCCCCCATTACGTCATGCTTCAGAAATGTGGAAAATGGTCCGTTTTCAAATGTTTTATTTTTGAACGTCAGTTCACATTTGTAGGTGGATCATCAGTGTTAGAGCTAAAATTAGCATGTTTAAAGTGATTTTCATGCTTCCAGGGGCTCGGGAAGTTAATTAAATACCATTTGGAGGCATTTAATGTTCGAGCAAAAACGGCTGATTTTCGACAAAAGAGATAACACCCCCCATTACGTCATGCTTCAGAAATGTGGAAAATGGTCCGTTTTCAAATGTTTTATTTTGAACGTCAGTTCACATTTGTAGGTGGGATCATCAGTGTTAGAGCTAAAATTAGCATGTTTAAAGTGATTTTCATGCTTCCAGGGGCCCAAAACACAAGATTTATGGAATGGTTAAAAGTGCATGAAAATGGCCAATTTACTCACTCTGAGTTCTCAAAAAGGGTTTCTTCACCCCGGGAAGTTAATTAAATACCATTTGGAGGCATTTAATGTTCGAGCAAAAACGGCTGATTTTCGACAAAAGAGATAACACCCCCCATTACGTCATGCTTCAGAAATGTGGAAAATGGTCCGTTTTCAAATGTTTTATTTTTGAACGTCAGTTCACATTTGTAGGTGGATCATCAGTGTTAGAGCTAAAATTAGCATGTTTAAAGTGATTTTCATGCTTCCAGGGGCCCAAACACAAGATTTATGGAATGGTTAAAAGTGCATGAAAATGGCCAATTTACTCACTCTGAGTTCTCAAAAAGGGTTTCTTCACCCCGGGAAGTTAATTAAATACCATTTGGAGGCATTTAATGTTCAAGCAAAAACGGCTGATTTTCGACAAAAGAGATAACACCCCCCCATTACGTCATGCTTCAGAAATGTGGAAAATGGTCCGTTTTCAAATGTTTTATTTTTGAACGTCAGTTCACATTTGTAGGGGATCATCAGTGTTAGAGCTAAAATTAGCATGTTTAAAGTGATTTTCATGCTTCCAGGGGCTCGGGAAGTTAATTAAATACCATTTGGAGGCATTTAATGTTCGAGCAAAAACGGCTGATTTTCGACAAAAGAGATAACACCCCCCCATTACGTCATGCTTCAGAAATGTGGAAAATGGTCCGTTTTCAAATGTTTTATTTTTGAACGTCAGTTCACATTTGTAGGTGGATCATCAGTGTTAGAGCTAAAATTAGCATGTTTAAAGTGATTTTCATGCTTC
Source organism: Lissotriton vulgaris (assembly GCF_964263255.1). NCBI lineage: Eukaryota > Metazoa > Chordata > Amphibia > Caudata > Salamandridae > Lissotriton > Lissotriton vulgaris. The sequence goes on along the minus strand of NW_028246448.1, from coordinate 493 downwards.
CAGGGGCTCGGGAAGTTAATTAAATACCATTTGGAGGCATTTAATGTTCGAGCAAAAACGGCTGATTTCGACAAAAGAGATAACACCCCCCCATTACGTCATGCTTCAGAAATGTGGAAAATGGTCCGTTTTCAAATGTTTTATTTTTGAACGTCAGTTCACATTTGTAGGTGGATCATCAGTGTTAGAGCTAAAATTAGCATGTTTAAAGTGATTTTCATGCTTCCAGGGGCTCGGGAAGTTAATTAAATACCATTTGGAGGCATTTAATGTTCGAGCAAAAACGGCTGATTTTCGACAAAAGAGATAACACCCCCCCATTACGTCATGCTTCAGAAATGTGGAAAATGGTCCGTTTTCAAATGTTTTATTTTTGAACGTCAGTTCACATTTGTAGGTGGATCATCAGTGTTAGAGCTAAAATTAGCATGTTTAAAGTGATTTTCATGCTTCCAGGGGGCCCTAAACCAAGTTTGGAAGTTATGATGGTGGT